>NW_026606157.1:8325000-8920000 GCF_029834395.1 Sorex fumeus
CCAGTGAGTTGTCTTTTTCATTAAGAGCAAATTTAAGCCAAGATTTTTGGGAAGGGTTGTGGATTGGACTGTACCCAGCAGTACTCAGAAATTATTTAATTCCTAACTCTATGTGCTCAGGATCTACTTACCCCTGGACCATATGAGGTACCAGAAGCTGAAACTAGCTTGATAGAATACAAGGCAAGTACCTAAATTTCTGTACTATCTCTCTGGCTCCACTAAACTATTTTCTATTTTTTCTGGTATTTGAACCACATTTGGTAGTGCTCAAAGTTTACTCCTGGCTCTGCACTCAGGATCACTCCTGAGGTGGTTCCAGGGAACGTATGTGGTGATGGGCATTGCACCTCGGTTGGCCGTATGCAAGGCAAGAGCCTTACCTGCTGTACTACTCTTCAGCTCCTTCACTCAATAAACTTTGATAAAATTTAGTTAAATATCCTTTACTACAATGTAGATACTCAGAAGTTAGCTGAATTGAAATATGTAGGGCTGGAGCGATAGCACAGAGGGTAGAGTGTTTGCCTTGTTGCTGCCAACAGGGCTGAACCGAGTTCGATTCCTCTGCTCCTCTCGGAGAGCCTGGCAAGCTACCGAGAGTATCTCGCCTGCACAGCAAAGCCTGGCAAGCTACCCGTGACATATTCAATATGCCAAACACAGTAACAAGTCTCACGATGTTACTGGGCCTGCTCGAGCAAATCGATGAACGATGGGAGGACAATGACTGTGTCAGTGACAGTTAATACTATCACTTATTATATGAGAATATAAAGTCTTATAAAGTCATTGATATTCTGTTTGTTGCCTTTTGGAGATAATTAATTCCAAATATACTGAAGAGAGACCTATTAAGTATCATCTAAAAAGTTAGCACTAAGAAGATAGGCAAAAACCTAAATTTAACTATCTTGCTTCTCACTGCTCTAGTAAAAGGTAAAGGTAAAGGTAAAGGCCCTCCCGTTGATCGTCGATTTGCTCGAGTGGGCCCAGTAACGTCTCCATTGGAGACTTTGTTGTTACTGTGTCTGGCATATCGAATACTCTCGGTAGCTTGCCGGGCTCTCCGAGAGGGGCGGAGGAATCGAACTCGGGTCGGCCATGTTGGCCGCTTGTAAGGCGAACGCCCGACCCGCTGTGCTATCGCTTCAGCCACCATTACTGCTCTAGTAATACTTAAAATGTATGATGGTAGGGATTCTCTCTCCCAATCACAATTTCTTCCTTTGTAAAACAGGGGGTGCGGGTGGCTTTGTCACAATAATTTTGCAAGGAACCTGTTTACAAAGTGCTCATGCATAAAAGAACAAGTAATAAACACTAACCTGTAACTCTTTTTAAATAAACAGAGGGGGAAATAAACCAAAAGAGGTAACCTGAATCCCACAGGTCCTTAGAACAATCAGGGCATACATGCAGGGAGTTCTTTTGTTCACACCATGTTTCCCTGAATTTAAAACAAGGAACTGTTTTAGGCTGATTCCACAATTCAACAATTCTGATAATGTAAGGTTTGGCTTTCATAATATACAATTTAAATTCTTTCATTATTATTTTTGTCTTAAATATCCCTCACACTAACCCTGGTTCAATGAACTGGTGTACTTTTGAAATGGAAAGCAGCGTTTAGGAGTGTATTCTTTTATGTTCAAACATAAAACCCAGATTTAAAACATAAGATTATCTATTTAATGCTTATCTGTTAAGCACCTGCTTTAAAGATACATAAAATTCTCTTACTGGCGAACTGAATAATCACTATACAAATCATTAAACTATAGTAACTGATCATCCTTTTCCCATCCTTACAATGTTTAGTCACTGGCTTAAAGGTCTGGCATCCCGAGACAGAGCAAATCACTATTTGCATAAAATGTGAAGTTAATTTCTGTTTTTATAGATACTGCCAAACTTATTCTAAAACCTTATAAACTGTACACCAATAGTCATTCTCCTGTTTCTATGAAGCCGTTTAAAAATGCTGAAAAATAAAAATAATTCAAGGAATTATTCCTTGAATTATTCCTATAGAGGCACCATACATGCAACAGGCATAGTACATTAAAAACATTAAACACTGACTTTATTTGGAAGTAAATAACTCTATGTTATGTATCTTCCTTATGGCTGATTCTTGTATTGAACAAATTCCAGATCCACCAGTTCCCTCAGGAAACAATCAACATTTCCAACCTAAAAATGTGTAGACATTCTTTAGGTTAATGTACAAATAAAATAGTACCAAGGTTGCCATTAGTCAGCCACGTGATTCTTACAGTTATTCAGTTTTAAAAGGATAGATCCTAAACAATTTTTAGAATGTTACAAATCTTTACCTACATAAATACTGAGATTCATTTACATGCTCTAAAAATCGACAAAACTGCAAGATCCCTTACTAGGTTAATTGGAATGTAATTCCTATTCCAAGCCTGTTTGTTTTCAAAGTGCCTGATATTGAAACAGAATGATCTCTCTTCGAGCCACATACTGAATATTTATATCTCTTTCATCTCAAAATCTTATGTCACTTAAGAGATAAACTACTGTAATCCTCATATTACATCTGCATAGTGTATCTTTAATTCAAGTGGTGATAATATTGCTAAGTGCGTTACTTCCTCAGAGCCATTATGGGCTTTCTAGAGCTATGGGGTGTTTGCCTTAATGTCCCTCTTCTAGAAAAAAAAACCAAATTATAGCTTTCAAAAGGAATCAATTTTTTACTCTACTGAATGCACCTGGTATTTTCTTAATAACAGATTCCAAACTTCACTGGCCTAAATGAATGTATTCTGAGCAGAGTGGGAAGGAAACACTCTGGGTACCGATGGGAGAGAAACCGGACTCGAAAGAATTCTTCAAAGACAGCATGGAGAGAGACTGATGGATCTCTCTGAGTGGCCTGGTCAGAAAACCTTTCAATTAACACCCTACTTTTATCACTTCCCCAATAGAAAGTCTTGTGAAACGTTCGTCTGAAGAGCTATGTGTTACGCTTCCACATACACACACATTAAGTCTGTATGCTATAAGGTTATGGGCTGCAGCGATAGCACAGCAGGTAGGGCGTTTGCCTTGCACAAAGCTGGCGCGGCCGACCCGGGTTCGAGTCCTCTGCCCCTCTCAGAGAGCCCAGCAAGCTACCGAGAGTATCTCGCCCGCATGGCAAAGCCTGGCAAACTACCCACGACGTATTTGATATGCCAAACACAGTAACAACAAGTCTCACAATGGAGACGTTACTGGGCCCGCTCGAGCAAATCGATGAACAGCGGGAGGGCAGTGCAGTGCGGTGCTACTATATAAGGTTGGCAATGACTGCTGAAAGGCCAATGTTACGAACGTTCAGGTCAGTCAAAGCATTCCTCGATTTCCAGGTGGAGTGCGAGGCCAGGCATTATGTATGGAGAAAGGGTGGGCAGCTGAGACCACCAAGAGTCACTAGGTGCCCAACATAGGGCTCCTCGCCCTTCTCCACCTCGTGACTACTGCGTAATCAACACCCTTCACACTCCCCTCACTTAGTGCTTCTGGTATAGATATGGGGGGGGGGGGGGGAAATTGTAAACTCAGAAGAAGAGGAAAAAAAGAAACGAAGAAATAATTCGTTCAGGGAGCTGGAGTGATAGCACAGAGGATAGGGCGTTTGCCTTGCATGCTGCCGACCCGGGTTCGAGGATATTTAGCATCCCATATGGTCCCCCGAGCACTGCCAGGACTAATTTCTGAGTGCAAAGCCAGGAGTAACCGCTGAGCATCGCTACCTGTGACCCAAAATCAGAAAAAAAAAAAAAGGAAAGTAAAGGCCCTCCCGTTGATCATCGATTTGCTCGAGCGGGCCCAGTAACGTCTCCATTGGAGACTTTATTGTTACTGTGTCTGGCATATCGAATACGTCACAAGGAGCTTGCCAGGCTCTGCCGTGCGGGCGAGAGACTCTCGGTAGTTTGCCGGGCTCTCCGAGAAGGGCAGAGGAATCGAACTCGGGTCGGCCATGTCGGCTGCGTGCAAGGCAAACGCCCTACCGCTGTGCTAAGAAAGAGATAATTCCCAAGGCTCTCTTTGGGCAAACTGCTTTGCTGGGGAAAACCACCCGCTCTCCTTCTGTGTGCTTTGTCCGAGGACTGTGTCTAATGTGACTCTAAAAGCTAATTACTTCATAGTGCCAAAGTGCTAAGTCATAAAGTGGCATAAATTCTAATGGGAAAAATTACTTAATCTGAAAAATAATCGTGCGTCCTTCGCAGTGGTGACCTTTACTATCTCAGCACTGGTTTTCAAAAAATGATATTTGCTTTTTGTGGGGAGGACCATGATTTGTGGGTAGCTAAGTGATTCCAAACACGTGGGGTTCATTTTCTATTTTTTTAAGTCTATTATTATTATTATTATTATTTACTTTTTAAATAGAAGTATTAAAAAAATTTTAAAAAATATTTTCTCCTACTGACACTTTCTTATTTGCTCAAATGTCCTAAAGCAATTAACTCTTAGCTGCTAAAAGCCTGACTCCAGTGCTCACGGAGATGGAGGTCTAAGGTACATGGTGCAAACACACAGATGCACACTCACCCGGGCACTCACACATTTCCTGAGCTAATAAAAAGTGAAACAAAAACTTGATCTGAGTAAATGGAAAAATTTCCATTCTGAAAACTCAGGAAATCCTGGCAGAGCTGTAAACACACTGACACGGGCAAACGTTGTCTTCAGATGTGTGGGATTGGATGGTCACCGATGAACCGCCCAGTCATCTTATAGGTTCAGAGTTTCAAATTTGAAAAAAAAAAAGAAGTTGCCAGTTACCCTTCCCTCCCCAAACACACACACACACACACACACACACACACACACGACGCTTTCACCTGTATTTACTTTATACACCATAGCTGCCAAACAGCTCAGCAATTGTTCTGCCAAACTTTCCCTGTGAGGCGGCCTGCAGACCACATTCCTGGGCTCTGCTTCATCCTAGCGCCTGACCAGAGAGCCAGTGAGTCAGGCTGATTTACCTCCAGAGGGCACTGCTCTATTGTCCTGCTTTCTGTCCAGCCACCTCTGAACAATGGGCACTAATCGCCACTGTGGGGGCCAGGCAGGAGGCAAAAGGAACCCTGGGCCCCTTCCCGGTGGTTGCTACTCTCCCTGCGCCCAGCACCCAACCACCCGGCCCCTGCAGGGGCCAGGGCCACGACTGGCTTCCAAAATCCACTCAAAAACGGCATTTGAGCAGAACCAGAGGCCAATACTGAAACTTCGGCTCTGAATGTGAAGCTCAAAAAAAACTCCAAATTGAAGACAGAAACTTCTTTGGAGACCACATGGAGCTTCTTGAACTAACCCTACAGGCAAGCCTGAAAAGCCCGTGCAGCCTCTCTCTGCTCTGCTTATCACCGCCACTGTGGCTTTTAAGTCGGACTTGTGAGGAAAATAAGGGAGGGAAAACGCCTGTCCCTCACCGGCACGAGATCACAGGAGGGGGAGCAAGAAGACTTCTCTGCCCCACTCTCTTATCACCCAGCTCCGAGAGGAAGGCAGACCCTGGGGGAAGCAGCCTGGGTCTCGGAGGGGCCCAGCAAACACTCAACAAATCATGGGAAGAATCCATTACCTCGGAATGAAACTTCTCTGTTCCCTTTCAACTTAAGCGTGGAGTTCTTTAAAGTCTCTTACTCTTTGTTGGAATGTTCTAGAATGTTCGTTAACACCCATCCGCTGGCTTACTACTCTCTGTTCACACCTGATCCCTAATCATAACCTACAACATTTCGGATCCAAAAAAGTTCAAGCATTTTATGGAAGTTTCCAAATACAAGCATACGAGTGTCATGCAGGATGAACATTTGAGAAAACGGTTTTGCCTCACCAGGAAACTCAGCTGCTCTAGATCCTTAAGAGATTTGATTTTCTCTCTCCTTGGGGGAACATACAAACACACATGAATGCAAATACAGTTACGTGTACACAGATTTTGATATGTATATTAATAGAAGTTTGTTGATAACTATTCACTCAGCTTCTATCAAAATATACCGGGTAATGGATAACTATTTTAATATTGATGAGTAATTTTCTTCAAAATGAAGCCTGTAAAAAAACTCAAAATGAAAATTACCCTGTTAGCAACAAATAGAAAACTAGTCTCTGCTGCGGGGAAATTTCTTTTTTCAATCAGTTGAAAAAAAAATTCAATGCCGCTTTATATGAGAAGTCTATCTTGTTATTAATGAGTCTTTATCAAAATATAAATAGTCAAAGTCTTGTAAAATGCAGATAAAATTTTTCTTAGTAATATACAAACGTTGACTCAAAAACTAAACCAAAAATAAACGGTCCTTTAGTAACAACCTTTACTGAGTCTTCCCATTCACCATTTCGAGTTTTAAATGTAAATTTCATACATTTATACAGCCACTATGTAAAGTACAGAAAATCATTTCATAAAGTGCAGCTTTTAAGCTGAATACATTCCTAGTGAAAAAGTTAAGCTAAAAAAATTTTTTTAGAATGAAAATTTTTTTAGGGGTGAAAACCAAAAGTTGTTAGAGATATTCTGTTCAAGCAACATTTGATTCATCCTATAAGGCACAGACAGAGAAACTCAAACCCCTGATATATCCACTTCAGCTTTACAGCTTTAAGACCCCGGGGGCCACAGGAAGTAGAAGGGAGCAAGGAGAAGGCTTTCTCACCATTCATATTCCTAAGTATCAACTGCATTTGGGTATACATTTTTGACCAAAATATTACAAACATGTTACCTTTTATTTCACCAAAGTTCCCTGATCCCATTGCAAGAAGCTTGTCTTTCCAGTCCTTTGATAGTAGCTTTTCAATACTGGGGGTTTCTAAGTGAAGAAAGAAAAAAATAAAAATGTAAGCAAATCAACATGACTACCTTTACAATGGAGCTCATTAAAAGTCTATCTGCTAAAAATAAGGCCATCCCCAACCCAGCTTCAGTTCATAATGACTTCATCAACAAACTGATAACAGGGGAGGGAAAAAAAATAAAAGACTGTGTTTTGTCACCTGCTGTTTCAAAATCATTAGCTTTTTCCTCTTGCGGAACAAAGCCGCACTGATTCCTTATGACAATGGGTACATATAGACCCGCAGTTCATTGTTTTTCAATTTGGTGAACGAATTCCTGCTATAATGGATGCTTGTCAATTTCAGGGTGTTAGTCTGTAGTCAAAAAATAATTATGTTGATAAAATGCAGAGTTTAAAAAAAAGCCAAGAATTAGCTCTTAAATCTGCTACGTGTAATTATATCCCTCTGTGTGTTTACAATTACATCCACTTTATAATATGTGTTTAACATCGTGAGGTGGTAGGCACACTGTGGAAAGATTTGCCAGTTACCATGAACATTAAAAAAAAAGTTGATATAAAAGAAGCTTTAAAAAGATTGCAAAATCTAGAGAAGCGAGCAGTGCTCACAATGGAAACCTATTATTGCTTATTTCAGATTTGCATCACACCCTTTTAAAGTGCCCTCCGCCGGGCAAGGCACACATGTTCGACAGAGCAAGGTTATATTTCACTCTGATATTTGTTTCTGTAGATCCCATGGTTTTTGACCTCTCCTTTTGTATTGGATTTTAACATATAAGTAAATATAAATGCTAATAAAACTCCCCAACATTCAACTCCATTCCAAATGATGTAATTGTATATTCTTGTCAGCATTTTGATGGGTACACAATGACAATGGCTTTCAATCCTATGATGAGGACTGCATTCAGTTCGAAAATGGAGTGTACTAAAAGATAAGTGTCCCAGTATGCCCCATCTAAATAACAATAGCCACACTTATTATCCAGATCCAAGACATGCACTGTTATTCTCCACACTGGTGTTTCTGTGGATTTGTGTTCTTCAGATATTCGCTTACCCCCTACCAGGAGCATAAAGGGAATACAAGTTAACTTATCAAAGAGACCGTCTGGCCTAGAGATGGTAAGATTATTAGAAACTGGTTAATTTCCCCAACAGCAAAATGCATTTTAAGGCGCCTTTATCATCTTTGACTAATGTGTACTAGTTTTCTTATAGCTAGCTATCAGCTATCAAAGTCACAACATCTGTGTGGAGGCTTTTAACAAAAAAGAGGTGAAATTCTTCTTGGAAAATTGTGACAATGAGAGGCCCTTCAGATTTTTAAATTTGTGAGGAAAAAATGGTGAAACTTCTGAATTGACACAGACTGGGTGTCTGGTGTGGGAAAAAAAATATGTGTGTGTGCACACACACACACACACACACATGCTTCAAATGACATGCACATTGACACAAAAAGTGTGTGAAACATATTTTTTCCTTTGTAAAAAAAGTTATGTCTACATTTTTCACATAAAAAAATCAAGTGATCCTGAAGAATTTACTTTTGGGCTTTTACTTTTTTTCAAGTGATCCTGAAGAATTTACTTTTACTATCCCAGTTTCTACAATAGCCTGTTTGGAAAATGGTAATGACAATTCTATCAGTAATAAAACCAATACATGAGTGGCTAAATATCTAAGTCAGTTAAATACCTTCTGAAAGTCATAGGCATCTCTCTTCCGTGGGGCTTTAAAAGTAACTTTAAAATACTTCTGCCAGCATTAGCAGTATTTCCACATTCCCAGTAAACTTACTTCATAAGTGAAATCATGTTTAAGTCTTATCAGTGTAGGTCAAACAAAAACCACTGTTTCTTTTTTTCCAGTACTCTACAAAAATTCTTGAGTAGCATGTAAACAGGGCACAACCAATATGGTATTTGCAATAGAGTACTGTCAGTCATGAAAAGCTAACAAACCTTTGCAAAGCAGGAATGCAGCAATAGAAATCCATTGTACACTAACAATAGCCCTGAACCTCCCGGCACCAAAAGCAGACCATTTTACTTTTAAGGTTATTGTCTGCAAAGCCCATGACAAAGCTTTTCCCCTGCAGCTAGACAAAATATTCACTGTAGTGTGCTCATAAAGAAACAGAAGACTTCTGTCTAAGTTGCAGTGTTAAAGAAACAGCCGCCAGATTTCTGGAACCTGCAGAACATTCCAGTCCTCTTTATTAAGCTGCATGAAGATATAAGGTTTACATACACTTATTTTGAGGGCCTGATGTTTAAATATACACTACAGAAAAATCAATTCGCTTCTTTGAGATTAGATCAGTTGGAAGACGAAAATCAGAAGCATACCTAACTCAGTGGGTTGCGCTTGTGGATGAATACAGAAACTATTCCTCGCAGTTCAGCTGAGATAGAGACTTTAAGTTCAGATTCTATAAACACCCATTGGACAGCCCATTGAATTACGCTAGAGGTTTTTACCTGGCTCACTCACTTAATCACAGCCAATACCTGAGACGTACAATATCAATTTGTACAGGTTGAAAGAAATAAGAAAAAGGTAAATCTGAGCTTTCACAGAATGAAATGAACCAAGCTGAGGGTCGAACAGTTTTGTTTCTTTTTCACCACCACTTCCTAATTCTCTTTGGACAATGGAATGGTGATGATGGCCATTATTTTGAGTGTGAGGTGTCAAATAGCATAAACACCTTCCAAACATATCACAATAATCTTCTGAATTAAATACAGGTACATTTGTTTGACCATTTGAAAAACCAGCACCGAGGAAAATATCATGACTTGTCGAATATGAGTTAAGTTGAACCTAGACTTTGTGTTTTGCTTTCTAGGTAACAGATAAATGCTCTCCTCTGGAAAACAATTCTAGACAGAGGGGGAGAAAACTAGTATTCCTGGGTGGTTAGACAAAACCTTAATGGAATACTCTAGAATTTCCAAAGGCAACGGGCGGTTTTAAGTCATAATTTCCGACACCATATGACTTTGCGCTTTAGAATTCCACATGATTTAAGGAAAGCCTATGACCATACAGTTGAGACAATAACATTTTAAAACTATTCATAAAGTGGATGGTTTTTCAAGTGATAAATCAAACCGTCTGGTTGCTCACCAAACCTGACACCAATAGTCTAGTTTATGAGGCCAAAGCATCTCACACCACTCACTTCACTCATCTCAGTTTCTATGAAACAAAGAGCTTTAAGCAAATCCATGCCTGGTATTTTACCAACTGTTAAAGGGTGTACTTGTTTCCCTGAGCTGATGTTTAGCTGGTACAAGAAGTGGGAAGAAATCATCTCACCGTCAGGCACACAGTGATGGACACCTACCAATGACTAGATTTCTCTGAAAACGGTAAATCTCACACACAGAGAAGTCCTGATTGGAAATGTAGGCGACTAAATGGCAAAATCCCAATATTTATAATACACCTGCTCACTAATGTGCGAATTCAAGTAAAGTGAAATTTGACACAATTACGGTGAGTGCTGCTTTAGTTCTTATGGACTAAAAGAAACCATGGTTTTCTATTAAATATTACATTTTCTAAAATGTCATTTTTGGTGTTTTTTTCCCCAAAACAAACACACAGAATCATATTTTACCTGGTGCGCTTGGTATTTCTTTGTGCTTAGTGCTTAGTCATTTCCAAGGGCTTAAACTCTGGCTATGCTTCATAGTAAGGAGGATCATTGTTTCAATTTAAATACCTCGAAAGATTCTCCTGAGAATTACTCTCCCAAGCATTAAAGGAGTCTTGTGGCTACCTTCTTAACACAAACTTGTCCTTTTTATAATAAAATAGGTATGGGAGCTGGGTTGATAGATCAAAGGGCTAGGCAACAGGTCCAGAGAGATAGTATGGCAGGTAGGGCACTTGCCTTGCATGCGGCTGACCCAAAGTTAGATTCCTAGGACCACTCTGGTTCCCCCAAACCCGACCAACAGTGATCCCTTAGCACAGAGCCAGGTGTAAGCCCTGAGCACCAGCAGGTGTATTCCCCAAATAAACCATCACAAAAGGGCTACAGTGAGAGCTTTACATAGAGAAATACCCAGGTTCAATTCCCGAGTCCTTGATACACAGTGGACTGTGGTCCCTTGCCCACATCCTGCATCTGCCTGATTTAAAATAAGAACAAGTGGGGGCTAGAGCAATATCACTGTGGGTAGGGAGTTTGTCCTGCATGCGGCCGACCGGGGTTCAATTCCCAGCATCCCATATGGTCCCCTGAGCTCTGCCAGGAGTAATTCCTGAGTGCATGAGCCAGGAATAACCCCTGTGCATCACCGGGTGTGACCCAAAAAGCTAAAAAAATAAAATAAGAACAAGTGATACAAGTGCTAACAGGAAATATTATAATATCATTGCTTGTAGAGGATCTCAGTTCTGGGGTCCAACTATTTTGCCAATGGTGGATACTACTGTAACCATTTTGTAGATGAGAAAAGACTAAGAAAATGATTTGTTCAACAGCACTTCTCCGGAAAGGACAGACTAAATAAAAGACTCTTAACTCTAGGATTTGTCTCTTGAGGAGAGAGGAAGAGATGTACATATTTTTCAATTGTAAGAAAAATCAATGTGAAGAGAAATAAGCTCAGAGAAATTGGAGAGAAAGAGCCAGATACTCGTATCACTCACCACATTAAAATTCAGAAGACTCAAGCCGGGAAACTTTGGTCTCTTTCTGCCATCAGGCGTCCTGAGACGTTTGCTAGCTTTCCCCGTGCCTCACCCTTGCATCTTTTGCTGACATATGCTTCTCCACATCAATGCCGATGGCAATCCCCACTAGTGAATGGGCCCCCCCAACTGTGCCGGCTATTGTTACAACAGCATCCAGCCTCTTTAGGGCTGTTCAGTCCCTCTAACTCTCACTCCTTTTTTCCCTTCACTGCCAAACACTCTTAAGACTGACTCCCTCATCTGGAACAATGAGACCCAGAGACTCATGCCAACATATTGTAATTCTCCAACAAGCTGCCAGTGCCAAGAATTAAACCACATTCGCTCAGTGCAGTAGCTTTACACACAAGCTTAGGTTTTTGCTTTAGTGTTTATGTAGTTCTTTCTCCCTTAAGCTCCCTTGAGCTGCCGTGGCAGAGCTCATTGAAAAACTGAGTAAGCAAAATATATGTGTGGATGATATTTGACTTTTTAAACAAAGTCCCAGCGGTTAGGTCACACCAAATCTACCACTGTTTATCTTTTAATTTTGTAGCTTAAACTAAGCTGTGTTATTTCTGACATGTGAGAGGTTTCACATTTGGGAGCGGAATAGGACTTGTCTTTTAGCAGAAATAACAATGTGGTAAAACTTCAAAATATACCAACACCTCCTTCACAGTCAAGAAGCAAAGGCATGTATACATTATTCATGTCATAGAATCAGAAATCCAAACCTGGGGTGATCTTTAGATATGATTTAGACAAGCATCTCATAGCCATAATTTCTCTAAAGGTTGGGACATAAATTGTATGGCTCCTTAAAACTAAGACAAACAGGACGTCTATTGTTACATAACTGTAAATAACCTTAAACAAATTTACACTTCTTTTTATAAGATTCAGATCTTTTTATATGCTTACAAACTGCAAATGAATTATGGATTACATAATATCATTTCAATAACTGACCAAGGAAATGAGTTGTTTGCTCAGTACAATTTGAGTAATAGTTGTTCTGGACTAATTTCTCATCCGATGGACTAAAAACTGTAAATAAAGGTAAAACAACTTGCTTAACATCACAAGCCTAACTTCTGATAAGGCATGATCTGAGGGCTGACAGTTTAGTGGTTTCTTCAATATAAGGCCGACAACCAGCAAAAGTCAGACTTTTCAAAATTAGAATCTTCATCCATTTTGTTCACCTCAGCTGCATTTAGACAATAACCATTCAGATAGCTGGTTTCCTTGGGACTGTTAACTCTAGCTTTTCCCCTTGGCAAAGAAAATTGACTGCCCTTATGAAAGTCTAGAATAAATGCAAGTTAGTGCATTGGTCAAACTTACTCTGCAGAAAGCTAACTGCAATTCAACATTCTTTGTTTAATTATTCAATTAGTGATAATAAGATTATTTTTGAAAGAAAGATTGGCTAAATTTAAAAACCGTGTCTTGGTCATAGTTTAATTTACGTGGATGGTATCTTCATGTCTAGACAACACATCTGGGGGCAAATACTAAACAATACAATGGGAGTAATGCAAAACATTCATCCTCTCTGAAGAGGTACTGAGGTACTGAAGGCCATAAGGTCCTCTCAAGGGTCCCTGAACTAAGTACCACACTAGCCTGGCACTGGAAATGTCAAGTTCTTCTAAGAACTGTTAAAAACAATCAAACAAAAACACACAGAAAAAAAAAACACATTCCATAAGACACAATAAAGTACATCTGAAATTTAAAATTTCAGAAGTACTAAGTTTCCAATATCTTTTTTTCATGTAACTACCCTGACATGAGTTATAAACTACTTGTTAATAAGTATTTGTTACCAGAATGAAATGAATGTCCTTGGCTACCAACTCAGACTTGAAACTTGCTTAGGGGAACCTGTCCAAAAGAGCAGGGACCCTCAGCCTACTGCTAGCAGTACTCAATTCCATGCTGCCAGGACCCCAGAGTTTAGTGCTTGGTAGTGTTGTGGGGACCCAGGATGCATTGGCAGTGCTAGGTGCTGGCGACGGAGCTCAGTGCATGCAACACACATCAGCCTTTGGAGCCATCTCCTGGATCCAAATATTAAGTTTTTCCCAGGCCAGAGTGATAGGACAGCAGGTAGGGTGTTTGCGTTGCACACAGCTGACCCAAGATCAATCCTTTAGTACTGGACATGTTCCCCCAAGCCTGCCATGACTGACTGATACCTGAACACAAAGCGAGGAATAAGCCCTGACCACTGCTGGGTGTGGTCCCAAACTCCGCCTCATTCCCCCCCCCCCCCCAACATGTTTTCCCCTTGCCATCAGTTTTTGGTATATTAAATGCAACGTTTAATTTCATTAGTCACAGGCTGAAACTTTCTTATTATACAAGCTGAAGTCATTAGCATACATTTTCATTATGGCCAATCTTACACTACATTTTAGAAGAATATTTCCTTTATCATTATTAAATATAGCATAATCAATACATATGATATATATACATACATATATACATACATACACACACAAACAGAACTACTGCAGATCAAAAATCAGGTTCAATACTCGCACAAGATTGTTCCATATATTTTATTTTTGATTTATGGGCCACATCCAGTAATACTCAGGGCTTCCTCCTGGCTCTGTGCTTAGGGATCACTCCTGGCTGTGGTCAAAGAACCATCATATGTAGTATCAGAGATCAAACACGGGACAGCTGTGTGCAAAACCCTACCTGCTCTACTATCTCTCTGACTTTAATTCTATATTTTCTCCACACCAAAAAAAATCTTGGAAAAAATAAAAAATAAATATCTTGATTAAAAAAATAAAGGTAATGGGGCTGGAAAGATAATATTGTGGGTAGAGTGTTTGCCAAACCGGGATCCCTGGCACTCTGTATGATCCCTTGAGCCCCTCAAGGAGTAAATCCCAAGCTCAGAGTGAAGAGTGTCCCCTGAGCATTTCCAGGTGGGCCCCCTCATCCCCCCAAAACCTAGAGATATTGGAGGTGGTGGAGGGGCTGAAAGAGACCCTGAAATGTGGTGGAGAGACACAGGCACTTTGTTTGTGGGCATGGTATGGGGGTATTGTATGGCTAATACACATAGATATTTACTTCCTTTTAGACCTATCTCGAGGAAAAAAATAAAACACTTAAGTCAGAAGAACAATGACAAATAGTGGCTGGTCTCACTCATATGTGGATTCTACAGAAACAAAGTAAAGGAACAGGTAAGTCCAAATGAAAACAAATGCTTGGACTCCAAGAACTGGGGCTCCTAGAGGGTCAGGGAGCTCAGATCCAGAGGACTGTGGAGTCAAGGGCTACTGGTTCTTTAGTGGTGATGCAGTGTGTCGTGGTAACATATATATTTTTAAAAAACACATGCGAAATTATACCCCCAAATCAAATAAGATCTTGTAAGCCACCGTTACCTCAATAAGGAATAATTTAGATGGGCGTATGAAACTATCATAATGCTATGGAAAGTAAGTGCATTTTCTTGTAAAGGCTTTACCAATCTGTTTTGTACTCATTTTAAATATTAGATTTCAGAGTGGAGGTAAAAGTAAGTGATTTGAGGGCAGCATTCCCAAAAGTAATTGCAAAGGTTATTCCTCAGGTACAATAGTCTCTCATGTTTGTGACTAAATATAAAAAGAAAAACCAATAATTTAGTGTCAGACAAGCTGACTTATTTTGTGACCTTTGGCCAATAATGTAAACTCTCTTTGCTTCAATTTGCTCCTCTGTAGAAAGGAATAATAACTGCACTCTACTCACACAATTGTTGAAAGAATTAAATAAAATAATTTATGTAAAGCACTTAACACAGCGCTTCACACATAGTGACACATAAAACTGTTGACTCCCATTACAAAACTAGAGCTTCGGATACAACGACCCATGAGAACTACTTTAAAAATCAAATCAAATCCACGTACATACGATTCCCTTTGTCTGTCACTGAAACTACCTAGAAACCACATGCCTGCCTTGTTTGGATAATAATGACCCACCAACCACACAGCCTCTCTTTCACTGGCTCTCTGGCATTCCTGTGAATTTGTCAAAGTTGGTTCATGTTAATAAAATGATTCATGAAGATGTGTTGCAGGATGAGGGGCAAGGACAGTGGTCACTTCCATGAGGTCATGGATGCACTCTCCTGAACAGCACCGGCAGACTACTAACATTCTAGTCATCTCTCTCTGATTTTCCTTTTGACAGTTGTCTTTCTAACCTTCCAAGGGTTCTATTAGATCCCCCACAATGGCGAGAGCCTCTAGGGCAGCGCAGTTGACAAATGAAAGGGAACAACAGATAGCTGGAGAGTGCTCTTTGCCCAGAGCTGCTCATCCACTGGCAATAGTGATTTTTATTTATTAGCACACGGCCTGTCCTCTATCACGGCTCACTCCCCCCAACCCCCATGACAGCAAAAGCATTTTAACTTTTAATAAAAATGGGAGAGTGCAGCACTCCTGTGTAAGGCACTTTCAGCAAAGTGCACGGCTAATGAATATTGTCCATTTGTATCCGAATAATTTATGATGTCAGCAAAGTGTGGGTGGGGAAATGGGAATTAAGTCCTAGTCATTAGTTACCATGAGAGGGTGAGAGCCGAGAACAGGGAGGGGCAGAGAGGCTACGGAGGTGGGAGGGGTGCTGGGGAGTATAAGAGGAAAGGGAAATTTGATAGAAAGAAAATCGGGAGTCAGATGGTTCTGATCGATCAACAATAGCCAACTTACACAAGTTAACCTGCTTCTCCTGGAAGATTTTCATAACCACTTTTTCTGTCTTATCCATCAACTTGCCACCTTGGGCAGAGATAAACTGCATTCGATCTGCTGTTGCCATGTATTTAATTTGCAATCATATGTTTCTGTGATAGAAGAAAGAACATTGCACTGCAAGCTTAGGAGTCAAGTTTGAGCAGAAGTTATATAAGAATTGGGCATATTTAACACAAGTCTTAACTTCCTAAGACAAATGAATAAACAAGCTGGGAAAAAAGTTCAGTACTGAATATATCACAGTGAATATGAGAATGCATAGTTTTAAGTAAATTATATGTCTATTAATATAATTAAAATAACCGCCTAAATATGTACCTTAATTATAAATGAAGCAATAATCCTACTATGAAGAATAAATTACATAATTATCTAATTAAATAGATATCTAGACGGTGCTGAAAATTAATGATCATATTGTAAAATTTTATTGTTGAAAATCGTGAAGGTGGGTGACAGAGAGGATAAAGGGGATATAAAAAGCCCAGAAATAGAAAGCCACTTAACATACATTAGAATAAAAATTTCAATACTTTAAAAATATGACAGAATGTTTTACCACTGGAAGTGAGAATTAAAGCACATACAGCCTGATGCTAAACCACTACACATCCTGAATCTTCTCTATCACAACATATGTGAAAACAAATCACAATCTCAGCTCGCCAGATGCCTGAAAAGATATGAACAATAAAAACTGACATGATTCATATGATAAATCAGAGACTGTGAGATGCAGGTAGTTGAGGAATTGAGCTTCAAAGCCACTTATAATTCAAATTTATATTTTGATGTTCAAATATATACCATTAGGTTGTAAATTAAAAAAAAATTCTGTGATTTGCTCAAATCTATAGATCTAAATTTGCACAGATTCTTCCCAACCAAAGTAGTCCATCTGCCTTACCAACTTGTTATATTTGGTCTCTCATAACCTTTCATGGATTTTGGATAGTGTCATTTTTAGAGTAATTTTAGATGGAAAAAAAGACAATAGTATTTTGTGGAAGGTCATTTGAACTTTCATAAGTTTAAACAGACTTTGCTCAACAATGAAACCTATAGTCACATATCATCTATGATATGCTATGACCTCTTCCCTCAAAATGCAGGTTGACAAAAGAAAGGAAAAGAAAAATCAACCTGTAAGAAGAGGTACACTTCAAATATATTACACTTAAGAAGAAACAAGTGGGAAAAAAAGAAAGAACAGGAACAAAGATAAATTTAAAAGCTACACATGAATAAATAGAAAAAAAGACATAATTTCAACTTTACTTATATTACCAATGAGCATGTTTATCTTAAAGGTAGTGAGTATAAAATTGAGCATGTAAACTCGACCGCTATGTCTACTCAAATTCTGAGCTGAATCAATGCATAAAATTATTATTTTTGGTTTCAGTTCACAGAATATACTATTGGAGGGGTGAGAGAAAGAGCTCAAAAGAGCTGGAATGTAGACTTTGTTGCAAGAGGCCCGGGGCTAAATCCCTGGTCCTACATGGCCCTCTGAGCAATGCTCGGAGCAACTCCTGAACACTGAGCCAGGAACCAGGAATGGTTGCCTAAAACCACTGGGTACTGCCAGGCAGGGACTAGACAAGGATGAGAAAAAATGAATATACTATATTCATATATACTATATACTATATACTGAGGTATCAGACTACTTAAAAGAAATCACATGCTCTCTATGGATACTGTCATTTTCTTATTTTGTACAATTCACACTCATTGGAGCACACTCACAATTATATGACTGAGATCATTCTATCTACCCACTCATTTATTCATATATCCAACAAGCAATTAAGTTAGCAGCTGCTAGACAGCTAAGACAGGAACTAAGATACAGAGCCTCTGCCCCTGAGGAGACTAACTGTAGCTCTGCAGCGCTGTCCTCCCATTGTTCATCGATTTGCTTGAGCGGGCAGGAGTAACATCTCACAACAAATTGTGAGACTTGTTATTACTGTTTTTGGCATATCGAATACATCATGGGAAGCTTGACAGGCTTTGCCGGGCTGGCGAGATACTCTCAGTAGCTTGCTGGGTTCTCCGAGAGGGGCAGAGGACTCGAACCTGGGTCGGCCATGTCAGCCGCATGCAAGGCAAACGCCTTACCCATTGTGCTATCGCTCCAGCCCAGGAGACTAACATCTTTGGGAAATATGTGCCAACAGTGACCAGAAATTAAGCCCAAACTGCTACCAAGTTCCTGCATTCTGCGCCTGCATCTCATTTATTGAAGTCTGAGCAGAGAGAATGATGCCTTAATTATATGAATAGCAAATAAATGTAGATATTTCACAATAGATGTTTAGAAGTGCTATTGATGGTATTGATATATTACTGTAATCCTACGATACCTTGTTAATTTATCAAATCTGCTATGAGATTTATACAAGGCACGAAGTGTCTTTGTGTCCACAATTAACACAATTAATATGAATTAAATAACATAAGCAGCCTAAGTCAAGTCTCAGAAAGAAATCTATGCTTTTCTAAGACCTGAGGTAAGTTTCTGGAGAAGGAAAATTGATTCAACCCATAACATATGAATAGAAGCATTCTATTACATTTTCAGAAATCTGAATGGAAAACAGTTTTCAAGCAAAAAATGAAAATGAGTAAGTAGAATCTATGGAATTCTTAGAAGGGGAAAACATTTGTACTAATACCACTGTGTTGTTTGAATTGTAATTTAAACATTATAGGCTAAAAGAATTCATATGTGTTCCAATACTTTTTTTTTATTTTACTACTCCATGAAATGTGGCATTTTTTAAAGGTCACAGTAAAATACAGTAATGGGCTGATGTATTTATTTAAAAGGAAAAGAAATAAAGAATGATTATTGCTGGAGTATTGTGAACAAATATTTTATTTAAAAACCTTATAAACCATGTGGCCACATACAGATTCTTCAAAAATAATGCTCTTAGTATTCAACATCATGCACGTGTGAGATATGTATTTATGTGAGCTTAGGTAAGAGTCAAAGAGAAAAGAGAATCTCTTGAATTGTCAATTATAAGAACATCCTTTCTAGGTGGCCGAGAACTCAGGCCAACTAGCTTCAGAGAGAAAAGTCGAACATTCTCAGAGGCACTGAGAATGGAAGATAATGGTTGAGTAGGATATTATCCTCATTATTCAGAAAGTTGTCATCATAAAGGCATTCGAGAGACATGAGAAAAGCAAATGGCTAACTCTGTCTGGAAAGGGTATTCAGGGTAGAAAATGAAATGCTCACGCCATATCTTTAATTACCATGAATCTCTACATCACGCAGCATTTCAAGTGCTTCTTCTTCGTACATTTCTAAACACATAATCAGCAACATTTATAAAACCATGTGTCCAATCTAATAACTGAGAGGAAAACATAACATATAAACACTTGAAAGAACAACTGAATATCTGGGAGAGGGGAGGAGTAAGAACGAGAGCAAGACCTACTGAATATTCCTTCTTTCTCTCGTGCCTAGCCATCCAGGAGTCACCACTGATCATTACTCCGCTCTGTGTAGACATTCAATGACAGACAAAGATGCAGGCAATTTCGGAGCATGATGAGTACGGAATATTATTTAAACTCAGTTATCTCATTAGAAAAAAAAAAAAGAGAAGAAAATGCACGTGGAGCTCAGGGAATGATCCTACCATGACTTGTGTACTAATAAGTTACTGATTCAAAGAGAAGCTTTGTTTTATATTTAAAGATGGATAAAAGAAGTTGCTGCTTAAAAGTAGTTTAGATACTATTGGGTATAGTACCATGGAATGACAAGTGTTAAATTAAAATGCAGACGGGGGTCAGTGTTTCAACCCTATAGAAGGGATGTGCCCAGTAAAATGACAGACCACCCAATTTTCTGACCTGAGGTCAGAGAGCAAGCTTTTACAAACTTGGGAGTGGACTTTTAAAGACATGAAGGCCTGTTCTGCACATGTCAGAAGAGTGAAAATGTTTATGCTTCTGGGAAGTTCCTAAAGGATATGAAACCTCCAGGAACCTCTTTACTGGAGTCTCACAGAAAGGTCCAGAGAATGTGTCAGACGGGCAGATGAGCAGACTCTGCCAGGTGCAGTGCTCACACCGGGAGGGAAAAACAAACACCTGATGAGCCCAGGAAACTGCAGAGATCTCGTTGCCCTCAGCATAGACAACAGATAGACCTTGTTCCTCTAGAAAGTTGACTTCGATAAAGTCTAGTCAGTGATCGCAGTAAACTAGAAATGCAATTAGCCATTCTAATAAACTCAAGTGTTGCAAAAGTCATGGTTGAAATCTCCAGTTAAATTACAAGCTTTCCAATAAGTCATTCTAAGTGTGGTAGGTGTTTCTAATCTAATTTGCAGAAGGCAAATAAAATTTAACACAAGAAATTTGGTGGGCTAATCTTGGAGTAGTTTTTTCCCCCCCAAAAAAACTTGTCATCATCCAGACTGATCTTTATTACCTGACAGAGTTAAATTCATAAAGTCATAATCTACTTAAGATATATGCTTGTGACATAAAAAAATTAAATGTGTTCATTACTAAAGAGAGAAGAAAAAAAGAAACCATTGGAGTCAGCCATGGAAGAATGAGGATGTACTTTGTTTTAGCGAGGGTTAAATCTTTTAAAAGAATAGCTCAAAAATTGACATATTCCACTTAAAAATGTATAATGGAATACGTTTCCCTATTACACATCAGGCACCAAATTATTATTTGGATTCATAACTCCTGGGTTTTTCTCGCCTTTACCTTTCCTTTACAGCAAATTGCCCTGCTAATTGTAGGGTACCATCAGAAAACTCAGAAGCATCAAACAGATTTCAAAACTCACGCCAATGGCACCAAAGGCAGCTCTACCAACA
Organism: Sorex fumeus; assembly: GCF_029834395.1. Classification (NCBI taxonomy): domain Eukaryota; kingdom Metazoa; phylum Chordata; class Mammalia; order Eulipotyphla; family Soricidae; genus Sorex; species Sorex fumeus. Next base: position 8,346,205 of record NW_026606157.1, read on the forward strand.
CCTACTACCAATCCCTTGACTTGAGTTTCACTCAAACTCTTGATTTTGTGTAGGTTTGAGCCTTCCTGGTTTTGTCGTGACACCTGAAAAGTAACGAGTGGTGAGGTTTCACAGCGTGGAGGGAAAAAATATAATGGAATGGTGGCGGGGGTGGGGAGGAGTTTATTCCACAGTATAAAAATGACATGCAAGAGCTTTTCGGTGGGACGACAAGCAAGTCCCTTCAGCCCGCTATCCTCTCACCGGCACTGGATTCATGGGGGCACTCAGCTTCCTCGCTGCCAGTTGCTTGGGGCTCTGGGCACCTACAATTTACTAAATGACAAAGTGTGATCTGGGGAGAGTTGGTTTGTTCTATGCCACGTTATATTATAATCGAGATTAGACAAAGAATCAGGGAGATTAGGATGATAGGATATAGGTGCAATTATACTTTCTGGGGTTAATAGGGGCCACTCCCCAATTCTGAGATCTCGCCTTTTATCAATCCAAGAGCTTATTTTCCCACCAGGAAGGAAAGCAGCCCCTCCTCCCCCCACCCGCTGTCATTACGATGCAACAAGACTTATCAACAATGCAATACCAAGAGGTCTCGGGCATGCTATGATACTCAAACCTCCATACAATACTTTTATTAAGCCTCAAAAACATTAAGCTTGATTATAATCAATTTTTTTATAATACCACCTTCTTACGGATGCTCATAACACTTGGCTCCCAGGGATGTGCTTATAATGAGATGGCCCGGTGTATTTTCCATTAAAGGCCTCTGTTGGAGTTTCTATGGTGCTTTTTTTCTCGTATATTTCAAGTTAAATGCGCCTTCTATTTCCACGTGCTCTCACAATAGCCAGTCTCTTTTCAATGATTAATTTTCTATTCAAAACCAGTTTGCTTCCTCTTCCTTTGTCCCCTCATCATGTCACAGCCACTTCTGGCCTTTACCCCCTTGTCCACCGCAAGGCAGTCCCCTCTGTGCCACCTCACCGCCTCCGCGGGCCACAAGCTGCTAGTTCTCCAAAGTCCTTGTCGTGACATACAGTCCCAAATATTTAGGCGTTCCCCCCAGCAAGGGGCGACTCAATTAACCAAACAAAGCCCCAAACAATCAAGTCTGCAACTGAGCCCCATGCAGGGCAGGCCTGATGTTATGTGACCTCCGCGGTCTCCACTGAATCACATCCCTGCACTCAAGCGGGCGCTATGTGTGCTGGGTGCTGAGTTTATAAATGCTGGGTATGTGAGGTGGAATCAGGAAGGGAGTGGGCTAACAAAGAGATCATAATTACTCTCCAAAAGAAAAGAAAAAGTCCATGGAGAGGGCCCCAGGTCCCCAAGTGCTACTGGTGAGGCTCTCCACAAAAAAAAAAAAAAAAAAAACCTCCTCAACTCAGAATGGATCGGGGTTGGGTTCTGTTCTGCTCTCTGTCTCTCTCTGTCTCTCTGTTTCTCTGTCTCTCTCTGTCTCTCTCTTTGTCTCTCTCTCTATGTCTCTCTCTGTCTCCTCTCTCTGTGTGTCTCTCTCTGTGTTTCTGTTTCCTCTCTCTCTCTCTCTCTCTCTCTCTCTCTCTCTCTCTCTCTCTCTTTCACACAACCTTAACGCTAACTTTGGAACCCTGATGTATTGTGTGTGTCTTCTAAGCTGGTATTCTGACATGGGTTTAAACAACAGAAGTCAGGGGAGCATCATTGAGATAGCTGGGAACTGTCATTCCGTCCTGCAGGAAGCATCACCTACCTGGCACATACTACATGCCCGTTACAGATTCCTTTATGAAGCGGACCCGACAAGAAGACTGGGCATTCTTTGTACCCAAGATGCGAATCAAAATCTTCACTGATTTATTTCTCAAATTTCACTAGACGAGAAACAGTAAGTGGTTGGGCTGTTGGCCTCTGGCCAGCTTGCCCGGGCAGCGAAGGTGGGTGCTAGTTTCATGAAGTTAAATCCAGAACAGGTTTCTAAACAGGCCCCGTCCACAGTCACGGAGCAGATCCTGATTCCAAACAATCTTTCCCATGCATAGGCTTCCCGGGAGTGAGGAGAAAAGAAGGGGAAAAAAATCTTACTCAAAAGTTCACTTGTGTGAATCAGATGCCTATGGATTTCTGCATAGGTATCATTTTCTAATCAGGGATTGCCAAGGTTCAATTCTTATCTAATTATGTTAAGAAGTGGGCCTTTTTATATTGCTCTGTAACTTTATTTAGTTAACTCAGACTTTCCCCAAATAGAAGAAAGAGAGAGGGGGGGGGAAGAAAAGAAAGGAAAACTAATAACTCTGCATTAACCCAGAGAAAAGCTACAGTAAGGCCCTTTTCCTATTTTCTTATATTTGTGTAGCTGTTAGACATTTTGCAAAGGAGGGGAGTACCAGCCAGCCTTTGACAACAAAAGACCCAGTGTCACTGCGCCAGTCCCAGACATTGTGGAAAGCAGCCCACAGGAAAAGGCCTGGCTCCAGTGTGAGCCGGGCTGAGCACAGTCACTATATTCACTCAAATTGGCAACAGGTCTCGGTGTTCCTGGCTTTGAGCTGTGAACAAGGGTCGGGATTGAATAACCAATTATACAACCGCTGACTGAGTTTATCCAAGGTTTGCAAACTGCTATAATAGCCCAGTATTCAACCAACTGTTTTATCCTCTTCCAGATATAGTGTCATATCTCCCCTTGTGCTCCATTTACATGTCACTTTATTACATACATCCATTAAAAAGGTTAACACAGTGTCACACTCAATGCCTAAATGGTGCCTTCCAGGAGTTCTGCTCCCCTTGGGGGCATTTGGGAGAGACACCTTTCTCTGTCCTTCACTTTCTGCAAGTTAAGACCAAGTTTCTGTCAAGACTAGAGAGCAGTGGATGAAAGAACAGTAGCCAAATGTCAACAGTTTTAAAAATACTCATACAAAAAGGCTGTTTTAACCCACCTTGGTCTATTAGAAATGTGAAAGTTCTGAAGTTTGGCCGTTTAGCCCAGCACCCGAATTTGAGGTGCTCACATAAATTTAGACAAATGTCCGTGTCCCCCTCAGCCTCCCCCTGCCAAAATGAACCTCTTTCTCAGAGTTCAAGAAGATCTAAAGTTTTTATTTTCCCAACATATTCATAATCCTGCCTTTAGACAAGTGGTCATGATGGAAATGAAAAGAAAAAAAAATTTCAAGTAGAATTTCAAGTAATTTTCCTGAATATCTATACACTTGACATTCCTGAATGAGACCTCCCAACTCAATAGAAAGGATAAAAAGAAATGGTAGAAATATCAAGTGGTCATGAAGGAGGTGGCATTCTGGGACTCTCCGACACATGGCCCTTTCTCTTCTAGCTCACGCAGCGTGCTGGGCAGTGATTGCCATGATGCAGACTAACTGAAGACTGACCTGCACACTAACACTTTCTATCTCTGAAATCAAACTCCTTCCCTAAGTCTTAGTGATAGTCATTTAAGTCTCTAAAAGGCTTATCAACACTTACTAACTGCTGGTTAAAAATAGAGAATGGTACGAAGCAAGGTCTTTTCAACCTTTCACTCTCTAGATGTCTTTTGATTCTATGAAATTCACAGAAAGCTTCCTTCTAAGCCACATTGTGACATGTCATAATGATAACTACATCCAATCACCACAGCACTAACCAATACTAAACTGAAACTTGAGTGGCTGTAATTTTTTTTCCTCTGAGGTACAGGGATCAGACTCAGGTCTCATCAATTCGGGGCATGAAAAGGACATGTTGACCACTGAGTCGTATCCCTGACCCAAGCGATGGAAACTTTGAGTAGCTCATATATTTTCCAATTCTGGCAAAATCCTATTTTATAGAGCAGAGGCCTTGGGGCTAGTCTCTCTCCTCTCCCTTCTTCCCTCTTTTTCCTTCCCTCCCTTTCCTTACCTCCCTCCCTCCCTCCTTCCTTTCCTTCCTTCCTTCCTTTCCTTTTTTCCTTATTCCTTCCATACTTCCTTCTTCCTTCCTTGTTTCTCCCTTCCTTCCTTCCTTCCTTCCTTCCTTCCTTCCTTCCTTCCTTCCTTCCTTCCTTCTTCCTTCCTTGTTTCTCCCTTCCTTTCTTGTTTCTCCCTCTCTTCCTCTTCCTCTCTTCCTTCCTTCTTTCCTTCCTTCCTTCCTTCCTTCCTTCCTTCCTTCCTTCCTCCCTTCCTTCCTTCCTTCCTTCCTTCCTTCCTTCCTTCCTTCCTTCTTTCCTTCCTTCCTTCCATCTCCTTCCTTCCTTCCATCCTTCCTTCCCTCTTCCTTCCTTGTTTCTCCCTTCCTTTCTTTCTTCTTTCTCCCTCTCTTCCTCTCTTCCTTCCTTCCTTCCTTCCTTCCTTCCTTCCTTCCTTCCTTCCTTCCTCCTCTCCTCTCCTCTCCTTCCTTCCTTCCTTCCTTCCTTCCTTCCTTCCTTCCTTCCTCTCCTCTCCTTCCTTCCTTCCTTCCTTCCTTCCTTCCTTCCTTCCTTCCTTCCTTCCTTCTTCCCTCCCTCCCTCTCTCCCTCCCTCCCTCCCTTCCTTTTTCCCTTCCTACATCTAGCAAAGTTCAGGGTCACACCCAGCTTATTTCTTGTGGGTATGCTTGGAGGTGCTCAGGAGTCCATGTGGTGCTTGGGATATAGCCTGGATCTCCTTATACAAAGCAAGTACCCCCGTCCTTTGTGTCATCTCTCCCCCTCCTTCACTGAAAAGCTTAGACATCATTCTTCTGTAATGAAAAATATGTATCAGTAAATATACTGATATATCAGTACATCAGTAAATATGCTCACCGTGTAGGGCCTTTGAAGGAAATCTTTGACATTTCTTTTTATGTTGTTCTTTGTTTCAGGATCACACTTGTCCGAGCTCAGGGATTGCTCCTGGCTCAACATTCAGGGATCACTTCCAGCAGAGCTCAGTGGATAGTATGGATGCTGGGGACTGAGTTGGCCACATGATGGCCAGCAGCTTACTCACTACACTATAGCTCCAGGCTCTCAGTGGCCTAAGTAGACAAATTTGACTTATCAAGATCATTTTTCTATCCTGCTCTTCTCCCTTCTACCTTTCATCCTCCTCTTAATCATCACCACCACCACCACCACCGCCGCCACCGCCACCTTGATCTTTGAAATTCATTTCTCAAACCACCAAATCTCCAGAAGCTCAGAGTGACATAACTCTTCATAACCTTTAGCCTCTTCAAACAAAACATAATTTCCATGCTTTCTGACTGGGGAAATAAATCACCCTTCATTTATTGAGCATTTTCTACATTCATCAGTTTGCAGAGTCAACCCATAGACTCTTCCAATAAAGAAATTAATTCTCTTTGTGTAACTCAGGTGTGCGATATAAAACCCAGAATTTCTGAATATAATCATGGACTCCTCTTTTAAATAATAATAATGCAGCTTATTTTAAGCATGGCTATTTTGGTTATTTTACATCTAAAATCATAAACACTTCTCATTTCTTGACTTCTAACTGTGATGAGAAATAATATGTTTGCCAAATCTGGTGGTGGAATGGATGATGAGGAGAGCAGTCTCTAGTCTGAGAAATAAGACTGCAGGGCATCAACGCTCAGAGCAATGTTGCTTTCATTGTCCTCAGAACATTTACTAAATCAGAATTTCTTGATGATTTTGTGAAATTATTTTTTTTAAAAAGCACATGCTTTGTAAGCAGAAGTTCTAGGTTGGATCTCCACTCCTAGCACCACTGTGGGTTGCACCCCAGAACTTCTGGGTGTGATCTCAATCCCAGAAAAAGTAGAAATAAAATAAACGAAAAGAGTGGGAGGGAATGTTAAAAGTCTACATTTTGGCACATATTGGCATACTGGAAGATGCCAACCAGGAAAGCCAATATGAAACCCAGATTTTAACAGAAAATGTTAAATAAATAAGAACCCAGTGCAATAAGGTTAACATAGATAGGCAGTTTCAAGCAGTTCCATTTCTTTGTCAGAGTGTGTGTACCATAAGGAGAAGAAAACTTTGGATTGAGAATTAGATTTGACTCTTGGTTCTAGTCTCTACTAACATGTGACCTTCAGGAAGCTAACCGATTTCAGCTTGCTCATTTTTAAAAATGAAATGATGATGCTTTGCCCTAGATGGAGTGCGAAAACAAAGACATGTAGAGAAACTACAATGACATGCAATAGGCATGTGTCCTACACAGGGGTACCCACCTACAGAGATGTACTGACTAGTGCTTCATAGAGAATTGTTGCTCTGTCTTTATCACCTTCATCTCCAAGTTCTCATTTTAACGCTGCTGTAATACCAGTAAGGAGCGAAGTTTTCTTAAGTAGTATTCTAGAATGAATGACACCTAATAGCTCTTTGTAGATTTAAACAAGTTTTCTAAAGCTAACAGGGTCTTGACCTGGATCCAAGACTGGGAAGTGGTAGAAAAATGGGCAAAAAAAAGGAAATTTCACTCGCTTCTATATTCTCTCCTGCAATTACTCTAAGGATTTATCCCATTAGTTCCATTGACACTTTAGAAAAATATGAAAGACTGACATTTAAAAATAATATTTATACATATTTTTCTAAAAATATTTTTTAAATTATGGAAAATTATTGATGCTTTGACTATCATTAAAATGAAAGTCTGGTAGCAAGAAGAGATAAATATAGGCAGAGGAGAAATTCTCTGTATACTATCACATTAAGGAAAAAAGGAATTTTACAAAAAAGAAGTTCTTAATTTTTACACCAAGTTTTGTTACTTAGAGGTGAACTTCTGATATACATGTATATATGTGTGTGTGTTATGTGTTTTCATATATGTATAGTATATATACATATACACACACATACACATTATAATACACTCACAACAGTGCTCAAGGCTTACTCCTGGCTCTGCTTGTGCTCAGTGAACACTCCTATCAGTGTTTGGGGGACTATTATGTGGTGCTGGAGACATAATCCAGGTCAGCCACAAAGGAGACAAGCACCTTTCCAGCCATGTTGTTTCCAATCCCAAGGCTGGAAGAATACAAACTCAATATTATACCTTCTAACTAGAGAAATATAAAAAAGCAACACCATGCAATCCATACACAGGTAAAGAAACTATTAAAAAGATAACAAATATCAAGAAATAAAAACAGACAGGAGGAAATTGAAACACATCCCCTGCTCATGGATTTGAAGGATTAACACTGACAAAATAGCAATACTCCCCAAAGCGTTACAAAGATTCAATGCACTCCCTATAAGAATACCCATGACAGTTTCCAAAGAAATACATCTAACACCCCTGAAATTTATATGGAATAATAACCTCCCAACAAATAGCTAAAGCAATCCTTGAGGAAAAAAAAATAGGAAGATGATGCCTACTCAAACTGTACTAAAAACAGCAGTAATTAAAACAGCATGGTATTGGAATAATGACAGACCAAAAGATCCGTAGAGTAGAGTGGAATATCCTAAAACACTTTCAAATATATGATCACTTAATCTTTGATTTAAAAAGTAAGAAATATGAAGTGGAACAAGGAACGACTCTTCAATGAGTGGTGCTAGGAAAACTTGGCAATTACATGTACAGAAAAATTAACTAATGCTCTGTACAAAAGCCAGATAAAAATGAATTAATCAACATCAGTCCTGAATCTATAAGGTATGTGAGAAAAAATACAGGCAAAACCTTTCATGACACTGAAGCTAAAGGCATGTTCAAAGATGAAACACAAAGACCAATCCAAGTGGAAGCACAGATAAACAAATGGAACTACATTAAGCTAGAAGCTTCTAGAACTCAAAAGAAACAGTGACCAAGATATGGGAATTTTTTTTTTTTTGCCCAACACTCAACTGATAAGGGGTTAAATCAAAGACATATAAGGCACTGGTAGAACTTCATGAGAAAAAACATCCAACCTTATCAAAAAATTGGGAGAAGAAATTTCCTCCAAGAAGAAATCCAAATGACCAGAAGGCACATACAAAATGCTCTACATCAAAAATCACCAGGAAGATGCAAATCAAAACAACAAGATACCATCTCACACCACAGAACAAGACATCCAAATGAATAAGAGTAAAAATGAATAAGAGCAATCAGCGCTAGGGCAGATGTGGAGAGACTCTCATTCATTGTTGGTGGGAATGCTGACTGGTCCAGCCTTTGTGGAAAACAATATGGACATTCCTCAAAGGAGAAAAAAAATAACAACAAAAACTGGAAATTGTGCTCCCATTTAACCCAGCAATACCACTTCTGGGAATATACCCTGGGAGCCCAAAAACACACAGCAGAAACACCATCTGCATTTCTGTGTTCATTGCAGCACTATTCTCAATAGTCAGTATCTAGAAACAACCCAAGTGCCTGGGCACAGATGAATGCATAAATGCATAAAGAAACTATGCCACATCTACACTTGGGAATACTATGCAACTGTTAGGGAAAATGAAGTCATGGAATTTACTTATAAGTGGATGGACTGGAGAGTATCATGTTGCGCAAAATGAGTTAGACAGGAGGGACAGACATAGAATGACTGCACCCATTTGTGGGATATAAAAAAATAGTATGAGACTAATATCCATGGACAGAACAATCAGGGGCCAGTAGAATAGGCCCACAGATTGGAGTTTTCACAAGTATGTGTGTGGGGGGTGGGGGGAGAAGGCATTTAGGATAGAGAAGGGACCACTATGGCAATAATTGTAGGAAATGATCACTCTGGACAGAGAGTGAGTACTGAAAGTGGGAGAAGGGACAGACATGATAACCTTTCAACATCTGTGTTGCAAACCACAATGCCCCCAGTAGGGGAGTGGATGGGTGGTGAGAGAGAGAGAGAGAGAGAGAGAGAGAGAGAGAGAGAGAGAGAGAGAGAGAGAGAGAGGGAGGGAGGGAGGGAGGGAGGGAGGGAGGGAGGGAGAAAGAGAAGTGTGTAGCGTAGAGGCAGTGGGGAGCAGGCAAAGGGAAACTGGGTATACTGGTGGTGGAAAATACACACTGGTGAAGATGTTGGAACACTGTATGTGTGAAACCCAAGCATGAACAACTTCGTATCTCTGCATCTCACAGCAATTCAGTTAAAAAATATAAAAATTTAAAGTTATGTGGGATAGTTTCATCTGAATCTCTTACTTTATAGGAAGTGTTTTGACTGATTTTCTTTTAAAATGTTTTAAATGCAGCTACCTAGCTCCTTTTGGGTATTTGCAAAATTGAATTAATCTCATAACTAATTCATCCTTTTTAATGGCTATTATAAACCTATACAATTGAACAGTGATACAAATCACAAGCTCAAAGAGATAATTCTGTAACTCCTATTCTTAATGTCTTGGATATTACAGATATTGGGACCATAACTAGGGATTGTTTCTTCATTCCTATCTGCTTATAATAAAAACAAAATTGTTCATATATATTGATGTTTTACATTGTACCATGTATAACACCGTGGCTGATGAAATTATCTCATTTAATTATTAGAACATCCTTTCGGAGTTTCATTTACCCTGCAGAGAAAGCAAAGGCTTATAAACAGTAAATCATTACTCCAGGATTCCCCACTCTGTGAGATGTGACAAAAGAGTCATTCTGTGTGCTGATTCCCAGAGTCCTCTCTTACCCAGTAAGCAGACTGACTCACTGAGTTTCCTAACGATGACCATCAGTGACCAACTGCAAACAGAATGGGGTGAGGAGCTGGAATGGTAGCACAGCGGGGAGGGCATTTGCCTTGCATGCAACCAACCCGGTTTCGATTCCCAGCATCCCATATAGTCCCCCAAGCATCTCCAGGAGTAATTCCTGAGTACAAAGCCAGGAGTAACCCCTGAGCATCGCCAGGTGTGACCCAAAAAGAAAAAAAAAAAAAAAACAAAATACAGAATGGGGTGCAGATACACAAACACCACTGTGAGTTCCCACTGCATATTATTTCTGAGTTTTCAAAGGTATCTGAATTCTTGGGGTTTAGACCATTTGACCTTTTCTTAAGGCCTCCACGGTCCTCCAAGTTTTCATTGCGCCATCATTTTCCTGCTCTGCCCATCGAGTACTTGCCACTGTGGCCAGCCCTTTGCTTCTCCAACTAGCCACATGGACTCACTTCTCTGTCTCAATTCTCAGTTCTAGTTTCTATCTAGGGCACTCTTCTCCCCAAGCTTCACTTAGTCACATCTCAACTGGCATTTGTTGAATGAAAAGTTATTGTACAAATAGTCTGAGACTCTTCGAGATCCTCTATACTTTAAGGTGACACAAGATATATAACTGTATCAGACACAACCCAGGAGCAATTCCTGACATGGGAAAAGACCATTTTTATGAATGACATAAAATGACAATATAAAATAATAAATCTGCATTATCTAAGTGCCTTCATTTTCTCTGATACATATGTATCAAAGAAGTGATGCTCTGAATATAGGCAGGCCTATTACTGCTCCTACTATTTTAAAATATTAAGAGAGTAATCAGAACACCATAGGTTACCAGAAATAAAGAGCCAGGCAATTTTCTTGTTCTCTAAATGATTCTGAGCATATATTTTTCAATTGTTGGGTGAGTCTATGCTCTTTCTGAAGTTCCCTGATTATTCCAGAGAAATATAATGTGTCCATAACATTGTCTACATCTCTTAATTCTTTTAAACACATAGAAATTAAATTCAAACTGCAACTCAAGAGTATAGCAGTAGTATAGACAGTAAGGTGTTTGCTTTGTATGTGGAAGACTGGATTTGGTCCCCAAGCACTGCATATGATTCTCTGAGCCCCTCCAAAAGTGACCTCTGAGAATTGAGCATTGCCAGATGTGACTCAAACCACTTCACCCCCAACACAGAGCAAAAGAAAAAATGCAACTCAGTTCAACAACTGTGTTTGGGGTGTAACCGAAGAAAGCACAAAACTTCAGAGAATGAGCTAATGACCGTGGTGTGGTAGTCTCCTTCACAGAAAATCCTGAGGTAGTTTAAAGTGTAACCCCATCCATTCCACCAACTTTGGATTCTAAACCCAGTGGAAAAGTATTCATTTAGACTGAAAATCTAAATACTTCAATATTTACTATATTTTAATATTTACGTATTACATAAGCATGCAAGTATAAATAATACAGTATATAACTTTGCTTATTTTTTTATTTAGTTAGTTTGGGGGCTTTTTTTGCATTTGTGGCTTGCGACACATCATAAGACACTCTCTACCCATCTTCCATAATTACCATACCACTATACCATATTTGATGGGGTTCTGACAGGCAACAAACCACAGAGGGATATATATATATATACATATATAGGGATATATATATACATATATATACATATATATGCATATATATCATATATATATATATCTAAGAGACCAGCAAGCTACCAAGAGTATCCTGCCCACACAGCAGAGCCTGGCAAGCTCCCCATGGTGTATTCAATATGCCAAAAACAGTAACAATAACGGGTCTCATTCCCCTGACCCTGAAAGAGCCTCCAATATGGCAATGTTGGGAAAGACGAGTAAGGAGAGGCTGCTAAAATCTCAGAGCTGGGACAAATGGAGATGTTACTGGAATCGACTCAAGTCAATTGATGAACAAGGGATGACAGTGATACAGTGATATATATATATACATATATATATGTATATATATATATATATATAGTTTGTTTTGGAGCCACACCCAGTAGTACTCAGGGCTTATTCCTGGCCCTGCAGTCTGAAATCACTCCTGTTGGGTTTGAGAGACCATATTTGGTTCGGGGTATTTATCCCAGGTCAGCTAAATGGAAGGCGAGTGCCTTATCTTCTGTACTATCTCTATGGCCATATATATATATATAATATATATAAATATACTAAAATTATCTATAAATACAAGAGAATGAATGTGATGATTTCACGTTTTATTTTCTTAAGACAATTGGTATCCCAAATCTTTATGATCTCTCCAAAATAGACATAACAGTTGTGAATAGAAATTTCTGTTCCTCGTGAAACAACCCCGGCAGCTGACCTCCACTGCCCAACTACCACCTCGCTCCCGGCCGCTTTCTGGACACATTATAAGAGACTTCCTACCCATTTATGCCTCTCAAAGAGCCCGGCAAGCTACTGAGAGCATCCTGCATGCACAGGCAGAGCCTGGCAAACTCCCTGTGGCATATTCGATATGCCAAATACAGTAACGACAATAGGTTTCATTCCCCTAACCTTGAAAGAGCCTCGAATTTTGGGGAAAAGATGAGTAAGAAGAGGCTGCTAAAATCTCAGGACTGGGAGGAATAGAGATGTTACTGGCTCCCACTCGAGTAAATCGAAGAACAACGGGATGACAGTGATACAGTGATACAATGATAAAACAGCATATAACAATATTTATTGTATTCCACTGTGTGCCAGTCACTATGCTCTGTACTAGGATTCCAAAGACTCCCTAACCTAAGAAAAAGGCAGCAAGTTAGACACCTGAATCATCCGGATCAGGACCTATGACTGAGGACTGGTCCTTTACCTATACATATCAGGGGAGAAAGAAAGTGAACTCAAAAATGGGAAAAGAGGAAAACTAGATTTTTTTAAAGTAGAGATTTTTCAAGTGACTGATGAAGACAAAGTTCCCCAAGCAAGGGAAACAAATATAGGAAAGAGCATGATCACAAGAGCTTCTTTTCAAAGAACACAAAGACATTTGAAATGTTCACTACGTAAGACGAACATCAGAACTAGAACGAGCTAAAACTAGAAAGGCAATGAGAGGTCATGGCGTAGGAGTGGATCTTGGATATTGGAATGAGGAGATATGAAGGCTTTGAATCTACTCAGGGAATTGATGGAAACAGACTGGTAAACTTCTCCCTTTCAATAGGAAAGAGCAGGAGGACCCAAACTGTCTAAAGTATCCAGTGCGGTGATCTTGTGTTGGACGCCCTCTTACCCAAACTGATAGCTATTGGGGTATGAATGGGGGGCTTTGTAGGGAGGAGTAGCACGACAAATCTACTCTGCATTAGAGACTAGTAAGAGGCAAGGTCAAAATGTACAGAAGCAGTTCACAAAAGTATCTGACTTGAATACTAAGGAATATAAGAAATAAAGATTATTACTGCTTCCCCAGATAAGAAATTTACTAGAGTATTCTGAGTTTGGGCACCAATGTAAGGCTTTATGGCTTCTAGCATAAGTTTTTCAAAGTGAATTCTAAGATTTAATTATTGTGTCCCAAAATAAAAATGGCAATTTTCATAATCGTTTAACAATATTCTCACCTGCTAGAGGCCACGACAAGTACTCAGAAATGGCAAATTGTCCCTAATAACACTCTAATACAACAAATTCAAGAGCACTCATTGGAAAAAAGAGAGATTATGGTTATCAAAATATCATCTATAGCCAATATAGTTACTTGTCTTTACTTCCTTTGAATTAACTCAATCTCTTCTAAAATGTTTGAGACATGCTATGTAGTGCCAGCAAGTACATTTAAATGACAAAAACAAAATAACAAGTAGCTAGTGTGTTTTAATAATGTATGTACATAAATTTGTAAATAATCAAGTATAATTAGTTTGGTAGGTTTTTTTCTTTTAAATTTTATCTATGGCCTAACATGGAGATACCTGTGATTCTATTATACATATCTATAATACAGCCATATTCTATTCTAAAACTGTTTCTAGTCCATATGATGAAGTGAAAATTTTGAGTTTGACACTAAGTGAATTATGACTAAGAAACACTGGTCTAAAATTAATTGCATGGGAACTTCTTGTTATTTCAGTTCTTTTTGGCAACTTTGATCTCAAGCATATGGTTTTAGGAAATTTCTCAAAAAAGTTTTGTTTGTTAATTCATGATTATATATGTGTTATATATAATGAATATATGATCACAGAGATGCATATCCATGTGCAGACATTTAAGTATATTTATATATCTGCATAATATACTTAAATATACTTTATATTTTTAAATATCTGCATAAATAGAAATATATGTGCATATGAGGACAAATACCTAATAACCCACGATGTTGTGTTTGAATTGAACTTCTCTGTTTCTGAAGAGATAGACAGTCCAGCAGGTAAAGAATTTGCCTTGCACATGGCCAACCTCCTGGGTTCAATCCCCAACTTCCCTTTTCTGTGCCCGGCTGGGAATGATCCCTAAGTGAGAGCCAGGAGAAAATTCTGAGACCACAGGGTGTTGCCCAATCCAAACTTTAACCCCCTCAAAAAAAAGTTGACTCTAGCAGAGCAATATATATATATATATATATATATATATATATATATATATAATTGTCCCACATTCAAGGGGCTGGCGTAATGGTACAGAATATAGGGAGTTTCCTAAGCTTACGCAGGGATGACCCAGATTCAATCCCCTGCAATAATAAAGGTCCCCCAAACCCCACCAGCAAGGACCCCAAAGCACACAGACAAGACAGTCAAGAGTAAGCTCTGAGCACTTCCAGGTGTGTCCAAAAGCCATATAAATAAATGAATAAACAAATCACATTCAAGTATGAGCCACTGGTGGTACACACCAGTATTAACATGTTAAAAGTTCTGTATGACTAAAATCCAACTATGAACAGTTTTGTAAGGGTCTATGTCACAGTTATTCAATAAAAGAGCAAAAAAAAAGTTCTGTTGAGAGTGTGTCATTCATGCCTAAAGGATAATGTTAGATATGCCAATGATATCATGATGACCCAAGGAGCCTCCCCAAAATCAATATGTCCTTAGAGTTTTCTAGGAGAAATTTTACATATAATAAAGACTCCTATTGATATATTAGAATTTTGGATTGAATTCTGAAAAATCTGGGTACTATATATTCTAGTAATTTTTAAAAGCTAGTTAATCTTTAACTTCACTGAGACAGTGGAAACAGCCATTTTCTATATATTGACATTGAATCATTACAGATTATATCTCACAAAAACAATTAGTCAAAAATAAATTCTACACTTTACTTAAATAATGAGACTGTCTCCTACTTTCAAGGATCTTACAATAAATGAGTATTTTTAGGGGAACTGATAGGCAAGAAGCAAAAAAAAAAGTAAATAAGTACTAATCCATTGATTCTGTACGTTAAAAGAACAGGAAAGAAACACCAGCACAAACATTCATCACATTCATCAAAACTTCTTCAAAAACACAGAGTCTATTGCGAAGTGGCAGAAGAGATGAGATTAGAACAACCATACAAAACTGGGTTAGAATGTACGAGCATATACATTAAATAGCAAAGCTTGCCTCCTCGGTATTGGTAGGCATTTGATGAAGAAAGAATAAGTAACTTGCCCAAACTTTGGAGGCCTTGGTAAAGCTATACGTGTGCAGTTGGTCTAGTGGACAGTCTGTAGCTACAGATGTGTTCTAAAATAGAGCGGTAGAACTATGGAACTGACACTTTCCAACCTGAGTCTGGCAGGACAAGCCAGGGAGGCTGTCTTGGGAGGGAGTAGGAGTGGTGGAAGGAAGCTCCGGTTCTATTCTGAGGCTGCAGCCCTCACGTGCTGTGTGGGGTGAGAAAGGAAGGGTGGGAAGGAGAGGAAAAAGGGAAGTGTGACAGTGACTTGCCCAAGAGAGCCTGTGAGGTTAGATCCTCACATCCATACCCCTTACTGATTTTGGTGGCCCTATTTTTCTTGGGATCCCCTAGCCCTGTCCCCAAGTGCGCTTACAAAACAATGCAAGTGGCCCATTTCCAGGGTGAGGCTTCCAGAGCAAGGTAATTCACCTCAGGAAGTAGAAGCTGCTGCACTTCCAGAATTTTCACAAATGCCTCTGTGGTCACACTATCCTGCCTTTTTGTGGCACCAGCGTTTGAAACTCGGGACCTCAGACGAGCCAGGCATGTGCTCTATCACTGAACCACACAGCCCCTGCTCTCAATTTTTAAAAGATCTTTTATTTAACTTTAACCAATTAACTCAAGTTGGTCCAAATTTTTCCTCCTCCTAATTTCGGTGGTGTAATGCCGCTAGCAGATGATTGTTACTAATAGATAATGGTAGAAATCTTGAAAGTAAGGAAAACGTGCTTTTACACAAGTGCTGATTGTTTAAAACAGCTGGTACTGCCTTTTTGTGAGAGAAAATAAAAAGGGAAAACAAAGCTGAGTTTCATTTTATTACCCGCCATCCTATGTTTAAAGTAATTAAGAAATTACTTGAAAATAATGAAAAGTACAAGAAGGGAAATGACTTCAGGAAGATAATTTCAAATGCAGAATGATCTCAGCAGAAGAAAACTGAACACTTAGAGCTAATGTTTAGAACTTACTGGGTTGGATTTTATCCCCCCCCCATCCCCTTTTATTACTGTCCATTCTTCAGAGCACAATCATTCTTTCTTCAGAGATTCCTACATCAACACAGTTGGGAAAATTTGGAAAAGTTAAGCTAAAACATCAATAGACAAATCCAGAACATTAATTTTTAAAGCAAATTAATAAGAAACAAGTCATGATGATTTCAAGTTAATAGTAAATACTACTTAAAAGTAACTAAAGAGAATTTAAAATTAAAAGACTAGGATTTAATGGCAAGAGTGAATACATATATATATATATATATTTAATTGACAAATACTTCCATAGATCTACAGCATTACTGAAACAGGGGACAGCCACAAAATATCAATTTTTTCCAGTACTAATTTTATACTACAATGTCTCCAACCCTAGGGAGAACATCAGAATAGACAAAATGTTCTACAGCTAAAATATTTGGAATATTTACAATGTTATAAACTTCTGATTTTATCTGTGTGACATTGTTTTTTTTCCAATCAGAGTTTAGAATCTCACTCTTTGAATATAAACTTTCATGTTGTGTCATCATCAACAAGGTAGACATTTGGATGTGGTAATGGGACGTGAAGATAGCTCAAAGTGTCGCAGCACATGTTTCGCATACAGGAACCCTGTGTATAATCCCCAGTGCCACATCATACCCTGAGCACAGCACCAGGAGCAGTCCCCAGGGACCAATGGGTATGGTCCCTCAAGCAACCAACCAACCAGAAATCCAGGAGCTGGAGAGAGAGTACAGTTACTGAGGTCTTTACTTGCACACAGCTAACCCAGATTCCATCCCCAGCACACCAGATGGTTCCTAGAGCCCCACCAGGAGAGATTCCTGAGCACAGAGCCATTGAGCATTGCTGAGTGTGTTTAAAAAAAAAGAATAAAAATAAATACCACAAGCCACAAAAAAAAGTGAGCAGGAGAGTTTTCTGTTTTCTTCAAAAATTTAGTAGTAAGAAATATAATTCTCTGATTTAAAAAAAAAAACCTAAAAGTCATGGACCAATTCAAAGATATGTTAAAGCAGAATAGCTCACCAGGTTCTTGGGAGTTTTTAATGTTTAGGGCAGAGGTTGAAGCTCCATGGTAGATGCCACAACATGGATGTTTGTGGCCCTGAAGTGGATTTTCAGTGCTGCATGAATGCATGAACATGCACACACACACACATACACACACACACACACACACACACACACACACACACAAGATGTGACTTGCTTAAAGATACAAATATTTGTAAACATAAACGTCAGTCCAAGAGAAGGAAGGAAGGGAGGGAGGGAGGGAGGGAAGGAGGGAGGGAAGGAGGGAGGGAGGGAGGGAGGGAGGGAGGGAGGAAGGAAGGAAGGAAGGAAGGAAGGAAGGAAGGAAGGAAGGAAGGAAGGAAGGAAGGAAGGAAGGAAGGGGAAGGGAGGGAAGGAGGGAGGGAGGAAGAAAACAGAAAGAGGAAGAGGAAGAGGAAAAGAGAAAACGTAGAGAAGGGAAGAGATGGCTTTGTGATTGTCTTAACTTTTGACAGAATTTATTTATATTTTATCAACAAAGGGCCAGCTATTTTATTAATGCTCGATGAGACTAGAAGTTGAGTGAAGTTAGAGGGGAAGCGACGTGTTCCCAATATGTTATCAAACACCTCCTCAACATTTAGCAAATACCCACAGAGAACCTACAGGCAGCCGACACAGCCAATCACACAGGGACTTAACCACAGCCAAGGGAATCCTGCATGGAGCCCGACAGCTTAGAGGTTTGCAATGGAAATAAACCAACTTTGTGAAATCCAGTTATTTTTGTCTTCATAACAACTCAACCCAATAAGAATTCATTGCTGAACCATTACCATCTGAAATTTATCAACAAATCACTAAAATGCCCTTTTGCACAAAGGGGGGAACAATTGGCAAGGACACAGGTATGAGGGTAGCAAGCCACAGCCCTAAGGTAGACATCACTTTAAATAAGTCATATGTCCTCAAGTAGATGACACAAGCTCTGAAAATTCACATAGATCTATGCATAGCTCCTTCATTTAATTGATGACCATGCTACACTGATACAAAATTAAAATCACCATATGAAACAAATAATGGTCTTGTGTGAATACACAGAATTCTATGAAGGTCTACTAATATCAATCTGCAATACTTTCATAATGATATTAAAAATGGTCTTCAGGGGCTAGAGTGATAGCACAGCTCGGAGGGTGTTTGCCTTGCACTCAGCCAACCCGGGTTCGATTCCCAGCATCCCATATGGTTTCTTCAGGAGTGATTCCTGAGTGCAGACCCAGCAGTAACCACAGAGCACTGCTGGGTGTGACCCCCCCAAAAAATAAAATAAAATAAAAATGGTTTTCAGCTTAATATCAGTGCATTATATTGACTTGGAAAAGATCGTGACAACTGATGCAAAGAACCTTTAAGAATTATATAGTACTTTTCCAACATGAGAGCTTTTATTGAGAGGTGAAACATTTAGACAACTATAGAATTTGCGCTTTAGTCTTTAAAGTTAGTCTTTAGACACTGTAAATCAAAATTTACTTTCATGAATACCTAAGTTTTCCACTTCCATCAGTTTGTTGTTACAGGATTAATATAAACGCTAAAGTGGTGTCATTTGTATTTAAACTAAACATTGAAACATTGGTAGAAAAAATAACCGGGAATGGAAGTTACAAATTTTTTAAAAAAGGCATTTTAATCAAAAGTCTAAGTCATTAAGAAGATATTTAGTATATTTTGAAATTTATTTCAAAAAGTCATTCCAAATTCACTCATTAGAACCTTGCAGATAAATGGCTTATACAGATAATGTTAATGAATGTTAGATACTTGTGTTCTTGAAACACTAAAGTAATTCACAGTTGGACAGAATTTTTACATAAACACAGAAGCTCTAGAATAGATTGTTAATGCTCTAGTTCAGTGTTACCCCCCAAAAATACACATACCTGGGTGATATGAAAGTTTGGGGTTCACAGGGTCAACTTTGGGGGGCTCTTCCTTCATATTCTCTTAAAGAACACAGATTTCCATGGGCATGCTGAGTGAGTTTTATTTATTTTTTCTGAGGGGAGTGGCTGGTGAATCCGGGAACCCTTGTTCTAGATGTACAAAATGCCCACAAAACATGATTCGTTAACTGTAATAAATCAATATAAGTTTACTCAGTCTCTGAAAAAATTAAATAATAATACAAGATTTATTGATTCTTCCCATGATGCTTTTAAATTAAAGGCATATTCTTTTCTTCTATTTTCATTAGCATTCTCTGTCTCCTGCTGAGCCAGTATTACTAACTGAAAAGCAGAGAATAAAAGTTTTTTTTTTTCAAATGGGAAGAAAAAGGAATTTAAATTTTGAGTTTAAAATAAGAAAAACAGCCATAACTAATAAATTTGGACCACTAAGTATTTATTTATTTGGGCTGGGGGCAGACTTGGCTGTGCTCAGGAATCATTCCTAGTGCTGGTGAAAGGAACTGAATTTGGGTCGGTTGTGTGCAAGGTTAGCATCTTCTTTGCTGTAGTATCTCTGCAGACATTTGGGTTTTTTTCTTATGTTAAAGTGAAACAGTGCATCATCCTTCCCCAGTGTTTACCCAATTATTTTCTCAGGGGTAGTGAATTGTGAGTGTAACAGGATATGCCTCTTACCAAATCATTGGCTAAGCCCTCGGCAGATGATGTTTCAATCACACCAGAAAGACAAACTGTCACTTAGGATACTGAAAACTAAATTCTACATTCTTAGTAATAACATGGCAAGCGGTACACTCCAACTATGCAGTTATTTATATTGTAAAATGTCTTCATTTTAAATATTTTTCTTTTCAGTGAATACAATTATTATTTAAGCTGTCTTGATTGGTAACTATGAAATTTTTAAAGAATTCTCAGAAAATAATGACCTGAACATAGTAAGCCAATATTTTAGAAATAATTGCTTTATTTTAAATCAGTAAATATATCAAAGTCGCCTATTTTTAATTTGCAGAATTCTAGAATATACAGCACTAGAGTAGATTAGTGCTCCAAGCATGAATTACTTTCCAAAAAGCATTATTTTTAAAGTAGACATATCAAAAACACTAAATAAACTGTACAATGCAGCATGAAGAAAGTGCGTTTTAAGCTACTTAACTTTTGCTGCTTTTAAATGTTGGTTATATGTCCTTTCTTTTTATTTGGAGTCCATCAACTAGATAAACAATCTGTAGTAACATTTAAGATAAAAATATTTTTAAAAGTTTAAAATTGAGTAAATCATATTTTTTGGATTATATAAGACTTATTTCATTTTATAACTTAGTGCAGATGTAAGCCTATCCCTGAACTAATGTCACCCATATTCATTTATATCAAAGTGGTTTTCTATATTTCCTAGATAATTCAGTAGTCAGTACTAGGAGATTCACTGCGATAATAAACTAAGAAGCATTAATATTGCTCATGTGGTTCCTGTAAGTAGAACAAATGATGCCATGGAAATTGTTCCCAAGTCATGTAGCTTCAGGTAAATCACAGAACTTCCTGTGGAGTCAGATACTAAGGAGAAAAAATTACTAGATGCACTAACTTCCAGATACCAGTATAATTTAAAAAATTAAATACACATAAGAATTTATTGTTTTGAGGCTGGAACAACAGCACAGCGGGTAGGGTAGTTGCCTTGTACATGGCCAACCTGGGTTCAATTCCCAACATCCCATAGGGTCCCCTGAGCACTGCTTGGGGTAATTCCTGAGTACAGAGCCAGGAGCAACCCCTGTGCATCGCTAGGTATGACCCAAAAAGAAAAAAAAATGTCTTTAGTTATCTAAGCACAAGGAATAGACAAACTACAGTAAGTATATATCATCTATGAAAGCTAATGGTACATGGTAAGGTGTAAGTACTGAGGATTTGGAAAGGAAGAATCAGGATGTGGTTGATATTCTGAAGCACTGAAGTACCCAAGAGCATGACCAAGATACCCTGTGGAACACCAAAGAGCATTTAGGGCTATTTTTTTTTTCCTAAGGCCAATTCTTACCCTCATTTTTTATAGATCAACTCAATTTTGCTAATTACAAAACAGAGACAAAATTGGTGACTCCTTCAAGTTTGAGTTGAAGGAAAATGGAATCTGACAGATGCTATCTAGTCCCGTTAGAGGAAGAGGTTCTGCAGAATGGGGTGTTTCACAAAAGTCGTATCCTGAAACACCACTTGCGTCAGCCTCTGAACAAGCAAGAGCAGAATGAAGAACAAGTGGTCGAGATTAGTACCAGGAATTTTGCTCCATGGCTTGGAGGCCAGCCGCACATGCTAGGGGAAAAGGCAGCTTAGATAAAGCAGGAACCACCAAGTAAAGGGTGTTGGGAGGATCCTCCCAGGATGGGAGAAGCATGCTGAAAGTAGACTATAGACCAACCATATTGCCATTCAATGCCTCTTTTGCAAACCACAACACCCAAAAGGAGAGAGAGAACAAAAGGGAATGCCCTGCCACAGAGGGAGGGTGGGATGGGGGAGATGGGGGTGGGAGGGATACTGGGACCCGTGGTGGTGGGAAATGGGCACTGGTGGAGGGATGGGTACTTGATTATTGTATGACTGAAACCCAAGGACAAAAATTTGTAAGTCTATAACTGTACCTCACAGTGTTTCACTAATAATAATAATAAAAAAAAGAACAAGTGACTGGAGTTGTGATCAAGAACCATCACTGCCTCCTCCCCTAACAGCCATCCCTGTGGGACACGGAGAAGAGGTGTCTCTACCCAGTAATGATGCTCAAGGGCCAAGCCTAGCTCTGTGCTCGGGGGTGGGGTGCCCGTAGCAGTGGCACCTGGAATTAGACGAGGGTCAAAGCCGCCTAGCTGTCTGAAAGGTAACTCCTGGACCATGCCCATGGTCTGCCAGCCATTTATTCCTGAGGTAGCCCACTTCAACACACACAGCTTCCTCCTGAAAGCACCCTGCTGCATTCCACAAATGGTTTGACTGCAGCTGTACCCTGTGTGCTCTGGGAGTCTGGGATCGCCCCTGGAGATTGGGCCTGATGACCTTGGGCTCAGAACTGCAATGCCATGCTCAGACCCAGTTTGGCTCAGGGTCAGTGGCCCTTGGCAGTCACGCGGAACATCCCTGGCAGTTCTTGGAGGACTAGGAGGTGCTGGGGATTAAACCCGAGGTCTCATGTGCGTGCACACAAGGTATATACGCTCTTGCACCGGAGCTCCTGCCCGGACACCCAGGTCCCGCTCTGCTTGGGATCGAACTCTGGGTTGCTGTATCCTGGGGTTATGTTCAAACTAGGCTTTATGTGCAAGAACAACACCAACAACAAATCACGCATTAACAACTGGCACCGCAGACACCATAACTAAAGCAGGGTGAGGCCCTGTATTAACTGACAGGCATTCACGGAATCCCTTGGAAGCTGGAGAAGCCAAAGTGAAGTTGGGGGGGGTATACGTGGGGGGTGGGAATGGTTGAGGCAGCTAGAGTCATAAAGGGGCGCTCGGGCGCGCAGCCAAAGCCCGAGAATAATTCTAATGTTTATTAATGTGTACCTGCTGAATATCAGCTTTGTCTTACTGAAACATCTGTCACGGTGAGCTACAATTTACAGACTTCTTCTGTCTCCCTACACCGGGGTAAGGTCCTTGAGAGAAGTTAGATCATCTGACTTTCCTATTTTCTTTGTATCCCCTCAACTTACCACACGGTCTAAGACAAAGAAGGCACTTAGTAATGTTTTGGAGCCACTAAATGAAATTTCAGGGACCAATTAGACGTGGAACAAAATGGTTTTGAGACAGCATATTTGCCTACGTTCAAAGCTGAAGGGAGTTGGGCTGGGTGGAAATAGCTCGAGTAGGAGCACACACGCTGAGCACGTGCAGGGTCCTGAATGCCATCACACCAGATCCTCCACCCCCAAACACCAGCTCTGGCACCCATGGCCTTGGAGAACACCAAGCCCAAGCACTCAACCGTCAAACCCACACTGTGGGGTACTACTGGGATGTAGTTCTGAGTGCCGGGAGGCATGACCCCTTAGAAAAACATATGTGCTAAAGGTATAAGGTAGCGATCATATCATTCCATAAGTTATTCAAGTCAAAATGCTTTCAAGTTAAAGAAAAGTGAGCCCAGAATTGGAGAGAGAGAACCTGGGTGAGGTACCAGCCCTGTGTGTCGTTTTCCAGGTTTGATCCCTGCATAAGGTCACCAAAGCACCTCCAGGGATGATCCCAGAGTCGAGAGCCAGGAATACGCCCCAAGCGCCACCAGATGTGACCCCAAAATAAAGTCAGTTTTGTTTTAATCCATAAATTTAGACCCGAAAGCAATGGGACTAAAGTTACGAATCCTAAAAATGTCACTGTTACATGGTAATCTGGAAAGTCATAAACATGACTCAGACGGAAATTAGAAATGATCATTACTCAAATGCGATGTTGACTCAGCTGAAGTATGGGAACAAGATCCTGAGTTCTAGCCCAAATGTTCTAGGGTCATCTTATGGCAGTAAAAATGCTCTCTGTTCCAGACAGCTGGCGAAGGGGAATCACACATTTGATTTGATGCAAGGATAGCCCATATAAGAATGAACAGTCATCTAAAATATATCAATACCAAATTAATTACAATCATACCATTCCTTTTTTTTTCTTGTTGGGTCACACCCAGCGATGCTCAGGGGTTACTTCTGGCACTGCACTCAGGAATCCCTCCTGGCGGTGCTTGGGGGACCATATGGGATGCCGAGAATCGAACCCAGGTCGATCCTGTGCAAGGCAAACGCCTTACCCGCTGTGCTATCACTCCAGCCCCAAACTAATCCTTTTGAAGAACAACCACTGCCATTTCTGGGATATAAAATGACGATTAAGAGAGCTCAGCGTTGGGCATTCCACACCACGTGATCTGAGAAATACGCCAAAAAGCCTCAGATGCTGACTGCACCGCCAAAAGCTAGCAACACCACTGACACCGGATGTGAAGTGAAACAGAGAAAAAAAAATGTGACATTATAGTTCTAGCATTCTGTTTATCAACAACATAAGCAGAGGGAATGGAAGGGGAAATAAGACAGTCCACTTGTTTGGTCCGATGAGGTGGCAGATTTCAGAGTTTGAAGGAGGGAAAGTTGTCTTTTCCAGTGAACACAGAAGACGCCTTCCCAGCTAGTTCTCAACACTGGTATTCCTACAGAGACTATGCCAGGGGTAATAAGAACAAATGAATGTTAAAAACAGGTGTGAAAGCGTTCTTGGAAAGTGAAAATAATTACTCTTGGTTCTTGTGCCCTTCCTTATTAATGTTAGAAAAAGAATGGGTGTTACAAGTAGACATAAGATGCAATGAAAAATAAGCTAGAGAATGCAAAAAAAAAAAAAGGACATTCCATTAAATTTACTTATTTTCTGATAAAATGAATTAAGGGGGAGAAGCTGCAGAGTAACCTATATCAAAGGAAGATATGGTACAATCATCTTATTTCTGGCTGGGCAGAGCTGCAACCATTCGTATGAGGTCTACAAAAAAAAAACCCAGTTGTACAGGTATTAAAAAGTTTTTCTTAGGCACAAATCTGAGTGACAAGCCCCCCCAGGGAGAGTAATTAATGAGACACCTGATTTGATTTGATTTAGTGAACTAGATACTGCAATAGCATTTTCTTAGGAACATTCAAAAAATATTTCAGGGGCTGGAGCGATAGCACAGCGGGTAGGGCGTTTGCCTTGCAAGTGGCCAACCCGGGTTCGATTCCCAGCATCCCATATGGTTCCCCGAGCACCACCAGGAGTGATTCCTGAGTGCAGAGCCAGGAGTGACCCCTGTGTATTGCTGGGTGTGACCCAAAAAGCAAAAAAAATAAAAAATAAAAAATATTTCAATGCAGAATAATAGCACTGTAGCGCTGTCCTCCCATTGTTCAATGATTTGCTGGAGTGGGCCCAGTAACATTAATATAATAAAAAAGTGTCATTCAGTAAAAACACTAGTACAATAGCCTAGGAATGGAGCACATCCAGGGATAAGTTTTTAAAGTTTTTAGTGATTATTATGAAAACTCCATTTTGAAACTGAGGTTCTGGTAATAGCAGAATTCAGATTTTATACAATTTGAGAAGAATATGAACTATATGTTATATATTTCTTATTATTATACCCGCTATTCGGGTATCCCCAAGAGGAATAGATAGAGCTATTCTTGGAACATCACATTTCACTCAAGTGAGAGAAGGAATCCGGAGTTCCAACCTCCATGGGTGATCAAGAATCAGCAATGCTGTCTCGTTTGCCAAGGTGTCCAAAATCAAATGGGCCAGACGCGTAATGCGATTTAGAGACGACTGCTGGACTAGAGCTGTTACCGACTGGGTTCCACAGGACGTCAAAAGGACATGTGGCCACCCACTTATGAGATGGTCAGACTTCTTTGTCAAAACCCTGAAGAAACGGTTTGAGGTTCTTCATGTTCCTGGAGCGAGCAGATGCCATTGGGCTACACTAGCACACGACAGGTATGAATGGAGATGTTACTGGCGCCCACTCGAGCAAATCAAAGATCAATGAGATGACAAGTGATACAACTGATTTCTTATTAAAATAGTCAATAAATATTTATTGTGCACGTTATACATGCGAGGCACAATTCATCAGAGCACTGTAGCACTGTTCTCCCATTGTTCATCCATTTGCTCGAGCGAGCACCAGTAACGTTTCACAGTAAACTGTGAGACTTGTTGTTACTAGTTTTGGCATATGGAATATGTCAAGGGTAGCTTGCCAGGCTCTCCGGGAGGGTTGGAGGAATCGAACTCGAGTTGGCCATGTTGGCTGCATACAAGGCAAACACCCTACCACTGTGCTATCGCTCCAGCCTTTTTTCCTAGTTGAACTCAATTATTTCATCGAAATCAAGTTTTCATTTGGCTAACATTTTAGAAGCATCATTTTCCTGGCATTAAAACTATCTTAAATCCAATAGTTATGAAACCTATTTCTAATATGCAATGAAGATGCCCTTTCCTACCTTGACAAGGATTGACGTCTGAAGTAAGAGAATGAAAAGATGCTTCTCAGTACGTGAATCGAGGGAGAGGTGAACTGTTACTTGTGATTCAGATTCAAGCATGTCTTCCGTATGTTCTTAATAGAGAAAACATCAGTTGCTCTAAAAAAATATTCTCTAAATTAAAGCATCATGTGTATCGGGGCAAAGTTGTGAGTTAAATACCTGTGCTGGCCAGACATTTAAACTTGGCCACATGTTCTTGATTACAAGAAGCTCAAAAAATGTGAATCAGTAAAACTGCATCACTACTACAAAAAAAAAATCTTTAAAAGCAAGGTAGCTTTTCCCAGTGTTTATCTATAAGCAGACAGAAGTGTTCATCTGTCAATTCAAACAACCTTCTTATGTGTTAGCTTTAGAGAGATATTGCCTGGCTGTCTCCAATAAAAACAACTAGAAACAAAATTTATATCTATGGCCTATAGATTAACCATTTCAAGAATGGAACTGTACAGGAAGAGGTCCTCAATCCTTTTAATTACCCTGTTAGAGCCAATTACCTTCATAGTGATGAACAGAAATGCTAACTTAGATCTCTGAAGGCTAATTTCCTATTATGTTAATATGGTCAAAGTCACCAGTGAATTCTCAAGATAATTTATCTGCCAAATAAATAAACTTTCAATAGGCCTAGGAAAGAAAATCATATTTACAAATATGCCAACTTCAATTTCAAGGTCTACAAGGAGATCACAGAAAAAGGTAATAGAACACAAAATCACTTTTACTGTTGTTTGAATGCAACAAACAAAATCAAATCTTCTTTATCTGATATTCATGTACGGAGGGAAAAAATAACCACATTACATAGAAACACTGATGCATTCCATACTTTTCAGAAACAACAAATACGTGTCCCAGTAAAATGTAACACCCAAGCTCAGATCCAAGTCACTCTCAGAATAAAGTATCTGCTATCCATCATGGGATTTTATATATATATGTGTGTGTGTGTTTAAGAAAATTAACTAAAGTAAACCACTAACAAGTCTTTAATCTTTGCATAAGAGCACCAGATGTAAAAAAACATATCTATCAGTTTGGGCCCCATCTGATTATCACTGCAACTAGAAAACTTAAAAACAAACGTGTGCATGCAGTGAACATTTGCTTTAATTTCCCCAGTTTAAGAGTTCTACTTAATATATTATTATAATAGTCATTAATTTTTTTCTTTGGGAAGTTGTATTACTTTATTTTCACATCTCTTAAAAACTGAATTTTTTTTTTAGTAAAACACTGTTTCTAAAAAATGGAAAGTGTGACAAGAACAGAGCATGTGCAGAAGAGGAGTGGATCACGTGGTTTGCATGCAGGCGGCCTGCGCTTTGATCCCCCAGTACCTTCTCGGCACCTGAACACTGCAGGCAACGAGCACAGGGCCAGGAGTAACCCCTCAGCTCTTCGCAGTGTGACCCGACCCCCCACACAGAAAAATGAGCGAATAAATAAACTTGAAGAGAAGGGGCATGTAATCTTACAGCAGTCATTGGTACAACTGGCACTGGAAGTCTGCAGAGCAGAGCACTATTCTTCAATTCTTTTTTTTTTTTTTTTTTTTTTTTTTTTTTTGCTTTTTGGGTCACACCCAGCAGATGCTCAGGGGTTACTCCTGGCTCTGCACTCAGGAATTACTCCTGGCGGTGCTCCGGGGCCATATGGGACCCTGGAAATCAAACCCGGGTCAGCCACATGCAAGGCAAATTCCCTACCCACTGTGCCTCTGTTCGAGCTCCATGTTTCTTCAATGTTTTCTAGCTCAGTAAACCAGGGTATCACCATACCAACTGCTAAGGCTCACAAGTTCAGAGCCATTTGCCATTTTCTTTCACCATTTTATCTAGCAGTAATAAAGACTTAACTGCACAGAAACAGCTCATCTGAAAACTAAGTGGTTACCACCTAGGCTGAGCGAGTCCAGAAGACTCACTGGCAGAGGGGGGGTAAAAAAACTCTCTGCCCCAGGCACAAATGTGAAACAACAAATAATTCTGTATTTCAGCTCTTTAATTTGCGATTGCCTAACTATGTAAGTATGCTGGACTTTCCAGTTGTTTTTATAAGGAAAGAGACATTGTGTTTCAGGACATTTCACCTAATATTCAAGAAACGAGGTGTTGAAAAGCCACTAAGAGCACACAGAAAGGACTGTGTTGTACAGAAACTTTATGGAAGTTCTAAATCTGCAATCTGTGTTTCTGGGATTGTAAATCACATACGAAAGTTTTGATCACGCTGACTACGAATTCAGCCAAAGAAATCCTGTAATGTGAGGGTTGACTTCACTAAGTTTGTTAATGTAATTTACTGTGACTTAGTAACAAATTTATGAATAAATGGTGGCTGACTTAGCATAGAGAACAGAAACAACTGACAACTGCCACATTCGACAACCAAAAAGTGTTTAAAATAAATATGTCTTTAGATAAGAGAGATTTCAATAAAACTTGGTAGGGTACATGGAGTAAATTCACCTATATTACAGTGAGGTTATCCTCTAATCAGGGAATGAGCTTTTCTGTCTAATAGCATTTTATTTAACTTTCATGGAATCACAGTGAGATATACAGTTACAAAATTGTTCATGATTTGGTTTCAGTCATACAATGTTCCAACTTTATCTATGACTTTGGATTATATGTGTGATAATTATAATATGTAAATTGGGATTTTATAAAAGAAACTCAGATCTCAGTTAAGGCTTTTGAAATCCGAACACAATGGTCAGTTCAAAAAAAAAATTCAAATCCAGGAAGATATGCGAAAGACCTGAAACTCTCCTCTTGTAAGATTTTCACCTTGGGATTTTCAAACTTTCGCTTAAATTACAGTAATCATCCCCTAACTCTAAATGCTTCTTATAAAAGTGAAAGTAAGTAGATTGATATTAGTATGTGTTTTTCAGCACTGCAAGAATTCTTGATAAAAAGATGTGACTCATGAATAATTCCAAGGTTTATGGTTAAAAAATGAGTTATGGGGTTAACCATTAATCCAACAGGTATTTCCTAAGTAGTCACTTTGTGCCATATGCCCTGTGAGGTCCCTTAGTCTAAAGGGACTGAAATCAGCATCCCCAGCCAAAAGTAGCATAGAAAAAAATTAACACTTGAAGATCTTTTTCTGTCCTGGAAGGTATAATATATGAATTTTATGGTACCTAAGTTTAAATAGTTACTTTCGAGCAAAGGAAAGTAAAAGAATCAACTAAGTGATTTGAATAAAGAAAAACAGAATGCCCATAGAAATGTGAAACTCATACTGTATTTAGGAAAAACATCAAGCCTGATGGAAAAATTGGGAATGGGAGAATTCAGAAAGGTTCTGGTCTTTTCACAGAATTCACTCACTTGCGTGATGTTTGCTCAGCATCATCGAGAGAGAACTCAGTGAAGATTTTAAAAAATAATCGCATATTTAGGCTTGGAGTGATAGCACAGTGGGTAGGGCGTTTGCCTTGCATGCAGCAGACCCGGGTTCAATTCCCAGCATCCCACATGGTCCCCTGAGCACCAGCAGGAGTAACTTCTAAGTGCAGAGCCAGGAGTGACCCCTGTGCATCTCTGGGTGTGACCCAAAAAGTAAAATAATAATAATAATAATAATAATAATAATAATAATAATTGCAGATTTGTAGGAAATAAGACTGAACTTAATACACTAATTCAAGTGTGTGCATTAAGCCTACATATAGCAAGAACCAAGATAAGCCTGTGTTTTGCCTTCAAAAGCTGGACCTTAGGAGAATATAAAATTTCAGGAGACTTGCTTTTAGAATCAAAGTCAACAGCCTCTGCTAGACAGACAGAGTTGCCTTGAGAAGTTTTGTGACACAAGAATAACATTCTCGGTCAACTTTTCCAAGCGACAATGGTCCTCCAGAGTTCTTAACTTTTGAGGGTCTGATGAGGATCTTGTTTATTTTTGTTAAGGGCAAACTGTAAAGCTGTTGGACTGTCTGTATCATCCCTCACTGAACCCATTAACAAGCAATGAACTGATCAGCAATCCTCTGAACCCCTAGAGAAGGATACTGGGAGTTTTAAGAGGTAGGGCCCAAAGAAATAACAATTTTTTCAAAAAACATTTAAAGTGAGGGGACACAGGCAACTCAGGCCATGCCTGGCTGTATTGTTTTGGGGTCCTGGTTTCAAGACTTGGCACGTCTCTACCATTTAAGACGCATATCCATTCTTACGCCACATAGCATTCATATGAGGATATGAAAGAAAAATTTCAGTGACTTTCACTGGTGGGATGTTTTGTTTTATTTGTTTAGGGGTCATAGCCAGTGGTGTTCAAGGCTTACTCCTGCTCCTGTGCTCAGGGGTCACTTCTGGAACGGGCTCTGGGGACCATACATGGTACAAGGCAAGCACCCCATCTGCTATACTATCACTCCAGGCTCTTGTATGCTGTTTTTATTTGAGTTTATTTTACTAAATAAAAATATGTGTTATATATAATAAAAATATGTGATATATATCACATATATGGGCTGGAGTGATAGTACAGCACATAGGGTGTTTGCTCTGTACGCGGCTCACCTGGGTTCGATTCCTCTATCCCTCTTAGAGAGCCCGGCAAGCTACCGAGAGTATCCCACCTGGCAAGCTCCCCATGGTATATTTGATATGCCAAAAAACAGTAAAATTTCTCACAATGGAGACGTTACTGGTGCCCACTCGAGCAAATCGATGAACATCGGGGAGGACAGTGCTAATAGTGCATATATATATATACATATATAGATTATACAAATTTACTTATTACTTACTCAACCATATACTTACATAGTGAATTTGGGCCCTACCTCTTAAAGCTGGAGCTGGGGCGGGAGCCATAGCACAGCGGGTAGGGCGTTTGCCTTACAAGCGGCCAACATGGGCGACCCGAGTTCGATTCCTCCAGCAAGCTACCGAGAGTATTCGGTATGCCAGACACAGTAACAACAAAGTCTCCAATGGAGACGTTACTGGGCCCGCTCGAGCAAATCGACGATCAACGGGAGGGCCTTTACCTTACCTTTACCTTTACCTCTTAAAGCAAAGCCTCTTCCTTTGAGTGGTTTTAAGAACAATACTGTATAACTGATGTCAGGATATTTTTCTTAAATCCTGTTTTTTAAGGTTTACAGATATGGGTACCAGTGTTAGCCAGTAAATTATAAACTCCTGGGTTAAATGAGATGCTGGAATAAACTGCCATGAATTGCTAGTGCTATTTCTCCCCTGGTGTGCTAAGAGATTGAGTCATATTTATTTCTGCATTTCCTATGACTACTTTTTATGTAGTAGTCATTTAATAAATGTAAGAAAACAAAAAATGTAAGTCTTACTGGAAACATTTTTGTGTTTTATTAAATGTAAAATCAACATTTCTTCAGGAACACACAATTAACTTAATATTTAGTGTTTATAGCACAGCGGGTAGGGCGTTCGCCTTACAAGCGGCCAACATGGCCGACCCGAGTTCGATTCCTCCGCCCCTCTCGGAGAGCCCGGCAAGCTACCGAGAGTATTTGATATGCCAGACACAGTAACAACAAAGTCTCCAATGGAGACGTTACTGGGCCCGCTCGAGCAAATCGACGATCAACGGGAGGGCCTTTACCTTTACCTTAATATAAACATCTGGTTGCCACACATACATATATACTCCTAATAGTCAACTGACAGAAACTAAATTATTCTGGGGAATATTTTTCGGTCTATAAAAGAATTATCATTTTCATAGCATTGACATTAAAATGGTATCGAAAAATAAAATATAGGCTTTTAACAGCAATTTAACAATTTAGTTTTTTGACAAAGAATTATTTAACTTTGATTTAAAAGATAATTTCTGAAAATCCAGCTCAAGCTAAAAAAAAATAATAAACCAAGCTATTTCTAAAAGAGAATTTCAAGAGTAAGTTGTAGGACCAGGCAATACCAGGCATTATTACCCCTTAAATTTCAAGTTACACTGCAGATAAAGCCTTGATGTAGGACCTCACATATGATGCCTGGGAATTCCCAAAGGCTAGTGGTCAGTGTTTGATCTCTTCCTAGAATAGAGAAATTCTTCACATTTTCAAAAAAAAAAAAAAAACGAGGAAATCAATTTATGTGTTGCCTCTGAAAATAGTTTGTTCAGAGGCCTATATTTTCAAGGGTAACTTTCTCCATCAGTGATTCTTGGATAGGTAGACAGGTATGAGACTCTTCCAAGAACAGAATGTGCTAGAAAATCGCTCAAAGGGATGCTCGAGTACATACGCTTTCGTTAGAGAAAGGTTAGACTACGGCTTTATAGCCCCTTTCTCCATTTCATCGCCTCAACTATGTTCCTCAAGCTTTGCTTTTGGAGACTCCTGTTGGCTACCTTTTTTAATAGGGTCAAGACAAGCTGGTAAAGTCCTGCCTTGTGGTGAGGCTGGGGACCGTGAGCGAGCCAAGCGCGAGGGTGGTTTTAGTGATGTGGGATAAGCATGTATGTGTGAGTTGTGCTCATGTGTTTGTGCCTATTAACTGTTCAAATAATCCAGGAAAATTGAAAAAACGCTGAATGGGGGTTTTGTGGGGAGGACTCGGCATCGGACAGAGTCAGTGCTGTGCCTGCGGACTTAGTGAATTTCCAAAGGCTGATGCCGTACAAGGAAGCCACAGTTTACACAAGGCCACCCTCTGCAGACCGGGCGTGTGGGCACACATGTTGTATGTTGCAAAATAAAGAATTATTCGGAGAATTTTCTATGGAGTTTTTTTTTTTTCCTTCCTGGAAACAATCTTCAAAAAACTGGAGCTTTCGGGTATTTAAATTACTGGTTAGCATTTAACTAATAAACTAAAAAATACTCTGGAGTCTGGAGGACAAGGTCAAGGAAGAGGGTGTAATTTAAGAGTCTGAACCTGCCTTACATGAAGCTCCCAGAGAGCCACATGAAAGTGGGCTGGAAAAAAACCTAACTGTTACCTATCAATACCCTATCGTCTACCAAATCCTTTTAACTACAACTCAGTTATGATGAAGACCTTTAAACTACAGTGAATCCACGGTGTTTACAACTCAAATTATACACTGCTATTTCATTCAGGTTTCTTTGCCTCAAGTCTCGCCTGGCAGCTGAATTCTTCCTCTCTGAATGGTATAAAGTGTAATGCAACACTGGACAAAGCCCTGCAGAACCCAGTAAGACAGTGATGGTCAGTGAAGAAAGGCAGCGAGAGTGAATGTATCATTATTCTAAAGACTTTTAAGTATCCCTGGAGGATAACTTTTAGGAAAAGGGTAAAAGAAAAGAATATTTGAATGAATACTTAGAATTTCATAAGATACCCAACAGTCAAAAGACATCACGTCACAGCTGAATTGTCTAGAAAATGCTTAAGAATCGTGTGAAGGAATGTGACGACAATGAACGCTGGAGAACAGGCAGGCAAAGGCCATTAGTTATCACCAGTGGTAGAATTTTCTTATGCCAACGGACTTTACCAGGAACTAGGTAGGAGAGATTAAGTCTGGATTAAACTCTCAAACTGTGTTTAACTCCTAAACTGGATCTCCTAAATAAAGACCAATTGTTTCTAATTGCAAAATGATAGGGTTTTAGAATTCCAAAGCATGAAAGAACTGAACACTACCTAAAGAGATCAGTAATATAGTAATTTTCATTCTAATTTAGTCTGCTGATTCGCTCTCATATAGTGTTGTTTGTGTACATTTAAACCTTTTCCACATTGCAAAGCTTTAAGGTAAAATGTATTTATAAGAGAAGGCAGAGCTAAGCTTAGACTCATAGTTCCATACCATATCACAGCATTTTTAATTTAGCTTACAATATACTATTTAAGTATTTTTATTTAAAGGGAAATTAGTAAAATATGCATCTTACTTGAACATAAAATCTGAAAAACAATACTGCTTCAAAGTGGGCTTAATTACCACCAGATGCTTAATCAGTTTAAATCATATTACTAGAATGGATTCCTGATGCTCTCCTGTTCTTTTAGTGCCTTGATTGTTTGAATTCTTTAAAAATGAAAGCATGATTTTATTTTTAGGATTCGGGACTGGCACACACAATCAGATTAACAGAAATCCCTAAACCCAGGAGTTGTCTCTTCGATATTTTACAGACAGCTTTCAGAATCCTGCTTTTCTGGGTTGATGATGTACGCAGGTGTATCATGGTCAAGGAGAATAGTCTCATAGATACCTTCAGGGTATGTCTATCACCTGGACAAATCCCTAAATCATGGCAATGAAGGAGTTATCCAGCATACTCCACTTGAGCTTTTGGTCATCAAAGTCCTTTACAAGTCCTGAATACTAGAAATGATGCTTCTGTGGCCCAAAAGCAAATGGAGAATTAAAAGTCTTAGAACAGGTTATAATGGATTTGTGAAAGAAAGACCCGGAAGTGAGAGACACCAGGCCACTGTCCGAGTTTTGATTTGAAGTCTGTGATAACACCCACAATGTCCTAAAACACTGACAGTGCTCTAGTGAAGTCAGGAAGTAGAAAAGTGATTTTACTCGGGCTTAGAAAGGGACTGCAGGTGGGGCTGGAGTGATAGCACAGTGGGTAGGGCATTTGCCTTGCATGCAGCCGATCCGGGTTCGATTCCCAGCATCCCATAAGATCCCCGGAGCATCGCCAAAAATAGTTCCTGAGTGCATGTGCCAGGAGTAACCCCGGTGCAAAGCCAGGTGTGACCCCCCCAAAAAAAATGAAAGAAAAGAAAGGCACGGCAGAGTCAACTCACTCCATCCTGCAATCGCCTTCATGACATCCGCATCTCAAACCCTTCCCTTTCTGGACAGTAATTCCACTGTTGTACAATATTTTTTGGCACTTTTTTTTTCCAGAACAGAATCACTTGGGGATGGAGCAATAGTACAGTGGGTAGGGCTTTAGCGTTGCAAGCAGCCAACGCGGGTTCGATTCCCATCATCTCATATGGTCCCCTGAGCACCGCCAGGAGTAAGTCCTGAGTGCAAAGCCAGGAGTAACCCCTGTGCATTGTCGGGTGTGACCCAAAAAATAAAAAAAAAAAGAGCATCACTTAATGGCTCTATTCATTTCGATGCAAAACAAAAAAAGTTGCATAAAATTTGCAATAATTAAAAGGTGAAATTTGGTAGAAAGAATTCTAATTTTTGCATCCTTAGTGGCTGTTATTTTAAAACCCTGTGAATTTGGGTTCATACCTTTAACAGCAGAAATTTAGAAGGTAGCTTAAAGTTCGAATTTCCTACAGTATTATACATCAGTTACACAGTATTGTTCTTTTTTTTTTTTCTTTTGCCTTTTGGGTCCCACCCAGCAATGCACAGAGGCTACTCCTGGCTCTGCACTCAGGAATTACTCCTGGCGGTGCTCGAAGGACCATATGGGATGCTGGGAAAAGAAACCGGGTCAGCCCTGTGCAAGGCAAATACTCTACCTGCTGTGCTATCGCTCCAGTCCCTAAAATACATTTAAAAAAACCCTGCAGACTCTTGAAATATCTTACTCAACTTTACATTTGAATCTCTCTGACCAGGACCTGCTCAGAGGGTGTGAGTGCCGGCTGGGGCTCAGATTTGGACCTCAGGAGCACAGGCAGATGTGGTTTACAAACCAAAACCCCGGGGCAAAGAGCTTGCTTTGTATGTGGCCGATACCAGTTGGACCCCAGGCACTGAATATGGCCCGTGAGCACTGCCAGGAGTTCCTCCCGAGTACAGAGTCAGGAGTGCTCCCTGAGTACAGAGTCAGGAGTAAGCCCTGAGCACTACCAGATGTGAGGATGTGACTACCCCAAAAAACAAACAGATATTTTATTTAAAAAAAACCCCAATATATAAGAAAATAATATCTGACTAGCTGTTCTCTCTTGTTTGGAAGGAGCTGCCCAGTTCAGGGGACCCAGCCATTCGCTGCCAACCAGGCCCAAGGCTCAATAGGAAGGTGAATCTTGTTTTGCTGTTTGGGCCCTGCACAGTTGGGACCCCCAGGATCACACATTTGGTGTCCAGTTCCTTAGCCAAAGCAGAAACCGATAATACTAATTCTGTCGTAATATTGATGCCTTCGAAACAAACTTTTGGCTGGTGAAATTTTATACTAAATAAGAACATCAAGGAAAATGTATAAAAATAGACCTATAGCGTCTGATCACCATTCAGAGTTTTATTTTCTCTCTTCACCTACAGGAAATGCTTATGAAGTTGTCTTGTCTCCTTTGTTATTGTGGTTTTTGTTTTGAGGCCACATCAGGCAATGCTCAGGGGTTTCTCCTGGCTGTGCACTGGAGGAATTACTCCTAGCAGTACTTTCAGGACCATCTAGGATGCCAGGGATCAAATCCAGGCCGGCTGTGTGCAAGGCCCTGCCCTACCCACTGTACTATCTCTCCAGCCCTTCTTTAATTTTTTAAGAATTCCACATTTCTCTTCCCTCTCCCACTCCAAAACACTGCTGGAATGTTTCTAATAAAGTCACCCACATATGCTGTTCTCTTCCATGGGTAAAAGTTTTTGAAGGAGTAGGTTAAGACTTTAAAGATATTCCTGGACTAGAACCAGAGTGCAGTGAAAGAGTACCCGCCTTGAGGTGGGAAGTCCTAGCTTGAATCCCTGGTACCCTAACCTCCACCAAAACACACATACATACATAATTTTTAAAGCAATTCAACATATTATTCCTCTTTAATTTCATAGCAATAATGATGAAGTTGGCTGGAGTGATAGCACAGAGGGTAGGGCGTTTGCCTTGCACGTGGCTGACCCACATTTGATTCCTCCCTCCCTTGGAGAGCCCGGCAAGCTACCGAGAGTATCCCACACTTGGCAGAACCTTGTAAGCTCCCCGTGGTGTATACGATATGCCAAAAACAGTTAACAACAAGTCTCACAAAGGAGACGTTACTAGTGCCCGCTCAAACAAATTGATCAATGGGGTGATAATGCCACAGTGCAATGATGAAGTTGATGGTGAATAAAAAACAGCCCATTTAAGCCATTTAACAGATAGGAATTTTTTCCAATTCCCATTAATTAATAACAAAGAGAAGGAGATATGCTAAACGCAACTATGAACTTTCAAAGAAACATATCCTGGGGCTGGAGCAATAGCACAGCCGGTAGAGCGAATGCAGCTGACCTGGGTTCGATTCCCAGCATCCCACATGGTCCCCTGAGCACTGCCAGAAGTAATTCCTGTGCATCACCGGGTATGACCCCGAAAAGGAAAAAAAAAAGAAAAGAAATGTGTCCTTCCTCCCCCAAAACTTCGTCAATTTGAAGATGCTCACTTTTCATAGTAAAACCAGAACTTTTCCCTAAAACCGTGCAAGCAGGTTTTAAGCTATGAATCTAAGCTATGAATTCCCTAATACAGATGGAAAGCAGAAAATTTTGTTTTCACTATTTCCTTTTACACTTGTCATCCCAAATGCTCCTCTGAGCCTCTGGACGCAGTGAGAACACTACAGCTGCTCAGAGGCCAACTCCCATCACCACCGCTACGGCCATGGGAGAGGAAGGGAGCAGATGAACAAGTGTTCTCCTTAGAAATACCAGAGCGAGTACCAGAGCGAGCCTCGACTGACTTTCTCATCCAAGTGGAATGACCCTACCTTACAGGATTATAGAATTAAACTATAAAATAATGAGAAACATTTTTTTTCTGAAGAACTTGTCCAACTTTCAATACAGACATATTGAAAAACACTCCCTATCCTCTTAATTACTACACCATATTTGAATGGGTACATTATATATATAATGTACCAGCAAGCTATCTAAAGTATCCCGCCCACACGGCAGAGCCTGGCAATCTCCCGGTGGCATATTCCATATACCAAAAACAGTAACAATAACAGGTCTTGTTCCCCTGACCCTGAAAGAGCCTCTAATATGACAGTGTTGGGAAAGATGAGTAAGGAGAGGCTCCTAAAATCTCAGGGCTTGGACAAATGGAGACCTTACTGGCACCCGCTCGAGTAAATCGATGAACAATAGGATTACAGTGATACAGTGATTCCCCTGAAGCAGATAACAATACGTGGAGTAGGGCCTTGAGAAGGATTCTTCCCACAAGTCCTATTGCACTGAGGGACTCTTCAGCTTTAGGTTCCCACAATACATCTGGGAGGTATCACCAGGATTGGAAGTCTAGTGACCTCAGTGTCTACGTACGTCTCAGGGAGAGTGTAGTAGCACCAAGCCCAGCAATACCCAATGCAGAAAACTTAAGAGATGTGTTCTAACAAGGAAATGGTAGTCTCTGAGAAGAAAGCGGAAAGAAGAGGAAAACAGACTATGAAGAAAATGAACAAGGAGCAAGAAGATAATGCAGCAATGAGAAGAAGGCCTTTGGAAGTGCAGTTTAGTAGATGGTGCTGTTTCAGGCTACTCGGCAGTGGACAGGCTCTCAGGCAGGCTCAAGGGAAGAAAACCACACTGCTGGTCAACTGGTGCCTTCCACACAAACTTCTTTTTTTATTAGTGAAACACCATGAGGTACAGTTATAGACTTACAAATTTTTGTGCTTGGGTTTCAGTTATACAATGATCAAGTACCCATCCCTCCACCAGTGCCCATCCTCCACCACCACAGGTCCCAGCATCCCTCCCACCCCCGTCCCCCCATCCCACCGTGCCTCTGTGGCAGAGCATTCCCTTTTGTTCTCTCTCTCTCCTTTTGGGTCCTGTGGCTTGCAAGAGAGACACTGAGTGGCAATTATGTTTGGTCTATAGTCTACTTTCAGCAAACTTTTTGCTGGTGAAATTTAAAAATTCATCTTAATCTAGTCAGCTATTAGGCCCCAGGGTACCTTATATTAAATATACATGTGCACAAATATTACTTTTACTTTTCAGAAAAGCACAGTTCTCACATAGGACTTTCTCCTTCATTTTTACTGTTAATAATTCTATCATACTTATTCATAATGCATAATGGTCACTATTACATCATTAAATTACAATGCCACGGAATTATGGATTTCACTCATTGATGACTTTAGATGTAAGTGGTATTACAAATTCAGTGGCACTGATAGATTTTACAGTTGGAAGAAATTCCTAATCATGTCATCATCTTTGCTACTACAATGTCCCAGCAACGCTATGGGGTGAAGATGGTCTTGAGTTTCCATCTTTGAAACTGATATTGAAAGAAAATATTTCCCCCAGACATAGGAAAACTGTAAGATTTAAAATATTAGGGCTACAGAGAGTTCAGAAGGTTGAAGCTTGTGCTTAGCATGTAGAATCCCTGTGTCTGTCACCCACACCTCATGGTCTCCTAAGCAATTCCAGGAATTTTATCCTCAAAAAAAAGTGATTTAAAACAATATGCATGGAACAAATTTAATACTAACACACGATTCATCATCTTATACAGAAGCATGCATATGGACATGAGGTATGTGGCTTAGATTACAATCCTGGGCTTCAAATATTTGCCAGTTCTACCAGTGGATTTTATATTTCAATATACAATACACTTATAAACATGATTAATTTATGGCAATAAATATTCTTCAGCTATGTGCTTGTCCTTAACTATGAAATGGAGAATTCTCCAAAAGAGACCACATGAAATGTCTATCCAAATATAGACTAAAGGTGATAACTTATTCTTTATTAGATATGCATTTTAATAATGTATTTCAAAAATCCATGTAAATGTCCTCTATGGGTCTGTGTAGCATTTTTGGTGAAAGTGTAAAAGTGTCCATCAATACTATCTATCTTAGGTCTGTAATTCATATAATTAGCCATTTTATTTTTTTCTTTCCTGTCCTTAATATTTTTCAATCAGGCTTTGCAAATTAGTAACTTCGACTTCTCAACCATACTAGAGAATATCATAGTGTTAACAACTTCCATTCTGGCCCCTCTGATACAAACACCCATCAAACTACCTAATGAGGGAGTCTTTCTACTGTGTGTACAGATCAAATCACCATAATGCATCCTTGAAATATCTTATATTCTTATGCGTCACTTACACCTTTATAAAGCTGAAAAAATAATCTGACATATAGACACTTAACTTTCCTGCCACAATTCTTCCTTTGTTTTCCTTTCCCACTATTCTCTGGTACTTCCTTCCCTAAACATCCTTCAAGGGGGTGGAGTGGGGGATGGTCTCCCAAAGTCAGTTCACCCTTTGGCCTCTGAAATCTCTAGTATAACCTCTTCCACTCACCCACTTCAACTATCATTACTATTGAATTCTTGAACAAATTCTGAGGTCCTTTCCTGACTCCTTTCAAGTTCTAATTTCTTATTAACTACTTAAATAGCCCAGTAAGGCCCAGAGGTACTTGAAATCTACAAAGAAGCAAACAAAACAAAATTTGAAGACACAGAGAACAAATTAGTGATTATCAGAGGGGAAGTAGGATGAGATGAGGGTATAAGGGGTTCATAGTACAGTGAGGATGGAAAATTGTCCTTTGTTTTTTCCACCGGATGTTTTCATTTTCAAGTCCCATCTTCCACAAATACTTGCCCTTAAAAGTATCTGACATTCTTACTCTTCTCTATATGCAAAAATCCAAAATCCTTATTTAAGTTTTTATCCCATAGCACTCTGTCTGATAGCCTCCTAACAAATCTTTTTGACTTGTTTAACAAAGTTTTGACTCTACCACTCTTCCATCACATATTAAAATTACTGCCCTTCTTAGGCTGGTGCAACAGCACAGCGGTAGGGTGTTTGCCTTGCACGCGGCCTACCCGACCAACCCGGGTTCAATTCCTCTGCCCCTCTCGTAGAGCCCGGCAAGCTACCGAGAGTATCTTGCCCACACGGCAAAGCCTGGCAAGCTACCTGTGACATATTCGATATGCTAAACACAGTAACAACAAGCCTCACAATGGAGGTGTTATGGGCCCGCTCGAGCAAATCAATGAACAACGGGAGGACAGTGACAGTGAGAGTGACCGCCTTTCTTACATGGTATATGTTTAGAAATATAAAATTGAAATGACACAGCCTTTACCCTCGTGATTAGTTATAGTTCAGTAGGGAAAGAGGTTGCAGAGTGATTATTTGACCCAGGGAATAAATGACAAATCTTACGTAAGTTTTGACAAAAGTCACAGGGGCTGAACAGAGTACAGTACACGCCCTGTATGCAGTCAACTCTGGCTCAAGCCCTGGCACTCAGGATCCCCTGAGCATCACTGGACGCAATCCTGAAGGTGCCTGAGCATCACCAAGGTGGCCTCAGTAATCCCCGACTCCACCAGGCCCAAGAGCACCACACCCTTTGGCCCTCATTGTGAAACAGTAGCCCCTTGGCCAAAAATCAATCAGCAGCAGTGTGTACTGAGATTCCTGAGCACAACAGGGTGTAGGAGCCTGGACTAAAAGGAAAATAGCAAAGCCTCATTTCTTCGTAAGAGGCAGGTAACTTTTTCTTAAGGGTTCATGTTTAACTGAGTTTAAAAGCTCATAAATATCCCAGAGGTAATCTCAATGTTTTCGTAAAGGTTTTGACACATACACAGAACGTCACTATTGTGAAAGGTGGCAGGATCACAAACCTCAGGTGTGAGGGTCTGCAAAGACAGAGCTAAAAGAGGAAGACAAACGTAGGGTTTCATTTGCTTCAATTTTCTCCATTAGCAAAAAATTACTTTACTAAAACCCAACATTTCCTCAGTAATCCTTTCATTCAATAAACGATAACTAGGCAACTTTTAAGTGCCTAGGTACATGTCATTTAGTAAAAGAACAAGCTTCCAGGCCTTATACTACTTAAGGGTCTTATAATGGAATTAAGTAATAGAAGGATTACAGAAAAATATAAATTCTATAAAGAATGTATTCAGTAGAGGCATAACCATGGGTTGTACGGGGGGCCATCCTGTCTATAAGCCTGCCATCTGAAATCTCATCAAAGTGAAGAAAACATAACATCTTAACCAGTACTAGAAACAGCATGACACTGTTTTCATACTCTTCACTGTATCACTGTCATCCTGTTATTCATCAAATTACTCGAGCGGGTGACAGTAACGTCTCTATTCCTCCCAGCCCTGAGATTTTAGCAGCCTCTTCTTACTCGTCTTTTTCCAACGGTTGAAGACTCTTTCAGGGTCAGGGAAATGAGACCTACTGTCATTACTGTATTTGGCATATCGAATATGGCATGGGGAGCTTACCAGGCTCTGCCCGTGCAGTTGGGATACTTTCAGTAGCTTGCCGGGCTCTCCAAAAGGCATATATTTATATATAGTTTTCTCTGTGACTTGTTGCCTACTGTCTGAACCCCATCAGATATGGTGTAGTTATAGTGGAAAATGGGTAGGAAGTGTCTTTTTATGTGTAGTGTGGCCACTTAGCGGCTGCACAGTCCGGAAAATGGTCTGGAGCATGACGGTGGTTGGGAAGTGGAGGTCGGCCACTGAGGCAGGGAGAGCTCTCACCTCTCTCTGGCGCGGAGTCATACTCTTACCCAAAAGAAAGTCAATTCTGTGGTAAGAAAGAATAACCTATGATGAAATGGCTTTTCAGCACAGGCTTCTGAGCAGATTGTCCCTTGCTGGGAAGCCCAGAGCTGATCACTGACAAGGCTGCAAAGCTTCAAGGCCTTACCCTCACACCGGGGGGCTTCACACCTGACTTTATCCCACATTTGCAGTCCAGTTTGCTTTCCTTTTCTAAATATATTTGTCCCCAATTCCTAATAAACTAAATTATGTATTACCCCTCATGAGATGGATGCATTTGGCCTGTGTGCCTTCTCTTTCAATGGTTAAATGATTCATTCCAAGTCAAACAGACTTCACAAAAGCCCAGTGTCTCAATGCCCTCGCCCCTCTCAATTTCTGGCTACTCTTAATGACATCACTCCACCCCCAAATAATATAATTTCTCTCCATCAAGCTATCAAGTATATTTTTATGGAATTTGTCATTTCCTGAGGGCCAACTTTTCCCTCCTACCTAATATTGAATAGAGCAATCAACTTGAAGAAAAGTCTTTACCACAAAAATGTAAATTTTCTGTGATGAGGGAAGCATAGCACTTGCTTTTTTTGGAGTTTCAGTGTAGTTCTATAAACCGAATGTGTTAGCCCATTTAATTAAAACTTCATTCATATTAACTTTGTTCATCGTATCTAAAAATGTGAAAAATAACATAGTGATAGTTAAAAGTTAGCTTTGCATAAGAGAGCTCTGAAACAAATTGTTGGTTTTCAAGAGATCAATGA
Source organism: Sorex fumeus (assembly GCF_029834395.1). NCBI lineage: Eukaryota > Metazoa > Chordata > Mammalia > Eulipotyphla > Soricidae > Sorex > Sorex fumeus. Next base: position 8,389,779 of record NW_026606157.1, read on the forward strand.
TAGCAAATTCTTGGGGGTTTTAAAGTCTTAGTTTACTTAGACCGTTTAATCTTGAGTTTCATCATCTATACTGGAACATATATGTGTGAATATGCATATGTATGTGTACATAATACATGTATATGTGTGAAGATTAAATATCTTGGGGCCAGAGCGATAGTACAGTGGGTAACTTGCATGTGGCTGACCCCAGTTCAATCCCTAACATCTCATATGGTTCCCAGAGGCTGCCAGGAATGATCCCTAAGCACAGAATGAGAAATATGATAAATAACCCCTGAGCACCACTGGGTATGGCCCCAAATTCATATTCCTGGAGTGGTAGCCCAGTCGGTAAGGCCTTGCACGCAGCTGACATGGCCAACCCAGGTTCGATTCCTCTGACCCTCTCGGAGATCCCAGCAAGCTACCGAGAGTATCTCACCCACACGGCAAAGCCTGGCAAGCTACCCATGATGTATTCAATATGCCAAACACAGTAACAACAAGTCTCAAAATGGAGACGCTACTGGGCGTACATGAGCAAATCAATGAACAACAGGAGAATAGTGATAGAGTGATATATATATATACATATATATATAATTTTAGCTTTAAAAACATATAAGCCTAATAAATATCATTTGTCCACTATTTTTAAAACTTCTATCACTAAGATTAAGAAACTTTTCTAGTAAATAAAAATTAAGGTTGGCATGACTTAAATTTCTATTTCTGACTCTTCAAGGATAAAGAGAACAATGTTTATGTGTTTGTAAATCAAACACAATAATCTTAAAAACAAGAATGAGACTTGTCAAACACACAGAGACACAAACATGGTAACTCAGAACAAAAGCAAAAGTATCGGTCAATGTGAACATTTTAGAAATAGTTAAAATTGTTTATACACTACTTCCAATTTTTGGGGGGTTAACTAATAACTTATAGTTATAAATTATTTAGTGTGTGCTATTCAATTGTGAGATCTTCCTGCTTAGACCATGTATGCTGTAGGAAACAATTGCTCGTCACTCTACCATGGTCATAAAGGTAGACACAGAGAGAGGCATCCATTGCAATGTGAACAATACATCTCTGAACTTACATAACTGGAAGTATTCTTAGCTTTAAGAGAACAACCATGTGAGGACATGTATCTTTTCCCACAAAAACGAATATGAAGGAAAAGTAAGAGCAGTCTCCTCTAGCCATGCTCTTCTTTGATTTACAATAATGACCACAGAGAGCCAGGAAAAATAAAATCTTACGTTTTCTATGTCAGGTGTTTGGTTCCGTGCTTCCTCTCACCTTACTCTCCTAGCATTCCATCAGAAATCAGTCTTTGGCTCTCAATATGCCTCAACCCTGCTCCTAAGAACGGTGGGAAGACAGGATCTTTCTGCCTGCACAGGGAAGGTCAACTAGCCTGCACCAGCCTCGGGGAAGATGAACCAGCAGACACAGCATCTTCTCCTAGCCCTCAGCCCTCCCCTCAGAGAAATGGTTCTGGTGGCAACACTCTGCTCTTAAGAGGTGGTGAAGACATGTTTAACTCTGACATAAATACAAAAAGGTTAGCATGAGTCAGCTTTGATTAAACATCTTTTGATCCTAGGTTTCTAACATGAGGATGAACATAAAATATAAAACAAAATCTGAGGGGCCATTACAATGTAAACTTTATCTTTGTTTCACAAAAAAAAAAATCCAAAAGTTTTCTTAAAATAAAAATAGTGGCAGCAAGAGAAAGTGAAAAGTTTTATTTAGGAAACTGCAGAAACTTTCAAATAATGATATTTGGGAAAATAGATTCACAATCCCAGTAAAAAATGAAATGTAAGGGACTAGATCAATAGCACAGCAGCCGGCCCGGGGTTGCCTTGCATGCGGATGACCTGGGTTCGATTCCCAAGCATCCCATATGGTCCCCTGAGCACCACCAGGGGTAATTCCTGAGTGCAGAGCCAGGAGTAACGACTGTGCAATGCCGGGTGTTACCCAAAAAGCAAAAAAAAAAAAAAAAAAAAGAAAGAAATGCAAGTCACAATGAAACACCCACAAGCTTGATATGAATTATCTAGTCACAGGGGGCTGTGTTTCTCTATTTGGATAGGTGTCCAGGTCAGGGTCTGTGGCATCAAGATGACTTTCCAGAGCATAAAACTACTTCCTACTACAAGAAAACAGGGTGTGTTCCTTTAAGTTTTTACTTTATAATCTCCCCTCCCTTCAATGCAGATTCCCACTTTTCCTTCATTTTCAGATATTTGACCAAAGCTTTGTGGCCAGATTTCATCTGTCCAGACTTGGTGGAACAGTCCATTTGCTGGTGTGCCGCACACCAATTCCTCTAGCTGCCCAAAGATGATTTGTTCCTCCAATACAATTTCCCAATATTTATTTTCTATATCATCCTGAACTTACATTGTGAGTCTACATATCACATTGTGATACATTTTTGTAGATCAACTTGAAACTCACAGTAGATGCCTATCTGGATGTGGATTTTAAAGAACATTATGGTTAAACTGTGTTAACCTAAATGTTATATGGATCTTCTAGAACCTGGTTCCTTCACTGGAAATAGATTCAATCATTTTTAAATGAGGCCCTTATGGTGGCCCTAATTCAAAGCCTTTTTGGTCCTTCTTAAGAAGATGGCTGACCTTGTGGAGAGACAGCACAGAGGAGAGATTATCAAGGAACTCAAGAGCGTCACCACAGAAGAGGTCAAGGAGGATTTGTCCAGAGTTTCAGAAAGAAAATAGTTCTTCTGGCAGCTTGATTTCTGGTTTTAGCTTTCTGAGTAACCCGAATATAAATTTCCAAGCTCTCAATACCTTGATGTGGGGGATGCATTTTGTGTTAGCTAACCCACATCCACGTGTGAGCCACTGGTGGCACACGCCAACAGCACCGTGTTATAACACCCCACTTGTGTTACTTTGTTAGGGCAGCTGCGAGAAACTAGCACAAAGAACAGATTGTGACCAAAAGCACACCTGTAATTGCCAGGAAGTATTCAGAATCTGTTTCTAGGCACGGCATACCTCAGTAGCATGGATGTCTGATGGTCTACCTGTGGCAGCATTTGCAAAAGAGACCACCCTTCTTTTTCTATTAATTTTTGAAAGAACATATTTGCATATATAGTTTTGAAAATAAAGTGAATGAAGCTAACTCCGTATTTTTACCTACCATCTCCTTTGATGCCTCTTCCAGGATTCTCTCTGTCGCCCTCCTCCCTAACTCATCACCCCTGACATAGTGCTTCACATATATATTTTTTTTCTATTAGCCTTTAATGATTCCTTCATATTATGGGCATTAATGTTTATTAAGCTAAAAGCAAAATCTATCAGTAATTCATTTTTATTATAATTACTAAAGATGGTCTATTTATTTAACATCTAATCTGTATTAATTCACCAAATATAAATAGAAAATAGTCAAGTTAAATATTTGAAAAAAGCCTGCCATTCCATATATTTTAGATGAATATTTAATATTTAAAATGTACATATAAACTAACATATCATGATTTAAAAATAAGATTTCTCTACTATTAATGAGGGGCCACAGTCAGGAGAACTCAGAGTGTTTCGGATAATAGAGTCTGGGTTCCCATAAGCAATTTATACACTACATTCCCACCTTTACCCTCCCCTCAGCCTGTATGCAACTTTCCAACTTAAAATACAAAACACAGACCTCTTTCCATATAATATGGAAAATCTCATTAATGTTGGACAATCTCAAATATTTAATACAATATGGTTCTAGCAAAGACTCAGCAATTCCCTGACATCTGGAAAGTTTCTAGTTTCCTTACAATTCCACTGTCACAGATAACACCTATAATTTCTGGCAGACGTATGCAAATACCTAGACCATCAGCTACTTCGAATAAAATTAGTAAGTTAAAATGCAGATACATTTAAATCGAATTGATATTAACCGAGTGAAACCTAGTAGGCTTTGTTTTGGAGATGTGATCCGAGCAGTGTCCAGGAGTCTGGACATTTCTAAGATTCTGGAGTGATAGGTTCTGAACTCAGAGCTTCTGAATAAAAGGCACGTGATCCAATCCAACACTCAATATTCTTTCCTTCTTTCGTGTGTGTGTGTGTGTGTGTGTGTGTGTTGGGGAGAGGGGAGGATTGGGGTTTTGAATCACACATCAGTGCTCAAGGGCTCATCCTAGTTCTGTGCTCAGGATGACCCCTGGCACTTCTGTGGTAAGACATTAAACCAGGATCAGACTAGCAGCAACATACAAGCCAAGGGCCTTGACTTCTGTACTATCTCCCTTCCCCAGTATTCTTTATTCACTGTGTATTATAATCCCCAAATCTGATAAGTTATGTGATTTATCAACACACATATACACTGTAACCATATTCGTCCATGCTTATTATTTATGGTTTTTTTAAGGGAATGAGCATTAGCACATAGTTCCAAGTGGTGTAATATCCAAATTGTGATTGTGTCTATGTATGATACCCTTTTGAAATATAGACTTCTCATATCTCTGCACCAGAGATATAGGAAGAAACAAATGACATGAGTTCTTCTAGAAAATGAATTAGGTAAATGAAGAGAATAGGAGTAGGAAGAGGTTATTTTTTAGAACATGCCCGTGCAAGCAAAGCAATATACTTTCAAAAATTAGTTACATTCCTATTAATGAAAATATGCCACCAAAAATTTCCTAAAACGAAAGGTAGAATATAGTTTCACTGTATCAGTACACATTTATTCAATATTGATATTAGATAAATTCAAACAAAATAGTGCAAGCCATAGAGCTTGTGAAATGGAGCTGATAATATTATCCCTAAACATAAGACAATTTATAATTAACTGTAAGTTTGTTTTTTGAAACATGCTTTCTAATAGCAGTAAACTTACACTCCAACTCAGGCTTTCTAAAAAAAATTGTAAAGCAATAATTTTTTCCAATTTGCAATGTGTAAGGTTAGGAGGGAAGTCAAACTCATTGGTTCCAGATGGTTACATCAGTCGCAAGTGAATGTCTTTTTTGACAGTTAAGATTTTTGCACATTTTTAGTACTTTACAATTGTTCATAACAGAGTGAATTTCCAAATAGCTGTTTCTCCCCTATACAATATTAGCTTTGAAAGTTACAAACTGAAATTCCAAATACTGGAATTATCCAAGATTTGCCTCTTATGATTTAAAATGTTCAGTAGGAGGAGAAAAAAAAATCTAGCCAAAAACTTATGTTTGGCTTCAAAGAGCGGAGTTACTCAAACTGTTAAAAAAGAAAGAAAACATTTCACTGAATATTTCAGTGAAAGGAAAATCATACAGCAACTAGAAGCAAATATTTCTGGAAACTTCGGAGCCATCCTGAGCAGGTGCGATATTGTCTAAGTTCTTTATCATACCTTTCTCTTTTATGTTTTCCAAGCTAACTGAAGGAAATATGCCCCAAAGTTAACAGAATAGATCACAGAATATAAACGCGACACTCGGCACACAGTTTATTATATATCATGAAACATGGCATCGAAGAATATTCTGAAATTATTATTATTATAATCCTTTCATGTGTGCAGCATTACAATATGAGCTCCTTTAAAAAAAAAAACCCTACAAATTGTTACTCTGGTGCATTCAGAGAGACACACAATGCAGGCTCAGATCTTGGCAACCTGTGAAAGTGCCCAGTCGAAAATTACTAACAGCTGGAGATGACAGTTGTTTTAACAGCTGAGCTGACAGGATTAATTTAAATGCACTGAAATCAAAAGTAGATAACACCTGTTTAGTCTTCTCGGGCCATTCCACAAGGTAGGCCAAAGGAAAATGCAGAGCCAGAACCGTGTGTGTGTGTGTCTCTCTCTCCTGGAAGGACAGCAGGGCGACAGAGGAGAATGTCACCTTTTTTTGGTGGAGGACGGTGGAACGGAGGTGGAGGGGCTGGTTTCAGCCGCAGTGGACGGGTCAGCCTTTATCAGGTTTTCACATCTGGTTCCTATAACGTTCCCCTTTCCCTTTTTTCCTTCTCTGCCCAAGGTCCCTGACCCAAACCCAACAGTGGATAAAGATCACTAGATTTCAAAGCTACAGTCCCTCACTGCAGCTTCCTAGAAATTCTCTTGGGTTAATTAATGTATTCTCTTTGAGGGTCCCAGCCCCAACCACAGGAAAGCAGTTTTCACCTCCCCTCTTATCTTGGCTTCCAAAGTATAGCATGGCATACACAAGTTGGCATTTCAAATGCTTGCCGACATTTTTTATTCAGAGGTATTTTCTCTGTGTAATATTTATTCATAGGGGTGGCTTTAATCTAAAAATTCTTTATCCAAAATAATAAATATTAATATATTTTTTAAATTTGAGAACAATTTAAACACAAAATAGCCTTGCATGGGTAGGGATAGTTGGATGCTTAGATTTCTTCCAAAGCTGAATGTACACAGTATGTAAGTATAAAGAAAAATTATGTAAATGAAATAAAAATCAAATAGTCTAGAAGCAAAAGTATTCATTTTGTTTGACTTCCAGTTATTAGGATCTAAAATTTCTCAAGGAATTTACAGAGTATTTTCCCTCACAAAAAAAAAATACTTTTGTCTATAAAATCAATTTTAATTTGCACATATAAAAATCATTTTAAAAATTATGTCAAACTTATATCCATTGTCAGTACATAGGATGAGTTTAGAGTAGATACAAAGCAGCTTTTCAAAATTTTATCAAATTCTATACTTGTCCTATTTAAAAGAAAATGTGTTTCAATCAGGCGAAGTAAAAGGAGAAAGTCTATTTCTTTCTTGGGATCAGATTAGTAGTACAGCAGGTAAGTCTGGCATGTTTAATGGAGAGATCTACTTTTCTAGAAGGAAAATAGTGCTTCTATGTTTTCTATGATAAAAATAAGCTTTTCAGTAGAGATACTTAAACAAATCCGTCATTTGTAATATACCAGAAACTCAACCATATACATACATAAACAGTTTAACAATTTAAAATAAGTGAGAAGCTAATAACTAGCTTTTATAAAATGCCTTCATTTTATTCTTTCACTTGAAAGTGTAAATGAGGGCAAAATCTTATGTTTCCAAGCAATTTGCAATAGTACTGAAATATTTTTAAACTCATAACTATGCATTAAATAACTGTATTCCATATCATGAACAATAGTTTAATTTTTCTTCTGGTATCTCTCAAAATACAGTTTATACCAGATCAGCAACTGAGGGTGTATGACAGAACAAAGCAATGTGTGTTATACATTTCTATTTTTGTTAATAATCTAATAGCAGGTTTATACAAATATTAATTTGGTTGCAACTAAGGTTTTATTAGCTAACAGGCTGCTATGAAGAAATTCTTGGTAGGATAACGACCATCGTATTTTCCTGTCAACGCCAAAGTTCTGACCGTATTAGGGACAGTCAAAGTGTGATGACAGACTTTAAATACTTTGGGTCAAAATATGTTGAGCAAAAATTTGTTCTTTCTCATAGTTTTTGAAAGCAATTTCCAAAGAAAAAACACAGATGGAGTTTTTCTTTTTTTTTTTTTCAGAAAGAAGCATTTATGCTTTAAAGGACAATCTGTTATATGGTATTAGTTATTAGATCTCTTTGGAGAAAGACACAAGAAAACTTCAAACCCAGAGATAAAACAAAACTGGAGTTTTTAAAAGATTATTGACTCTTTTAAAAAAAAACAGGTTTCCTCATTGGGATGTGGCGGGGAAAGGAATTAGTAAATGCACAGTTTAAAGTCTGAATCAACCCCCACTTATTGAACAAAAGTCTTTCCTAAAATGAAGAATATGGATAAACTATATTTCAGAACTGTTTATTCTTCTGATCAAATATACATTAAAAATACTTCTGAAATCTTCTCAATAAAGTCTGTGGAAAAGAGACAAAGGCCTTCAAAAGCCAGTTACTGTGATAACGGAAATAAATTAGTTATTAAATGATGTGACAAAAATTCCTCCGTCTATTTGATTTTTCTCTTGCATTCAGTTGTCTTTGAAAATTCTCGCATTTTCTGAAAAAAAAAAAAACTAGCCTAATTTCATCATGAAATTCCAGAAATCAAATCTAAACATGGAATTCCAGAAATAAATTTTGGTTTTGTTTGTTTTAGAGTTATTTCAAAATTTCCAGTCTCTTGCATATCCAACAATAATTCTGCTTCTATTCTAATGAGAGATTGTTCCACCCCTATAAAATAAGGAACAGTTTCTTCCCTGCTTTTTTCCTCTTTAGACAACTCAGAGACTCAAAGAAGATAATTACAAACAATGCCTGAAGAATGGTTCAGTTAATGTTAATTTATACAACAAACTAATTACTACCAAATGGTAAGAATCACATGTGGAAGTCCCTCTCTCCCACGCACATAACTAAACCAGCAGCCATCTGTCTCAGCTTGAGGAGAGCCCAGGGACACCAGAGAAGATAAGGAAGCGGAAGGGTGCAGATGCCCCTACTCAGGCCGCTCCATTCACATCACAGCATCCCAAGCCACGTCGCGGACACTAAATGCAGTCCAGAACAGCCAGGGGAGATGCGCAGAAAGGCCTTCCAGGTGCATTAAAGGAATAGCGCGTGCTGTTCTGTGGAGCCCAACACAGGTAAAACCGTGTCTCCAGCAAGTAAACACTGATTTTGTTTTTAAGACACAAACTATTTTTTAAAGAATGATTCTTCATCCATGCTGTCACTCTTCTCAAAGGAAAGAAAAAAAACGCATACTAAAATTTCCTTAAAAGAGTCAATAATTGCTGAGTTCTGGAATAGATATCTATTTTTTAACAACTAGTGAAATAATCTCATTAAGTATTATGGCCGCAACTTCAGAGATGCTTGCTGAAGCATTTTTTTTTAAACAGATTCTATCATTACCTGATATCTGACTGGTTAAATCTGATCACATACAGCAAAATTAGGACAGAGTTCTCTTTTAAAGTCACAAGGTAAATCCTGACATCTAAGCCATAATGGGTTTTTCAGATTTAAAGAATGGGACTGCAAGTGTATTAGCGTGCTTTTATCAAAGAACATTCATTCAGAGCAGTGTTTCAGCTATATTTTAAAAGCCATTCATTCAGAATTCTAACTCGAGGATAGTCATTGCACCAATATTTGTAGAGTGAAAGAGACAGAACCAGAAAACTGTAAGCAGTGATTATATTTTTAATCTTCCCTCCCAGACATTCCCAGTGGAATTCCAATTGACATATACTTAGCATCTTGCTGAAATGGGTTTCCTTGGCCTGCCTCTTCATATACTTGCTGAAGGTGGACCTGAAGTAATGAAGGACAATCCCTGCATGAGAGGGTTTGTGAGCAACACTCTTCAACCATGATCTCTCAGACGAAAGGATGCAGTTGTTCAACAGAACCAATTCTAGTTGAAGGCCATGGTAAAGATTCAAAAAAGCCACAAGCCTTGAAACACTAGAAGTGATGCACCCTGCAGAATTACTTATTTCTTAAAATTATTTCATAAAATGAGTTCTAGGGGCTGGAGCGATAGTCCAGCAGGTAGGGCATTTGCCTTGCATGCAACCTACCTGGGTTCAATCCCTGGCATCCCATATGGTGCCCCGAGCAACACCGGGAGTTATTCCTGAGTGCAGAGCAAGGAGTAACCCCTGAGCATCACTGGGTGTGACCCCCCACAAAAAAAGCAAAAACAACAACAACAACATAAAATGAGTTCTAGAAGCTCACATCACAAGATGTTGTTATTTGGTCAGTTGCTTTAGCAGGTTCTAAGTCATTGAAAGGAATGACACAAGCAACCTCTTCCAGGCTGTAAACAGGAATCATGGAGGCCACGTCTCCACTATGGGCACTTGGCAGAGTTTCAAGGGAGGGACTTAGCAAGCTCTGCACAGCACACAGTTTCCCACTGAAATGCTGATTTCCAAGGATCTACAGAACCCAGTGGAGGAGAGGATACAAAGGGCCAATGTTTTAAATGCTTTCTAAGTTATGATTTCTCCAAAAAGCATCTACTATTTCTGTCTGTCTGACCAGGCAGTATCTCATGATGGTGCTCAAGGGGTCTTGTAAGACCCAGGAACCCTGCCCAGGACATAGAAGCCCTCAGGCCTTAAAGCTTCCTCCCCAGGGCCTATATCAACCGTTTTCATTTATTACTTGATTTATTTTGGTGTCCAGGTCCTAAGCGATGCTACAGATCAAACCCAGATGTGTCGTGTGCCCAAGGCCAGCCCTTTACACTCTGAATTATCACTCTGACCCCATTTACTATTTTCATAGAACTCTGTGATGAGCAGTTTTATCCAGATATATTCTCACAGAAGAATATTTTAAAACAAAAGTCTAATTTTGTCTGCCTTTCTAGGTGCCTTTTAAAATATGTCTTATATATAGGTGTAAATTGCAAAATGCTTTTCATCCAAAGTTTCGAATCACGTCGTGATGTTTTCATTCAAGATACTTTTATGAGGTTCAAGATTAACCTTAACATCGCTATTAGAATCAAAGATGTCACTTTATAAATGTAAGACTTGAATACTCGTAATCTGTAAAATAAGGTAAATATGATTGTTATCAAAATTGTATTTCATGTAGCTTGGAATGTCTCTAGGAAGGTGGATTTTTTATAAAAAAAATAAAAGAAGGGCAGAAATGAACAAAGGACAATATAGTCTTCTAGCAAAAACTAACATCAGTGAATTAGTGACTGCCTTTCATTATGAAGGAAAAACTCTCAGTGGAGCTATAGAAGTATGGTACAAGGCCTCTTCGATGGGCTGGAGGGTCACAGTCCAGAGAAACAACAAACTTCTTAACTTTTATGTTACTGTAGAGCATTTATTCAACACCAATTACTAACCAGGAGCACACGACTTTCCACGGCTCACTGTCCAGCCCCTTTTATGTTATATTTTCTAATAAAGAGTTTTCCTTTTCTTGATCTTCACTTTTTTAATGTATTGACATAATAGAAATATTGATAGAATATTTTGTTCATGCTTTACCTGGATAGAACTTTAAAACCTATTGAATGTAATCATTTAATTTAAAAATAAGGCAAACTGAAGCAATTGTCCAAGATCTGCAAAAACCCTCACACAAATTTGTGAGCTTCAGTGTCTCACCCATTAAACTTTCTTTAGCGAGAAGGTTGGGAAGCCCTAGTGGGGCCCTGTGTCAGGTCAGAGAGTGCTCACACAGAGCATTCATTAGCTCACCCAGTTAGCATTACTCATAACTTCATTTCCTGTCCTCTATGACAGGGACTGACAAATATTTTAGGCTCTGAGGTATGGGCTACTTAACTTCACCATATAACGGTAATGAACATTACATTATACTACCTTGATCCGTAAGTGAATGTGCACGTCTATGTTCTAACAAAACTTTTTTGTAGACATACAAATATGATGCCTGTCATAAAATGGTATCCTTCTTTTGTTAATGATTTAAATAGGAAAAAAATCATTATCCCATAGGTCCTATAAAACCAGGTAGAAGTTAAAGTCTACCTTTAGCCTGCAGGCCATAGATGGCTCTAGGATGTCAAATCTAAAGAATGACAGACACTATTTCCCAGGGAGGAAACACAAGGACAGCTGGACTTAGCATAAATTTCCTGGTCCAAATGAAATAATTAAGAGAAGTGGTCAGCCAGATGAACTAGCTCACTGAACTGCTCTTGACTACGGAAAAGGTATCCAGTCAAATAAATAATGGGATAGCTAGGTATATAAGATAATGAAAGATAAAAGCTAGTTCCTGGCTAGTTAAAACCCCTTCACCTCCCATCACTTACGCCTGGACAGGTACAAGAGGGCAGAGGTTCTCATGCCCGTGCCCAGGGGTGTGTGTGGCCAGAGACCATGTAAGTCAAGGCACATGGGGGTCGCTGGATGAGCCTTAGAGAGGCCCCATGGCAGACTGTCCTGCAGAAACCCCAGGACGGGGCAGAAGTTATAGGGTTACAGTCGCAGATTGCAGAGCAGGACTGGAAGTGGGTAGCCAGCACATGATAGGTCCAGATTGCCAAAATGTGGACAAGGAACCGTCGGTCAGGACGAACGGAATTGTTCACGGGTAAAAGGAGAGGCTATAATGTTGTGGAGAGGCCCAGATCCTTGAACTGAAGCTATAAAATAAAGTACACAAGCTCCGGGAATTGTATACACAAGTCTTTCATATAACACTAAAAAACTAGGGCTGGAATTTTGCACATGGGTCTTTTATATAATACTAAAAAAAAACAAACTCATTAGCTCAGAGAAATAAATCCATTTTGTGGTAACAACGCCAAAACTGAACAATAAGTATCAAAAGGGATGAATCTGGTGCAAAGCAAGCAAAGAAGGCATGGCAACACCTTCACCGGGGAAAAACCAGAGATTGTGAAGCACAGGAGAACATTTAGCATTTTTAGAGCAAACTTTTATTAAGCGTTGATGCAGGGAACAGCAGGAACTGAGACAAGGAGCTGGAGAGGGTGACAGGAAGTGAGCTCACTACAACTGCTGCTAACTCCCCACCCTACTCAAGAGAGCTCTCTGGGAGACACATAGAATGAATAGGATGGTTCAAGAACTGCATCACACACCAACTGAGGCTCTTTGTTCCACAAAGAGGAGAAATTAAATAATTCTACTTCCATATCCCCAAGGTCATCTCACCATTGCGTTTTCTGCCTGCACAAGACTTTTCGTAAAATATGGATTGCATTTTAAAGACTGCCGGCAAGAGCTGTGAACATGTCAAAATCATTGTGTTAATAGTCTGTCCTACATGTACCTCTTATGGACTTGCATGTGTTAGGATTCAAGCGGTTCTGTTTAAAATTAGGGTTATGATTACAGAGCAAACCACCTTTTAATGAGCTATAATGAGTTTTGACTAAGCATTTAAATCTTTGATTACAGAGCTACACATAAAAGCAAGAACTTAGTAGCTAAGTGTGTGTTAGCTCCCTGCATATAGTTTGGGTTAGATCCCTAATTTGATGATCACAACTTTGGTTCAACTTTCCAAACCTGATTCTGCTGGTACTAGAAGGAAAGATAATAATCTCTACTTTTTTTTTCCCCGGGGGGTGGGGGGGAGCGGCAATAGTTAGCAATGGATAAAGAAGTAAGGCATTCCATTGCTTATATGTGCCGAAGTTTCTTTAGCCAGCTGTCAGGAGAGATGAAGTCATGAAATTTGCTTATAAAATGGACATACATAGAGAGTAGCATGCTCAGTGAAATGAGTCAGAAAGAGAGGGGCAGACACAGAAGGACTGCACTCATTTGTGGAGTATAAAACAACATAACATGAGGCCAACACCTAAGGATAGTAGATACACGGGACAGGTAGATTGCTCCATAGCTGGAAGGCTGCCTCATGAGCAAAGGGGGAAATGCTGCTGGAATAGAGGAGGGATCACGAAGAAAAAGATGGCTGGAGGAACTGGTCGGGATGGGAGATGTGTGCAGAAAGTAGATAAAGGACCAAACAGGATAACCTCTCCGTGTCTGTATTGCAAACCATAATGCCCAAAAGTACAGAGAGAGTATGGGGAATATTGTCTTCCATGGAGGCAGGGAGAGGGTGGGAAAGGAGGGGTATGTATACCAGGGATATTGGTGGTGGGGAATGTGGAGGGATGGGTGTTTGATCATTTGTGGGATTGGAACCCAAACATGAAAGCTTATATCTATCTCACGGTGATTCAATAAAATTTTTAAAAAAAAGTAATGCATTGCATAACTGGCCTGCAAAAGAAATTGGAATATTTCCTTCCCAGCTGTAAATGTTGCTCAGAAGCAGAAATCAATACCCCCTAAGTAGCCAGACAAGAAGGACTGAAGCACGAAACTACACTGTCTTTAGCAGGACGCTGAGCAGGGTGGGCTGCGGGTGGGGGTGGGGGGCACTGACATTCTGGTGCAGGCCGTGGTGCTGGAAAGTATGAAACCCGGACATTCACATATAAATCACTGGGCCTGAAATAAAATTCAAAAAACATTCTTTTTAAAGCCAAAGCCCTATCACAGAGACAGATCCAGTGAACACATGACAGCTTTTTGCACAGGCATTTAGAGAGAATCCGTGAGGGGACAGAGAATGGCCACGTGACCTCTCTAAGGAAAAACATCCATAGCGGTCTGTAGACATGCCACTATCACTGTCCTCCTGTGGTTCATTGATTTGCTCGAGCGGGCACCAGTACTGTCTCACAATAAATTGTGAGACTTGTTCTTACTGTGTCGGGCATATTGAATATGTCAAAGGTAGCTTGCCAGGCTTTGTTGTGTGGGTGAGATACCCTCAGAAGCCTGCCCATCTCTACATGTTTTGTGTTTTTTCTTTGTTTTGTTTTGAATAACACCTGGATAACACCTGGTAGTGGTGTTACTGGATAACACCCAGGCTTATTCCTAGCTCTGTGCTCAGGGATCATTCTTGGTGGGTTCAGCGGGCCATCTGTGGTACCAGGGATTGAACCTGGGTTGGCTGCATGCAAGGCAAAGTGGCCTACAGGTTGTATTATCATTCCATCCCTTATTACATATTTGACTTAGGAATAGAAGAACCCCTACTTTGTTGACAGAGTTCCCTGTATCCACACTCAAAGTTCTTGTCACCACAGATTCACTGGTTGTATTGCCTCCCAAAGACTGAGAAACAAGCATAAGAACTATCTCTCACTTCTCTGTCTTATTAACCTATAAAAATAAAAAAACCAAAACAACCAACCAATCAAAACTAAGCCCGAAAAATAAAGGACTTCTTTATGTCTAATACTGGGGGTGGGTGGGAGGTAACCCAGAGACACCTGTGGCAGACTCATGTTAGAACACAGTTTGCCTAAAACTAAGCAATGAATAAATCTGTAAGTCATGATGTTTTGCTAAAATAAAAATCAAACAAAAACAAGCAAAAGAAAAGGACATTTCAATGTTTCTGCCAGAATGGAAGAATGAAGAGATGACCCAACATAACCTAGAGGTATTCAATGAGAGAAAGCTAGTATAAAATCGCTCTTGGGCATCAGAAAATGATGTCTTGAGACTTGACACAGGATGTTCACAGGAGTCCAATGACAATGAAAATACAAAATATAGAACAGACTGAGCTTTTCTAGTCTTTGCTGAGATTTTAGTTTATATGTTTTTCTTGTGTCAAAACATGTTCTAAATGACAACAAAAACAGAGTCTAAGAATGAGATAACTGAAAATCTAACTGAATTCTGATCTATTTGTGGGTGAATGTTCATTCACCCTACAGAATTTGCTTATAGTTGGCAAGATACACACTCAGATAGGAGTATGTATATATAGAATTAATACTTCTTTAATTCTAAATCTTCAAAAATAGTAACTAGACAACATTTCAGAGGGTTTAAACTGTCTTGAGTTTATATAAATGATTTTAAAAGGCAATGCTGTCTACATTATGTAATATAATGAAAACTCTGAATATTTTAAATTTAGAATAAATAAATAAATAAATAAATGGGCAGGAGGGGAAGAATCCTGGAATACAAGTAAGGACTCTGAGGCTTACTATGTTTCTTGATTTAATGTTATCTATTACCCCCCCGATTATAATATCCTTTAATTATGTCAAAGAAAAACATAACCATTTGTATCTGCCATTCCATTGGGCCATTTCTAACTTTCAGATCCCCATGAACTGAAAGATGAGACGGAGAAGCAAAGTTATCCAAAGAGTGTAATCTGACAGCACAGAGCACGCAGACTCGAGTCCCAGGCACTGGCGTGAGAAATTCTGAGCCACTGAGGCCCCTTCTTGCGCCTCTGCCTTTGCTCTTGGACACTGTGAAACCCCAAAGGGAGGAAGGTATGTTTGGTTTATGCCTCTGGCTTTCTACTCCCAAGTCTTGGCCATGAATAGCGTCAGCCCCGATGGCTCCACCTTTCAGGCAAATTCCTGCAAGGCATAACTTCTCCGAGAAACCAGGCCTACGCCAGAGAGATTTACTTAATCGTGAAACAGCAAATCAATTCTTCTCTATTAGGCACTAAATACCAGCACAGGAGCACTGTCCTCTTCTAAACAACAGACACACTCAATTATGGGATGTTTTCCCAGCCCCTGGGCTGCTCAGTAATTGCAGAGTGCAATCAGCTCCGCATTGATATTATATTAATGTGTGGGGCGGGCAGAATGAAATATGAATTAAATCAAGGCTCAATATTTCAGGAAAGCTTACATAAGGCCTAAGAACAAGTCATATGATTTTTGGAAGGGGGGGAGGTGGGGGAAAAGGTGAGTTGCCTACGCTGTCATTTTTCTATTTCTAATTAAAGAGTTTGGAGGATGAAAGCAATCCTGGAATTCTTGTCTCCTCGCTGTCCATTCCTGACAAAGCAGATCAAGCTGTCTATCAGGTTTCATAATCACCTGCACTTATACCCACAGCAAATGGGGAAAGAAACATTTTATACTGACAGCTTGCAATAAAGAGAGAGTAGCAAACAGAAAAACTTTTTCTTCAGAGACAAAACAAAAGGATAAAGTTCAAGAAAAGGTTTCTCGCCCTTCTGCGGAACTGTCAAACAACTCCTATTGACCAAGAATAGAACACAGTAAACACACCAAACAAAAGACATGATGAAAGATGTATTTACTTGTTCGGGGCCTTTCTTTTTCTCTCCATCACATGTACACCCACACTGAACAGTCTGCATTGTGTTAATAAATAACCAGGAGCAACCTCAGTGAGCAGAGGAGGAAGGGGGTTCTATGTTGCTGTCAGGTACCACACAGTTGCTTGGCACCGCCAGAATCATTCTCCATATATTCCACCCCACAGACACAGAGCAGAGGGGAAGCGGACGGAACCTCTCGCTTCTCAGATGCAAGCAAAGGAGGAAGGCCCCCAAATTTGGAAAACAGCCGTTGGTTGAAATTGTCCAACCCTTTCAACCCTCTTTGAACCCTGCTTGCTTTCTCAATTGAATCTGAAATTGCTGTCCTAGTTATGAACCATGCCTTGCCACAGTCATCTTTCACCAGGGAACTTGGTGTGGTTATTAGGAAATTTACTGAATTATATATAACTCTGAGCTTTTTTTAAAAATAAAATCAAGGGCTTTTCCTGATTTTATTTTTAATTTCTAGGGAAGCTCCCCGGTCTGTTTTCCTAGCTCTCTTCTCTCTCTTTCTCTCTCTCTCTCTCTCTCTCTCTCTCTCTCTCTCTCTCTCTCTCTCTCTTCTCTCTCCCTCTCTCTCTTTCTCTCTCTCCCTCTCTCTCTCTATATATATACACATTCAAAACAATGGAAATACTCTGAATAATTATTACTTTCTAAATATTTCTGAAAATCCAAATAATACATAATACAGGGTAGAAGTTCACAAATCCAGTATCAGGGAATTTGAATGCCTCATTGATGGTATTAAATACGCCAACCAAAAGTCTACTGTACTATATCAGTGTTTTAAGATAATTTTTTGTAAATGTCTGGGGCAATCCAGCAAAGTCCAACAGTACCAGAAATAAATAAACTTTAATACACACGGCAACTATCACTGATTTCAACATGGTATCTAGTTGGCCTATTACAAACGCCAATGACAGGTGAATAAAAGCTAACTTTCCCATTCAAGGCATACAAGAAATGACATTCGTTCTGAATTTCACATAGACCTGCTCCTCCGCTATCAAAGTCCATTAACTAAACTGTGAGCACAGCACAATCTGGTTTCCAAAGGTTATCAACATGGAGAGGATGATCTTAATCAAGCCCAGTGCCTGGGTCATATGAGTATTCTGTTCTGCCCTAGAGTCATCGCTCCCTGGCATCTGGGCAGACTCCTCTCCATGTGAAGGGCGGGTAAGGCGGGCATGGGGAGCGCTGGACGTCTCAGAACTCGGGGAGCAGGTGGCCAGGGAAACTCAGAGGGAGCTCTCCACCAACTCTAGTGCTGTTCGTGCCTTCGCCATCAGCAACTCCTATTAAAAAAAAAAGAGACCAAGCATCCACTAGGACAAAACCAAGCAGGCCTATTTAATTAGAGCATTTGCTTGATATCCACTTCTTCATGTTAAACACACAGCCTCACAGGCCTGGGAGGTCTGATTAATTTTAATATGCACGGTCATGACAAGTGCCTCGAGGGTAGCAGAGTAAAAACACACATGCACACTTGCAAACACACAAAATCCTCCAGCCAGGCTAGCCTGACAAATCGGTTGGGGAAAAGAAACAAAAAAAAAAAGCTGTGTGTGCTCCCTAGATTAGTCTGTTACTATTCAGTGATGGTCTGAACCTTTAATGGGAAGAAGAGGCCTCAGAAACAGGTGGCTGGCACTTCCTCTTGAATAAATGATATCTCCAAAAGCCATGGCACAGAAGCCACAAGTAGAGAGGGCACGTGTTTCTTTGTCAATTTATAGCTTGGGTTAATGGTCTGTTGTAGACTTTTTTTGAAGTGATCGACACATTCGAAATGGAAATCTAGAACTGATGGCTTTGATTCAGGATGAAATTTATGAAGGTTTAGAAGATATCAGAAACATCTGTAGAAAGATACGTTTGGAATCATTTATGCCATTCTGTTACACACTCCTGTCCTAGCAGAAAAAAATGAAATTCTTAGTTAAAGACAAACAGTCACCTGGGATGGTAGCTTGCTTTTTGACAGAAAGATGAATAGTAGGGAAATAATATCACTATCACTAATCACTATCACCACGTTGTTCTTCAATTCGCTTGAGCAGACCCAGTAACATCTCCATTTGTCCCTGTCATGTACAAGTGTAGCCTGATGATATATTGGGGGCTCCTTCAGGGTCAGGGGAATGAGGACCATTCATTGTTACTGCTTTTAACATATAGAGTACTAGCAGGGAAATAATATAAATATGATATTTAAGGTTGCATACTCTCTTTTGTTTGTTTTTGGGACAAACCCAGTGAAGCTCAGGGCTTACTCCTGACTCTGTTCTCAGAGATTGGGGGATCATACGCCATGCAGGGGCTAGAACCCGGGTCAGCAGTGTGCCAAGCAAATGCCCTACCCACAATCACTTGCGCCCCATACTCTATTTTAAACTTAAAATAAAAATAGTTTTGGCCAAAGGGGCCTCTTGCATTTAGATCTCCTGAGATAATGCCTGAGTCTTTCTAGTCAAAGTCAGAAACTCTCTCAAGAAAATACAAATTTTCTGTTAACACTTAAAGCAATCAACAATATTCTGATAACTGTGATGGATATCACTTGACAAGGAAGTGACAGAGTCAAAGTTACGTTGGTGCTGAAAAGCCCTAAAGTTTCAAAACTCCGCCAAAATGGTATGAAGGGAAAAGACTTCCTCCTGAAGCAGAAGGCTCTACAGCATCTGAAGGTGTCTTCACGTCCTGACCTTTTCAAAAATAAGCCCCTTTCTTTGCGAACATTCTGTGAGTGTGTATTTCCATACACTGGTGCTTTTGAACGTGTGCCTGGGGGTTCGACTCTCGCTTCCTCCACGGAGAAGAGAGACGTTGCTAGTGACAGACCGCAGCGATGAACACATAGCCACAATGCGTTAAGAGCAACCTCCAAGAGCAGCGGGTGTGTGAAGAACAAAACTTAAAAGAGCTCAATTGAAAAGTACCCTTGTTTGTCCTTCAGTGGAACAGCACTCACAAAGCCTCTTCAACATGTACTTTGTCAAAAGGACAGTGAGTGAGTAACTAAACAAAAGCAACTCAGTCCTCTGCCAATTAAAGTATCTTCTGGCTCTTCCCCAGATCTGTTCACTTTTTATTTTTCCCACCTCATCAAATGGATGTCAACTGGTTTGAAAACAAGAGAGAATTTCAAAACACTCTCATCATTCCCCCAATTAATGGGATGTGTTGGGATTCTGGATTTACTGAAGCCCAAGTCCTTAACTTTCCTGTAAAAATAGACAGCTAAAAGTTGCTTAAGTTAGTGAGCAAGCGTAAATTCTATGTGAACTTGGTTATTAACATAATATGGCTCAATCTAATTCCCCAAGGGCTGTTCCTCAATGAGCATGTTCATTCTTAGAACAGGCACTGTAATTTGTAATGTAAACTCAAACATCAAACATCCAAGGCCTGTTGGGATGTTCATGAGGCCAGCTATCATACACCAGAGTCTCTGTCTTTTTATACAGAAGAATTACATATAATGTCATGACATACCACAGATGAAAATATACTGTTTATAGTATCTACTTTTAGGGCCCTTAAAATGAATCTTAAAATAGGAGGGCAGATTACTACTCATTTAGAGAATTTACTGATTATATGACAACACATTCAAAATAGAGTAAAAGGCAATTCAATTAAGAGTATTATTGTAGAGGTTATAAAGCTCAAATAAAGTTTCAGAAAGTTACAGTTAGGTAACATGAACTGTTTCCAATAGAGGTGTCAATCCAAATATCCAAAAGACACGATGACACAGTAATATCCACACATTAAGTTTTAAGAGAAGCTAATTCACTAGCAATCTGTACTTTTTATTATGCTTCATACACCTATGAATCAATTTGAAGAATGTTTAATCTAATCTTTGAGACAATACAATGGACTTAATTTCTTTTACTGCTTTTTGATCATTTCATTTTATTTGGGCTGACCAAGGAGTGCTCAGCACCTCACCTGGAGATTCCAGCCCAACTGGCCAGCAGTAGCAGTTCACTGCAACAGTCCAAAGATGCCACACTACCCAAGCTCTGTGGGGTTTCATCTTGCCCCAGCCGCCTCCTGGCAACCCCTGGGGTTTAGAGGCTGCCAGAACCTTCCCACGATGCTCAGGGGTCCCCACTGTCACCCCATAGGGTTCAGGGGTCTCCATCAACCACCCCAGGGTGCTCGGGGGCCTTCATGCTACACCCAGCAGTGCTTTGGGGACCATGTGGTACAGGGGACCCAGGTAGTGTCAACAGCATGCAAGGTCCCCTGCTTTGTCAAGGATTAGGGGAATACAGCTCCAGTTGTCTTCTGCTTTTAATTTGTCAATGTACTGAACACTGTCAAAAGCATAAGTTTTTTCTACCTAAGAGACTGATCTTTCCCTGTGTGTTTGATGGAGAGGAAGAGAGAGAGAAAGGTCGGGGGGGGGGGGGGTGGGGGGGAGGGGACATGCACAAAGGGCGAGGGGAGTCGGGGGAGAGAGGGAGTGAGGGAGAGGGAATTCACAGTTATCTCCATCGTCCACTGCTGGTCTATGATCTATAGATGAGTCTGAGCGTGAAGGCGTAAGTTCTGTCACAATATCTACTTTCCCAAACACATTCCATTGTTTTTATTAGTTCGCACGAGAAGAGAACCAACTCTGTGTGTGAAGTTCTATACTAAAAGCAATGAAGTGTTTCATGTAAAGTAACAGTGGGTGGCTTTGGTAATAGGCTGTGCCTTAAGGGGCTTGTAATAAAAAATTGTGAGCTAAGATTGTCTGAAGAACAAAGTTTTGAGTTCTGTAAATAAAAGTAAAATCTCTTCTCACAGAAACGAAATATCACAAATAAATGCGGCTTCCCGCACATGAGGGACACACACATAAAAAAAGAACAATAATGTTGAGCGTGTGGAAGGAACAGTTCAGGAGCAGGACACTGATGGGTGATGAGTAAAGTCAGGGATGGGAGGGGGAGGGGATGGGGGTCTCACACACACACACACACACACACATACACACACACATACATGGAATAAAATGGGGGCAAATCCACAAAGTACATGTTAAAGGAAGAACAAATAGACTGCATTTTGAACATGAAACTCTCAGAAAATGATGAGACTTTGGGAAAAAAGGAGCCCTCAGTTATATTCATCGACAGCACAAACACACACTTATAATACAAAAACACAGACACAAAATCCACAGACACAAAATCAAATTGACTCTCCTGGTTTCACAATTGGCAACTGGCACCCATAGCAATTGAGAGGGTTTTCTTTCTCTGAAATTCTTCAGGTAGGAAATTGGCTAATTACACTTTATTTAGGGAAGTTTAAATAGATGTACATCAAAGCAAGTATGTCAGAATTTTTTGAATGTTGAGTTTCTTGTTGGTTTTGTTGCCAACTGCACGGCCTATATTTCCAGACTTTTGAGAGTCTTGGTCAAGATTTTTACTATACAAAAGCATCTCAAGAAGCAGGATTGCGGGCTGGAGCAATAGCACAGTGGGTAGGGCGTTTGCCTTGCACACAGCCAACCCGGGTTCGATTCCCAGCATCCCATATGGTGTCCTGGGCACCGCTAGGGGTAATTCCTGAGTTGCAGCGCCAGGAGTAACCCTTGTGCATCGCCAGGTGTAACCCAAAAAGAAAAAAAAGCAGAATTGGAAGTCATACAATTATTTTTTTTCTTGTTGTTCAATGATTATATATATATATAGTCATTAATTGATACTGCCAATAATTGTACACTTCCAAGCTGGTTACAATTTATAAATAACTTCATGTGTATTAACATATTTGTTTTACCTGGCTTTTGTTTTTTAAACATAACCTTATTTTTTTATCAAATTATCATTGTATTATTAATACTGCAAATTTCAGGTTTACCTCACAGAAAATCAACAGAGGTATACATTATATTACCATTATCTCATTTGTTTACCTCCAGTAAATGTAGGGCACTTAGCGCTCCATACTGAGGGCAGGTATTTCTCACATTAACCCATCATCTTAGCAAATTAAAGGGAAGGAAAAATAATGGTTTTATGATACAATTCTAATGCCCCTGCTTGGTTTGCTAAAATGAAAGATTTTAGTTAAAAATTTTGTCTCCCAGAAATGATGCAAAATAAATACAATTAGACTCCTGATTATGTTGAATCTGAGTTAATGCCTCAAAACTTATTAGAGACTAAACTATATAGATGCTATATCACAGACATACAGTCCTATTGTAATCAGTGTAAGAATTCGAACTGAATCACCAACACTGCCAGTGTAGTTACTCTTATCAAAGAATCATCCAAAGTCGGATGAAAAAGCATCACTGTCTTCTCAAAAATTTAAAAAATAAGCATCTTCTCACCATTTAGCATGAGGTTCTTAGAATTCAATAACTGCTCTGAAAAATCCCAAACTTGCACATTCTACACTGGCAGAGCAGGGAAGATGTTGAAAGAATCAGTTACCAAACACCCCAAAATGAACACTGCTGGGGGCGGAAGCAGAAAATCCAACAATAAACTCCCCCAAAGTGAGGCCATCAGGAGAAATAACTCACTTCTCCACACTGAGACAGAGTCTGGCCTCGCCAGTACACTGAAACACTAGCAAAGAACAGCGAAGGCTCAGACTTCTGGGGAAATATTCAAAGCTAAATCCAATTCATTTCCTATTTTACCTCCAGCAGGGGTGGAGAATTATGTCTATCGCCTCTAATCTATAGATAACGCAACATATTTCCTTAGAGAAACACATTGTATTAGAGTCGTTTAAATGATTACGGCAAAGGGCTTCTTGGGAGATGGCTCAAAGGGCCAGAGCACGTGACTTGCATGCATGAAGCACTGAGCTTGGTCCTGACACCTCACGGACCCCAAGCACTGCCTGGTACTGTTCTGGTGCTCCCCGCAGTCCCAAGCCTGGGCAGCATCGTGCTGCCAGGTCCAATCAATGTCCCCAATGAATAAAGGAGTCTCACGCCTCCGGGACTCCAAGTTCTGCTGACCTGAGAATTTCAGGAGGGGCCCCAGAGTCCCCTAAGCAACCTCTGAGTCCCAACTGCCCAAAATAAAACTTTGAATGAAATACAAAGTTTTCCTTATGCATCTATTTTAGTTTCACATCTGGGTCTTAAAATATCCAGTATGTGCTGCAGGATAATGCTTTAGTTTCCAGGTCACCGAAAGAAAAGGGCATAATGGTTTAATGCTAAGAGCATGCGCATGAGGAGATGACTGGAGAAAACAGAATGGAAGGACCGTTTCAAACAGAACATGAAGAAAAAAGAATGGAAGAAGAGAAAGAAGAAACGCAGGTAGGTATTTTTAAGAAGAGTTTTAGCAAAAGCTACAAAAAGCCAATTAGGGGACTGAGTCCCACTCCAGTTAGATAATCACCTTCTATGGGTCAAACCCATTATTAGGGACAGACACAGGTAACTGAAACAAAACATCTAATTTAAACATTCATGAACTATTCCATAAGATCAAAGATAAAGAAAATGGGATTATAGTGTCAGAACTACATTAATTACTCAGCGTAAGCAGAACAGACCAAGTTAAACCGTGTTAAAGACATGTAGGAAGGTAAGTAAAACATTGTTGGGTAGACAGAACCAAGAATCAACCAATCTAGCTAGCTAGCTAGCTAGCTTGCTTTCTACCTACTTGCCTACTGGGACTGTTCGCCCACTAACGGGACCACACCCCGTTCAGTGCTGTGGTTTGCTCGGATAGTGTGATGGGACTGTGGACACCGACCTCAGGTTCACACATGCAGAATCTATGCACAAACACTCAGGACCATCTCCCCAGACTGGGAATCATCCTCAAGGTAGAGAAACAGTATGTGGAAAAGCACAATTAAACACACACACACACACACACACATACACACACACACACACACACACACACACAGAGAACACAGAGGAAGCCCACACGTGGCTCAGCACATGGACATGGGGCTGACAGGGAAGGAAGCCTGAGGGGGAACTGTGGTGAGGTCCAATTATATACAGTGCTTTTTCCAAAGACAAATAGTTTGGAAGAGGACAGTAATTTTGCTTAATTCCAGTTCTGC
The DNA here is from genome assembly GCF_029834395.1 of Sorex fumeus. Classification (NCBI taxonomy): domain Eukaryota; kingdom Metazoa; phylum Chordata; class Mammalia; order Eulipotyphla; family Soricidae; genus Sorex; species Sorex fumeus. The sequence goes on from NW_026606157.1 coordinate 8,414,499, forward strand.
CTTATAATAAGAACAGCAGAAACTTAGAAAGCCTTGAGTTTACTCATTTGATAGAAAGAATACCAAATTCAGAAGTTTTGAGCATTCAATCAGGCTGTTCATATAATATTTGGCAAGAGTCATAAATGTACTTCTTAAGGAATCTCCTTTCCCTTCTGGAGGCTGTCAAGGGCCACAGCGAGGCTGTGTAAACAACTTTTCAACAAATATTTTGAATATTTACAGGTGTGCAACCCTAAACCTTAATCAGTGGCACACACAAGCGCATGCACAATTCTGCTAGAGTGGAGGCAGGCAATGTTCACTGGGAAAACTGAGCAAGAGGATCCCAGGAAGAGGGGGCAGAATCAGAGAAGGGGAGCAGGCTTGCTGTGCTTCTCGGAGGAAGAGGCACACGTCTCCAGCTAAGACTGCCATTCCAAAGGGAATTAAAAGGCATCAAAGAAATGAGTACAGGGAAGTGAAAGTCAGAAGCCCTTCATAGTCTCAGGTTCTAAAATGACTTTGCGGGAAATGATAAGGCCGGAGTGCCTGCCAGGGACATGGTCGTGTTCACCTACACTGTTAATAAGGCTGAGATTGGAATAAAAAATCTAGTGGAGGTATGAGTCTGACCCGGAAGTAAAACATGGGTCCACATTATAGACCATCCCTAGCTGGCACCCGACAACACAGGGCATTTCTGAATGTCTGTCTGACTTCACTTGGTAAATTTAGTCTCAGGATACGCGACATTTGTCCATGCTTACTGCCTCGGGAATACTCCTTACAATTAGGTGGTGACACTACTTAGAAAATAAGAGGAAGTGCACAGAAAGTAAAGAATATAGTGACGCATGATGCAAGCATGATCAAGAATCAGGGACACTGTCTCATTTGCCAAGGCATCGAAAATCAGATGGGCTGGACACGTAATGAGATTTGGAGACGACCGCTGGACTAGAGTCTTTCGTTACTGACTGGATTCCATGGGACATCAAAAGATCACGTGGACCCCCACCCACAGACGGTCAGACTTCTTCGTCAAGACCCTTGAATGATCGGTTTGAGGCTCTTCATGTTCCTAGAATGAGCAGACGCCATTGGGCTACACTAGCACGTGACGGGGACGGATGGAGACCTTACTGGTGTCCGCTCGAGCAAATCGATGAGTAACAGGATGTCAAGTGTCAAGTGATCAAGTGGTGCAAGCACACAGGGAAAAGCCACACAGCCTGGCCTTGTGGGACAGGATTCAGAATGACACACGGTGTGATCTCACACACATCCTTGGTCCTCACCCCCCACTTCTATCTTCAAAAAAATAAGCAGAAAGGTCTAGAATGTGTCTATATAGCTTCTGAGTTTTAACTTCTATTATTTCACAATTAATCCACTACCAGGTATTTTTCTAAGAGAAGGTCTTAGTGAAATACCTTCTATCTATTTATTTATTTAGCAGAGCTGTCTATTTTTTAGCACTCCAAATAGTTTAAACTGAAATGCTTTTCAATAAAAATTTTCTGTAAGTTTGATCACCACAGAGGCCTCAGGAATGTATATGAGTACACAATCAATGAATATACATTATTTAACATTCAAGAGTATTTGGGGGTATACATATGCTCAAAAGTGATATCAAACTATTACTTGCTAAATCTGGAATTGGAAGAGACATATCAGTAGTGGGGGTTCCAAAGGGGTTGAACAGATTTTAGTTTCAGATTAATTAAAATTCTAGCAAAGGTTCACTATTAACATGAAGTTATGACATAAATTATGACATGATTAATTAGTAATTCATCTATTTCTCACTAAAAATAACAGAAAGAAGAAGAATCAGAATATATGGTTAATGTGAATGACTATATACTGAAGTCCTGGTTACAAGGATTCTGTAAAGATGAAATGAAGTGTTTGACAAATTGTTTAACAGTAGCTCATAATAATGGCTGGAGCGATAGCACAGCGGTAGGGCATTTGCCTCACAAGCAGCCAACATGGCTGACCTGAGTTCGATTCCTCCACCCCTCTCGGAGAGCCCGGCAAGCTACTGAGAGTATCTAGCCCACATGGCAGAGCCTCGAAAGCTACCCATGATGTATTCGATACGCCAAACACAGTAACAACAAGTCTCATGATGGAGACATTACTGGGCCCGCTCGAGCAAATCGATGAACAACAGGAGGACCGTGACATGACATGTTTCAGCTCATAATATGCACTTAGTAAATATCACCACCCCCGGCCCCCGCCAATACATGATTATCAATGTCTTGGTATAGAAATTTGATGATATGTTATGACATTAAAACTCATTGTCATATTTAAATTCTACATCCAGCAGCTAAAGATTGGCCAATAGAGCAAAGTTCCTCCAGTGAACAATGTAACCTCAGTTGTCTGGGTTTTGTGAAAATGAATCTGCAATAAACTTGGGCATTTCACATCAGCTTAAGTAATATTAAATGAAACAGAATGGTTAGCACAGGACGTTTGTGAGACATACAGGCACAAAGCGATAGCACAGCGATAGGGCATTTGCCTTGCACACGGTTGACCCGACCGACCTGGGTTCAATTCTTCCGCCCCTCTGGGAGAGCCCGGCAAGCTACCGAGAGTATCTCACCCGCACGACAAAGCCTGGCAAGCTACCCATGACGTATTCAATATGCCAAACATAGTAACAACAAGTCTCACAATGGAGATGTTACTGGGCCCGCTCAAGCAAATTGATGAACAATGGGAGGACAGGGACAGTGACAGGCACAAAGAGTGATGGAGACAAGGGACAAAAGCAAAGGTACAGCAGCACATTTTCCTCCTATTTATATTTTCTAAAATATTTCTAAAATCAATTACTTGAAAAAAAAATAAGCTAGTAAGAAAAGAAAGACATTTTCTTCAACCCGCATGCAAACCTAATTTTCTCTCCAATCATCCACCTCAGTGGGCTTCTTGTGGGAGGGATTTTATTCCTTCTAACTTGCTGCTGTCAGGGAGAAAGTCTGCCATAATATGGACGTCCTGTTGAAATCCGTCCCCTCCTTCAATGAGAGGAAGCAAAGGTGTGAGTATGGTACCTCAGAATGATGGGGCCAGGCTGAATGAAATTTTCATCACAGCCTCCTGTTCATTTGAATGGCTATTGAAAAACAATGGGAAAAACTCTCATCAGGAAAGACTAGGTTTTCCCTTGGCATCTCTGGTGAACTGAGCGTTGAGTCCTATTCACAGGGTCTCCTCTTTCCTCAGCATCTCCTGGCGACTCTCTTCACAGAACTCTAACAATTGTTCAGCAGTTTCGAATCCAAGTGTTGTGGTTCTTTGCTCAAGTGTATTTCTATTTATCTTTTGAACACGGTGTTAAAATCAGAGCTGTAGACTGTCAAGGCACATGGACCACTGCCTAGGGCTTTCATGGGGTTTTCCCCCATCTTTCCCTGAATGGGGGTTCTCCAGCTAATACAACTTTCCACTGGTCACCGTTACACATTTCATTGGCTATAGTTCCCCATTCTTCTTTTTCTTTTTTTTTTTTTGGTTTTTTTGGGGGGTCACCCCTGGTGGTGTCCAGGATGTACTCCTGTCTCTGTATTCAGAGATTACCCCTAGTAGAATGACTTTTTGGGGTGCTGGTTCCACTGCATCCAAAGCAAACATCCCACCCCGGTGCTATCCATCCAGTACCCACCTCCACTTTCTCTTTTTCTCTCTCTGCAACTTAAACAAACATAAGATTTCCTTCAACATCCCATTTCTTTCCCATGATCCAATTTTCTACTTTGTTCATTTGTTTGTTTGTTTTCTTTTTTGGGTCACTCCCAGTGCTACTCAGGGGCTGCTCCAGGCTCTGTACTCAGGAATTACTTGTGGCAATGCTTGAGGACCATAGGAGATGTCACGGATTAAAGCAAGGTCGGCCACATGCGAGGCAAACATCCTACCTGCTCGACTAGTGCTCTGGCCCCATAATTTTCAATTTCTTTCCTTGGTGATTAAAACCATCACAATTCAAACACAGAAAATATTCTTGATATCTATTCGCAATCATTGCAGATATTAAATGGACATTTTTGTCTTGGGAAATAATTTTATTAATGAAAGTGAGTGTATGTACATTCCTGTGGACGTGAGGCACAGATGAGGTAATTTGCTGTATATATGAACACAGGCATATTTTAGTGGCTCTGTATTCACACAGAAATTACCTTGGTGAAACGCAAGCTTTTAGATTCTTGCCATATTCTGTTTATACTGAAGGTTTTAGTGAAGACTATCTACATATTTCCTCTTTGATATTATTCATTAGTAAGTCACTCTTGCACATGAGCAATAGTACAGCTGAAGTGTACTTCCCTAGCACGAGGCCAACCCAGGTTCAATCCCTGGCACTACATATGGTCCCCTGAGCGTTGAGACAGGAGTAAGCCCTGAGGCCCACTGGGGGTGGCCTCTCTCCCCCCTCCACACACATACAATGAAGAAGAAAAAAGTCACTCTCAAGCTTGATCTAGATTTTGAGGGAGAAAAGCATAAAAAATGGGAATTTTAATATTAATGCTATTACATCCTTTACTTACTTACTTCCATCCACAAGTAATAGTAATGTTCCTTTGCCTCAACTATTTCTGCTCTGAATACTTTATTTCTGCTCTTCTTGTCAGTGTAGCTGTTACTAAACATACTTTTCCACCAATTCTCCATATGTGAGTTTTCTTCTGAAAATTAAATCTGGGAGACTGTCTCCTGCCTTTTCCTCTCGAGAATTATTCATTTGGCTCTGGCATGTCATGTATTTCCAAATTGAAAGTCTATGCATCCACTTAGTCAACATGATGCACTTGGAGAATATATAATATCAAAATGACGTTCTAAATTTTCAAGGAGAACATCACCCCAAGATATCCCTCTCAAACCACAGTGATATCACAGAAAGCACAACAGATTTCACTGGAATGATGACAATCTCTAGACCTTAGTCCTGAGCTAACTCACATTCATTCTGAACAAGTAGAATTTCTTTTAGGTTTGCAAGGCAGGTTCACTGACCTAAAACTGGGGACAAGATAGCTAGTTCGGAGTAGCAGAGCACGTCCAGCACATTAAAGGCTCCGAGTTTGATGCCCAATCCTGCATAGCTGCCCTGACCACAGGTTTCAATGGTCAAGGCAGTGCCCCTCCCCCCCACTGCTGTTGGAGGCTTGGATATAAACCATTGCATTATATAAGTAGGCTGAGACAAAATTAATACATCACATATGAATTAATATAAAAAATTCTTTGACAGGCTCTAATAGTAATTAATGATAAAAAATCAACACTCAGAAAACTAGCACTGGAGGGGAATTAGACAAATATCTACAGAAATCCTATAGTTAATATCTTACCTAATGGTAAGAATTAATACCACCCTCCCTTACAACAGAAATGAGGCAAGAAATTCCCCCTTAACTAACCTTTATTTCACAAAGAACATGCAATAATGAAAGAAAAAGAAAAGATATTTATATTGCGAAAAATAAAATTTTCTTCAATTGCAGGTAACATAATATTCTATGTAAACAATCTTTATGAGTTAAAAACTTAACTCCTAGAATTACTGAATAAGTTTAAGGGGAATAAAGACAATGTGTAATATGTAATATGTAAGTCAATTGTTTTGCTTTATATTCCAGCAATAAACAACTAAAATTTGAAAGAGAAGACATGATGTAATTTATATTAACACCAAAAATAGAGGAAATACTGGTAAAATAAAACAAAATGATTATAGTCTATCTACCTATATATATATAACTACAAAATATGATGTGAGGATTTTAAATATAAAGTATTTTGCATTCACAAGAGTTTTAAGTTGTCAATTTTCCTCAGTTTGACTTATATAGATTAAACATGATATCCAAATTCCAGCAAGTTAAGATTATCAAAAGATGTAGATATCAAAGCACTCATTTCAATTCTACAGGGAAAGGGAAAACAAGACCCAGGACAATCAACACAATACAAAAAGTCCCCGGGAGGATGGACACAGTCCAACTTTAAGGCATAGTCTCAAATGACTATAATCAAGACACGGATGCACAGGCAAACAAAGAAATTAGAAGAGAAAACAATACAGAAAATATGTGGGATATGAAAAAATAAATCCCCACCGACAGTAGAAACAAGGTCCAGGAGGACTGGTCCATGGTTGCATGCTTGCCACAAGGCTGATGTGGGTGGATGGGTGGGTGGGTGGGGGACAGGAGACGCATTTGGGATGGAGAAGGGACAACTATGACAAAGATAGTTGGAAATGATCACTTTAGGGTAAGAACTGCGTACTGAAAATAGGTTAAAGGAACAAACACGATAACCTCTCAGTATCTGTATTGCAACCACAGAGACCAGAAGGGGTGGGAGGATTGTCTGCCACCATAAAGACTGGCGGGAGAGGTGGGCGGGGGGTGGGGGGCAGGAGGAAAACTGGGAACTGGGGACTGGGAACTAGACCAAACAGATTCAGAAGACTTAGAGATAGTGAGTAAGCTGTGAAAATCCGCTGAGAAGAATTTGTCATTAGAGAATTAAAAATTTAAAATAATAATAGATACAACCATGAACCAATTTTAATGGATAAAATTTAGAAAAGAAACCACCTTCCACTACCAAGTGTTTGTGAGGAAGGAGAGCACCAGCAACTGACATTTATTACTCAGAAAAAAAAATACAGAATCTTACTCTATACAGTACAGTCTTTCAATTTCTTACAAAGCGAAGCCAAATCTCAGTTTATCTGAGCAATCACATCACTAAATGCTTATACATTTGATTTGAAAACTTACATACACTAAAACCTATACATGAATATTTATAACTTGATTCATAATGACCAAACTTGGAAGACAAAGATGACTTGATGGGTGAGTGGATAAACAAACCATGGCATGCTCATATGAACCACTACAGTCTCACCACCACGAATGTTTCCTATCTGTCGAAAAAGAAATGAGCTACCAAGTAATAAACAGACATAAAAGAACCTTATATGCACATTGGTAGGTGAAATAAATGAGAAGAAAAGGCTCCACAGGATTCTACTTACAATACAATCTAGAAAATGCAAATTACAGAATGAGAAAAGGGTTTGTTTCCGGGATTCTTGGGAAAGATGGAGGGAACTGAGAGATAATTAAAATCATTGAGGGCTGAAGAGCACAGAAAGAAGGGCGCTTATCTTGCATGCAGTCCAAACAAGTTAGATCCTGCCTCAACATGTGGTACCCTGAGCACTTCCGAGACTGGTCCCCAAGCACAGAGCTTGAAGAAAGTTCTGAGCAGCACCAGGTGCGGACCCCAAACAAAACAAAAATAATAATAATAAAATTATTGAAGTTATCCCAAATATCATAATGGTAGGTAGGCTACTGACAATAGTTATTTGTCAAAATAAGGAGACATATATATATATATATATATATATATATATATATTTACTGCACTGCACTGAAGCACTGTCCTCCAGTTGTTTATCGAGTTGCTTGAGCGGGCACCAGTAATGTCTCCATTGTGAGACTTGTCGTTATTGTTTTTGGCATATTGAATACACCATGGGGAGTTTTCCAGGCTGTGCTGTGTGGGTGGGATACTCTCGGTAGCTTGCTGGGCTTTCTGAGAGGGGCAGAGGAATCGAACCTGGGTCAGCCACATGCAAGGCAAATGCCCTACTCACTGTGCTATTGCTCCAACCCATATAAATATATACATATATATATATATACATATGAACTTTTTCTAAGCAAGTTTTGTAAAATCATTTAAGATTTAAGGAGATATCAGGACAGAATATGGAAAAATTTAACTGTGTCATCAGTGTATAAAAAAAATGTCCAATGAAGTGGTAGGTTGTATTAAAAGACATTAGAAATAAATAGAAAACTAAAGGCTAAAGGAATTGCACATAAACAACACAGTACATGGATGAAGATGTTTCCCCTGGCAGTGAGAGACTAATTCTGAAATAGTTGTACACGTATATGAAACTGAACAATTAAAAAAAAGTTGGTAAATGACATGCTCTAGGTTTCACTGAATCAGGGTGAGAATGTACGCAGAAATAAAGGATGGCGCTAGGTTTACCTGTGTGGATGAAGATTAGAGTTGGATATCATATGAATGTTCAGATAATACTGAGGTAGCAGAATTGGTATTTACAGAGGAAAATATACACAGGAGAATATATACAGATATATTCCTTTGTTCTATCAGCTCAGACCTAAAATAAAGAACACCTGAGTGACCAGCCCTACATGTCGATTTTCTTTTTAATACCATTTCCAATCAAAGGTACTAAGTATTCTTAGAGAAGCTTCTCAGAGAATGATTCTAGAAAGAGAACAAAAGCTATTCAGTCTGCAGCAGCTCACTAGAGTCAGAAAGAAAGGAGTCCTCAAAAAAACAAAACAGAACAGCGTGAACATAAGGGTGGGTCAAAATGACACTGAAGTCAACAGAAAGACTTTTCAGTCACTAAAGCTATGACAACTTCAACAACAACAACAAAGAGTAGAAGTGGATTGCAATTCAGCATGTAAGGTTGGGATTTCTGATTCAATACTCCAGAATTCTGCATAAGCCAGGTAGCTACTCTACTCCACAGGTAGGGAAGCCTAATTGACTCTTCCTGAAAGGCGGCTACACAAGTATCTTCCTTCCAAAGTGTACAGTAAGGAAAGGGGAGCCGGACATACCACAGTGCAGAAATCTTGCACCAGGAAGGCGGCTCAAGGTCAACATCAACGTTCAGAAATTTTGTAGGAAATATTGGCCTTTGATGGGACACCACCAAAATGATGCCCCAACCTCCTAAGCCCAGTTTAATTAAGAAAAAAGCACCAATTTTCATTATAGGAGTATCATAAAATGTACCTGGAACAGTATTTAAGAGTATCAAATCCAAAGCCCACTCTGTTAAAAAAAAAGGCCAGGAAATATATGATAATTAAATGAACTATAAAATATTACCCCTAAAGGCATCCTGGGACACTTTTAAGCGAGTAGTACACTTGGTTTAAAGAAATCAAAATAAACTCTGATATATTAATAATGTATCATGATACAAGAATGCAAAGTAATTTATAATCATTCATGCAGAACATATAAATCAACAGACCTATGTAAAAAGATATGTATCATTAGAATAAAATATATTATATCACAAAGCTATGATTTGAGGTGATTTTTATTTTATTACGTTAAATTTTTCTCTTTATTTAAAATTTTAGGGGACCACTCTGGGTGGTGCTCAGGGAAGCCACTTCACTCCAGCAGGCAAGCTACCTACTCCAGCCCTCTTACCCATTCTCCTGCTTTAATTATCTTATTTTCTTTAAATAATTCTTACAATACTACTGCTAGCTTAAACAAAAATTGCAGAATTTTTTTAAAAAAAGTTCCTGGGGGGCTGGAGAGACAGCACAGCAGGTAGGGCATTTGCCTTGCATGAGGACGACCCAGGTTCGATTCCCAGCATCCAATATGGTCCCCTGAGCACCGCCAGGAGTAATTCCTGAGTGCAGATCCAGGAGTAACCCCTGTGCATTGCCAGGGGTGACCCAAAAAGGAAAATAAAAGTTGCTGGGTCTCTCTCAAACTCCATTTGATCTCCACTCTGATATATTAATAATGTATCATGATACAAAAAATGCAAAGTAATTTATAATTATTCATGCACAATATATAAATAAACAGAATTAGGTAAAAAGACATGTATTGTTACAATAAAAGATATTATATCACAGAGATATGATTTGAGGTAATTTTTATTTTATTACATTAAATTTAATGATTCCTTTAGGAATCACTAAATCTTTGGTTGAGCATGGCATCTCTAAAAATTCTCTCAACTGTAAGATCATGTAAATTACCTAAGCTTTAACTAAAATCGATGCCTCCGCTATGGATATGATAAGGACTGTGAAATATCTAATGATCCTCACAGGTATTGAGTTAACAGAGTATTTTCGCCATAATGTATCAGTGTCATAGTTGACTGGAAACATGTCCCATGCTATGAAGGCAGCATGCTTTGACATCCATGATTCTTCTATGTTTCACGTGTCAAATCTGACTCTCACAGAGGAATCTGCTCTGACATACCGTGTGGTGTCAGGATGGATATAGCAGTTATCCATCGGCAATGCCAAGGGAGACTGTCCATTTTCAGGGAGTTCCAGATTCTAGAGCAGTAAGTTTATAACTCGCTTGCTTCACTTTTAAGATTATTTTATGGGGCCGACAGTACAGCAGGGAGGGGGTTTGCCTGGCATGCGACGGACCCAGGTTCAATCCCCAGCATCCCATATGGTTCCCTGAGTACTCTCAGGAATAATTCCCGAATGCAGAGCCAGGAGTAACCCCTGAGCATCACCAGTGTGACCCAGAAAACAAAAATAATAATAATAAAATAAGATTACTACACTTGTAGGTTACCATTGAAAGAGGAAGTTTCAGTGTACCCTCGCCAGCTACTTTGCACAGTCCCATTTTTGGCTGGCCCAGTCTATATTTTTGACTTCCTGTAAATTCCTGGGCTTTGTGTGATAAACAGGGAGCTAACAACTGTCCATCATAAAATTCTGCCCCAGAGCTTAGGCTCACAGAGAGACTAAGATAATGGCCAATACCTGAGGGAGATGGCCAAGAAGGACTGAGACCAGCCCAACCACCCCGTATAGTCCTGCCTTCTAGGTGATACTTGTCTATTGATTAGAAATGCAAAAAGCCTTTAAGGCCAACACAAAACTTACTTTTGACTTATCCTAAACTAAGCTCCTCCCCGCATGAGGAATTCATTTTCCTATGGATTTTACTTTCCAATAAGCTTTACTCTCTCCAACTCTGAATCTCTTTATTACTCAGTACTTTCATTCTTGAAAGTATTGAAGAACCTGGGAATCATGAATAGACTGAGACCCGCGTCGCCTGTGTCACTGTCCAAAAACAGCAAAGAAATCTGGAAGATGAAATCTTTAGAATGGCACGCTAGAAAGTGAATAAATGGGAATTTCAGAGTCAGCTAAGAGTTACAGAATCATTCCCTTCGAGGTTGTCCATGCTAGACCTGACCATATTAATTTGGGGTCACACAAGCCATAGGCCAAACAATCAAGGTCCTATAAAAAGCACGAATTTCTTTTTTTTTTTAAGTCCAAATTTAATGGCTTTGGGGGCAACATGGGAGAAAAACAAATGAGATTATAGATTTGGCCTGTTAACCTGGATCCGGTCACCACATGCTTTCCTTGCTTCTTTCATTTCTGTACCACAATACTCATCATGGAAAGTAATGAAGAAGTCACATCAGAAAGCAAAGATTACAAAATAAATAAACAAACTGAGGCAATCACATCAAAGGTTTCAGAAAACCTACTCTACCTTTACAACATTGCTTCTCCTTCATCCGCTTTAACTTAGTGAAAGTTGGAAAACCCAAGTGGAGGGCAATTCGGTTGATGAGATGAGGGCCAGGTAGCATCCTTCCACCCCATCCTTACCTTCCGGCTCATTCTTGATGAGTTCTTCCATCTTCCTCTGCTTCAAGGTGTCTACCACGTCCGCTAAGCTGCCTTTGCGCCGCTCAGGGGTGCCCAGGGCTGCGCTGGTCAAGGACTCGCCACTCTGCCGCCCACCTTCTTCTGCCTTCTGAGGTGAGGTAGATGAGTTGTGTGGGGCAAATGAAGACATAACTTTATTGCCATCAACTTCCTGAAAGAGAAAAATAAAAAGTGTCTGTTTCCATTTCAGTCAACTTTTTTTTTTTAACTCTTATCAAATCACTGTGAGACAGACCCTTAAAAAGCTGTTCATGGCTGGATTTCAGTCATGGAGTATCCCTCCACCAGTGAACATTTCCTAGCATCAGTGTCCCCAGTTTCCCTCCCATCACCCCTACCCCCTACCCCCTGTTCAGTCAACTTTTAAAGGAGCAACCCAGTTTATGTGGAGCTAAAACATGCAGGAACAAAGCTAATGTTTACTCTACAAGGGCAAACAGAAATGAGGCATTTCAGTAAGGGACACAGGAATTGTGGAGGTCAGCATTAGTGTGAAAATGAATTCATAAAAGAAAGCTTTTAAAATTATGAGAATTGTCTCCCTGAAGCTGAGTATTAATGGTTGTGTAGCCTTCAGCAAAATCTTGATGATATTTGTGGATTTGTTTTTGTTTGGAAGTCTATAGATTTTCCTGTGAACATGATTAAATAGTTGTCATCGCTATAAGATAAGGTAAGATCCTCGTGATATTGCAATATCTTTTGTTTTTGTTTTTGCAGTGGCAGGGTTCAAACTCAGGGTTCACTTGTCACACAAGTGTTGTACCACTCCGCTATAGCTCCAGCTCCAAATTTTAATATGTAAACAAATGAGATTATACTTCAATGTCCATTTCTTGGAAATTGTCTCTTCTTGATAGCACTCTTAGATCAAGTAAGGCCCATTTGGAGCTTTCCAGCTTTTTATATTTTACCAAGAGCACAGGCTATTTTGACATTGGAGAGGAAGTTGACAAATTCATTCTACCTCACCTGAAGATATTTTCAATTGCCTATGCACCAGAAGCACTGTTTTCTGTCAATATTCTTTGTGCTTTAAGCATTACTTTCCCTCTAAAATAGTTACTTCTGATCACTGGTTCTTCATAATTTTTATGTGTATGAAGAAATTTTCTCCATAATTTTAACACTTAAACTTGGTGTTCTGTTTGTCATTTTCCCTGTATATTATTTGGGTAATAGTTTATAGAAATGACACTAAATTGATTTTTATGACATTTTCAAGAGGAGTAATATAGTGCCAAAAATTATTTTCTTATGGATTTTAGAGTTGAATAGCTTACTGCCCCAATTCTTTGCCTTCTCACAAAGTTTAGCTCTTATGAATAAATCTGCATCACAAGATCTTTGAGGAAGTTAGTCTCTAAATACATTTCTTCATTCTGTGTACTAAAACTTTCACTAACATAACTGAAAGTGTGAATATTTAAAATTTAGGATAATAGATTTGCAGAATGTTTATACACCTGTCTCTTTCTAAGAGATGTTAGTAGGTCCTTTGACCCTATTAAAAGGGACAAATCACAGTGATTCCATACCAAATGTGTCCAAAGATTGTGCTAATATTTTTATTGCTTTAAAATACACTACATTTTTTGGATAAAGCTATCGTTCTTGGGGCTGGAGCTATATAGTACAGAGGGTAGGGCATTTGCCTTTGCACACGGCAGACCAGGGTTTGATTCCCGGCATCCCATATGGACCCCAAGTACTGCCAGGAGTAATTCCTGAGTGCATAGCCAGGAGTAACCCCTGAGCATCGCTGGGTGTGACCCAAAAAGCAAACAAACAAACAAAAAACTGTCATTCTAATATTTTAAAAATAGAGATGTCAACACAAACAAAATCTGTTCAAATGATTTATTGCTAATGGGGGAAAAATGAGGAAAAATACATTAGCTGGGTGGTACAAACACCAATTTCTTAGGTAGAGCTGAATCAATGCTGAGGAAACCAAAAGCAAAAACTAGGGGCTAACAGAATCTTCAAAATTATCATCTTAAGCCCCAAGTCATCTATATTTCTCATGAACATCACAGGAGCAATCTCAACTCAAACAGTCTGCAGATAGTACTTGTATACATGAAGCTTAGCTTACAATGTACTTGGATTTCAACATCAATATGCGTAACGGAATAATCACAACTCCCTACAGACTAAGAGGAGGTATACTTCTGGAATTATTTATTTAAAAACCACACATAAATAACAGCTAAAACATAAACACATACGCACATACCTCTGAAGAGAGCAATTACAGATTCATTCATTAAACTCTATTTTTATGAATGGCCCATAATTGATATTAGCACAGTTCCTCGCACACCCTAATACATCAAGCTTCTGTAATCACTTCCCACAAACACTTCTTTTCCTCTCAGGATCAAAATCAGTAACATCCCAATTTTAGCTTCAGTTTGAACATTTCTCTTTCATAATTTATATTCGCATTATATCATGCCAAACTTCACAAATAAGTACTTGGCAGGTGACCTTCACCTGCCATAGCTGAAAAATGACATTGTTTCTGTGTCATCCTACCCAAAAGAGGGAAGATGGGCACTGCATGCACTCATAGACACTGCGTGAAATCCATCGGATTAAAATATTAGAACATCTATAGAAGGTAAAACAAAACAATCGTCCGTTTTCATGTCTCTATGTCTCTCTACCTTGAAGAGAGAGGAAAGGTGCATTTCAGATCATTTAATACATTCCACAGTATTATACACTCAATTAGCCACAACAGCACAGAAAAAGAAATGAATTAAGCACCGCTCTGGTGTCACCCAGGAATATTGATCTTCTCCTTGTTTTGCCTGCTGGATTCCAGTCAGCCTCTCCTGCGGCTCAGCCTTGAGCAGTGTGTAGTGAACAGATGGTTCAGGGGACTCTCTTCCTGTTCATGTGCCCCAGACACAGCCCGAAGGAGCCTGCCTGGGTTCAGCCAAGGCAGGCACAACGCTTTGTGGCCCTGTTTCTTGGGACTGCACCAACACACCTCCAGGAGAGAGTGCGCCCTACTCTTGATGTGGCTGGCAGATGAGCCGTCAGGACCATGCGCCAGTTGATCAAGCTGTGGATTCTGAGCTCAGGGGTGTTCTGTTTCTTTGGGGGCCACCTGGTAGCACTCGGGGCTTTCTCCTGGTTCTGTGCTCAGGGATCACTCCTGGCGGGCTCCGGGAACCAGAGCAGGCACTAGGGATTGAACCGGGGGCTGTTGCAGGCAAGGCCAACACCCTACCATTGGGAGGAGCATTCTCAGAACCTGGGGCCAGCCCCTCCTTGAACAAAGAGGCCTGAATGTCCCTTTGTCATTCCTGAAAAGCTGGACTTTACAATTTAACATAATCCCCCAAAGGAAGATCCTCACTAGGCATCTCTGAAATATCTTAAAGGATGCACTCTTACTCACTCAACAACATTTTGCTTTAAACACTTTTAAGAAATATTATTTCAAATTTGTCATGCAAATTTCAGTTTAGATAAGATGGTGAATAAGAAGAGTGAGCTTCTCTGACTCACTTGGGAAGGAAAGCTAGGTGACTCAGCAAGATACACAACTTCTTCTCTCTCTCTTTTTTTTTTTTTTGGTCCAAAACAGTGTTTCTCAAGCCTTTACAATGTGGCTCCCTTCACACAGTGTTTCCTTCCTGTGACCCCTCTCCTGCTGGTTGTCCCTTAGTCTTATGATGCCATGGACCCCCATTTATGCAATTTTTACCTGTGGTCACTGAGAATATCCTAGAGGCCTATAGGGCCATATGCCAACTGCCTAGAACCTGAAGCAAAAGATATTTCATCTTTGACTTCTTCCCCAAGAAACAGATGATCATATGTACTTTCCATAACTGAAAACTGAAATTCAGTTCACATGGGGTAGTAAAACATTACATCGAACAGTTAATCTATTTAATTGCCAATCTATAATGACTAAGAATATTAGACAATATTTATTGACTACTTTTTAAGGCACTGTTTATAGTGCCTTAAATGAACTAATTTAGTTAATTCTCACAGTTAAGTTGGATAACGATTTACATTTCATAGCTAGGTACGCAGATGCCTGATGTGATATTGTGAAGTCTAATGATTTCCATTTTGTAGTTAACTAAGCAGAGGTACACGAAAGTGTCTGAGATTTCTTAAGTATGAAAGTGAGATATATATATATATATATATATATATATATATTTCACCACAATTAATTCAACTTCTAAAGACATAATACTAATGCACTGGAATTAGAACAACTTGATCTGAGACTTACGGAGCTCTTTCTATTCAAGTTACCACCAACTGTGTAGCATGTATATACTGAAAAACAAAACAAACAACAACAACAAAATCCCCTACATTGCCTTTGGCTCTAGAGTATAGGAAAGAGAAGAACAAGGGCAGACCCAAACTACAACAAACTTAAAAACAATCTGCCTGTCAGAGAGGCAGGCTGGAGGGTGGAGGGGGCAGGCTGGGGAGCTGGGGGTGGGGACATAGGGAGCGGACTTGACACTGATGGCAGGTTGGAGCTCGAACTGTCTGACTGAAACTGCATATGGCTTTGTAAATCACAGTGACTTAGTGAAAGCTTAAAGAAACCTGGGAGTGGGGGACCACGGAGTAAGAATGGCTCTATGGGAATAAGCACCCTCCTGACACACACCAGGTCCCGAGTTCAATCCCCAGTGCCACCCGCATGCAGGGAGCATGGTCCCAGCAACGATGCTTTCAGCTCGTTCTACTTCACAGCCAACTGTGTGCAAGCCTCCTACTGGGATGCGAGATGCCAGGCCAGCAAGGCGGCCATTGATGTGCAAGTACGCAGCACCCAGCAGCAGAGGGACCTGCGGAGCACTGGGATCTGCACAGGACCCCTGGCACCAATGTGATCAGACTGTGTGAGGTCTACAGCGGGCCGGGAGCACAAGAGAAAAGACCTCAATGAAGAGTGTCTGAGGGCTGGGCAACTCTACTGGGGAATAAAAATATATGAGAGTATGTCACCTCCTCCTCCTTCTCACCCCCCCCCCAAACACACACACATCCACACACACCACACACACACACACACACACACATACACACACAAACACACAGCAACAAGGGCAAAGGGAAGCAGGAACAAGGAGTCCTAAGGCTTAAATTATTTCTTAACCATAGAGATTTGACCTCTGAAGGGACTGCTCAAGACAGTCCTTTGTCCTGTAATGTTTTCCCTTTTTCTTGCACTTATGAAAACTCCACACATAGCTGGTATCCTTTCTAGAACTCTAATCTTTTGAACATAGAAAATAACAGAATGCAACGGCCGGGCCCTGTAGAACTTGATTCCCTTGAGAGCAAGTTCATCAGTTCCGGCGTTGGAGGAGGGAGCAGGAATAGCAACGGAGCGAAAGAAAACTTTGCTTTGGTGAAGAACAAATTTTGACATGACCATCTTCTTTCGGTAACAGTCTGCTCTTGTATCACCATGGCAAGGCACAACAAAACCCTGAAAATATCTTAAAAGCTATACATTTGGTTTAATCCTTAACTTATTTAAATATATATTTTTATGTAAATAAGCATGATATATATATATGTAACATGCTTATTTTGAAACTAATTTTCACTGCTTGTAATCAGTCTGTCAAATTAAGAGATGTCAAATTTCATTCATCTGGGAAAAAAGATAAATGACTACTGTTTAAGAAATGGCACTTACAAAGTTTACTTGGATTTTATTTAAACTTTATATGAATAATAATAATAAACACTATGAAAATTTTTAGTGTTAATCAGTACTTCATATATCATGCCCCTTCTCTAATGCACACATCTGTTTCACAAGGCAGACAGAACTTCTAACTCATAAAGGAAATCTATGCTTTTAACATGTCCAACCAGCCAAAGTTCAAGTGTGAATTTTCCTGAAAATGATATAAACATGTGAAGGACACACTAAGACCTAAGCTACGCCAATGAAAGCAGAGCAGCGGACTCCAGGCTTTCCTTTGGTTACTATGATTGAATTCTGTATTTTGAACACAGGATATGGTCAGCTCCTAAGACCTATAAAATAAAAGTCAAGACACGCACACATCTCTTGAGGGTCTGTTATACTTGTGATTACAGCGGCTCTGCAAGTCATCTAAGTTTAAATCTTTCCTGTACTTTGGCCTGAAGAAGAGTTGCCTAAAGTATACTTAGGTCCAGTGGTTCAAAAAATGAAAATTGACAAAGACAGTTTTCTTTGGGCTATTTTTCTGCAGTCATCTACTGAAAGAAAGCTTACCACAATTGGCTACCTTTCTATATTCAAAAAGCCACGGATGGTACTTTGTGCAACATTACTGATCAGCGACTTCTTAGAGACTAAAACAACTACAAAGTGGGGCAGCTGATAATCCAGATATCAGATTCCCAGTTTATCCACTTATCCAGGAATGGGTCAGGAAAGCAGGGGACATGCTCTGGGGTCATGACCTTGAGAGGCTAAACTTGGATGCAGAGACCTAGATTTATTCACCAGCTAGAAGCATACACATACCAACTCAGGCTCTTCAAATTTTGTGTTTATATTATTGTCAGGCTGGAGCGAAAGCACAGCGGGTAGGGCGTTTGCCTTGCATGAGGCCGACCAGGGTTCGATTCCTCCGCCCCTCTCGGAGTGCCCGGCAAGCTACTGAGAGTATCTCGCCCGCACGGCAAAAGCCTGGCAAGCTTCCCGTGATGTATTCGATATGTCAAATACAGTAACAACAAGTCTCACAATGTCCCTGGGCCCACTCTAGCAAATCGATGAACAACGGGAGGACAGTGCTACAGTGCATTAAAAAAAAAACAAAAAACAAACAAAAAAAAAACGATGTAACCATGTTACCTAAACTATAATAACATTTAACATTTATTTTGAAGAAAGACTCAAATATTCCTATATTGAGCAATAAAATAGAAATTCAGCATAAGAATCTTGGTTTGCACGGGGGGGGATGAGGGTTGGGGGGGGGAAGCTGGGACCCGTGTGGATGGATGACGGGCACTGGTGGAAGGATGGGCACTTGATCATTGTATAACTGAAACCCAAGCACAAAATTTGTAAGCCTATAACTGTACCTCATGGTTTTTCACTAATAAAAAAAGGAAAAAAAAGAAATATATGAGTATAATAAAATTATAAAATAATAAAAAAAATTAAAAAATAAAAAAAAAAGAATCTTGGTTTGCATGGGGCCAGAGTGATAGTACAGTGCATAGGGCAAATGCCTTGCTTGTAACCGACCAGGGTTCAATACTCAGCATCCCTGAGGTACCCTGAGCACCACTAAGAATAACTCTTGAGTGCAAGTCCAGGAGTGACCCCTGAGCATTGACAGCTATGACCCTAAAACAAAACTAATCTTGGTTCACAGTATAATTTTGGCCAAATAAATATAAAAATCAGCTTAGGTTCATATTTAATTATTGATAAAATAAAAGTACATTCTTTTTTTTTAAACAAATAACATTGAACAGCCACTGGTTTCTAACAGGATATAGGCCTTAGGTATATAACCTTATAATTCTAATTCCATAGATGACATTAGGATTACCTCTCTACAATTGGTCTCTTTATCACTTCTAATCAGCCCACACATTCCTCTGCCCCTCTGCAGATCACAGCTTGGTTCTACTAATCTGAGTTTGTTTATATTTTGCTAGATCAACTGTCTTGCTTCCCTCCCCACTCACTTTCCTCCTTCCCTCCTTCCTTCTTTCCTTCTTTCCTTCCTTCCTTCCTTCCTTCCTTCCTTCCTTCTATTTTGTCTTTCTTTCTACCCTTGCTTTTCCTTCCTTTAGGCAAACAAAATTAAAATTCTACAACTGTATATATACATTTGCATATACATGTTCCTAACCAGTAACCAAGCACAGGTCATTTGCATGTATGTGAATCTCAAATGGTAGTGGGTCAGCAAACCAATCTCTTAGGCATCTCCTAGAAATACTTCAGATTTCACAAGCTTCACCCCAGACTTCCTGAAGCAGAAAGTCAAGGGGTGTGGCCCAACAATGAGATTTTACATGTCTTTGGGGTAAAAGGATGGTATTTTTGCTGTAACAGATAAGAGTCATCAGAAAGGAGAGCAGGATGGTTATCAATTCCCAGGAGATAGAAGAGTGTGGGAAGAAGAGGAAGAAGAGACGGCAAACGACATGAAACAAGCAAACTTTGAACCAAAGGACGCTGAAATTTTATGAGTCATTTTGACACATGTTGGAGCAAGGCTTTAGATTTGTTGATTTCTTACTAACTATATAGATGAGAAAATCTGAGATTCATGTCCAAATCAGATTGTAGAACTAGATGTATTTCAGAAAAATACTAAAATGTTCAGCTTAATTTACTAATATTTTAATCTTAGGAGACTAAAACAGCAATATTACGTTTTCTCTGTTTTAACTTGTGTCACATTTTACATCTAATTTAATTCCAACCCGGGAAACAAATTTAAAAGTACTGTTTGATGATCAGTAAGAGGATATACAAATGGCGGGGGGGGGGGGGGGTCGTCTTTGAAAAATATCTTCATCTGCATGTGGATATTATTTAGGCAGGAATGTCTAATAGTTGTGTGTGTTTTTAAACACTCCTTCAGAATTACATTTACTAAGAATTTCAGAAATTCTGCATTCCAATAAAATGCATGTTTTCATGTGCTCTCAAAACCACTTAATAAGCAAAAGTGGCATTTAGAGAATTCTAATACATCAACTAATAGAACCTGTAAAAACAAAGAACAGTCTGTGCTGTGACAGCCTCATTATCCTTCTGCTGCAGATCTCTGTATCTTACTCATGTTAAAGCATCCGCAAACATGTTTTAAGACATCCAACGATTTCTCTCCAAGGACTCGAACAGCCATACAGATATCCAAACAAAAGTTAAACTACATATAAAGGGTTTCCGTTTCACACTAGTATTACAGATTTTATATACTATCATAAAGGGGGGGGGGAGAGGGGTCAAACAGACAGTACAGTGGGTAAGGAGCTTGCTGACATGAGCACCCTATATGGTCCCCCAATCCTGCCAGAAGTGGTCCCTGAGGGCAGTGCCTAAGAACTGCCAAGTGTGACCCAACCCATGCCCCCCCGCAAAAGAAATCACTTAATATAACTAGCACAATTATTTCTCTATATGAATGTGCATTTAAGTCTATTAGTAAGAAACCACCACAAATTCTCACTGCAGTTGTTTAAAAAAAGAAAAACTTGACAAAATACCTATCACTCTGAGTCTGAAGAAAGAGATGAGACTTGAGCAATTCCTCCAACTATGACCTGTTTGGGAAATGACATTTGAACAGTTTCTTCTACAGAGTAGATGCCCATGAAATGAGTAAGGTGAGTGTTTGCTAGCAGTACTTATAACTGGAAGCTGACTAGATGCTGGGTAATGAGAAGAATCAGAATCCTTCTGGTAGGAAAATACATAGTCAGCATAAGATTATAAACTTATATGTTATAAAGTTTTATGAAGTTAAAAAAAACTGAAACAAAGACTATATATTTTGGCTTCAAATCCAGTCTCTGATTTCTTCACTGTGCAATCTTGGACATATTATCTAATGCTCCAAACCTCATTTTCTTTACATATAAAATGAGATAAAAAAATCATATGAATGTGGTCCAATGGAGTATTACTGTTCTTTAGAATTTAACAACAGTGAAAAACATTCAAAACTAAATATTTACTCAATTTTCACCGAGAATAATAATATATGATAATGGTATGTCTTACTAACTTGAGAGGAAGCATAATGATATTCATCATGAAGTTAAAAAAACACCTGAAGCCTTGAATTCCTGAACCTCTGCTTCAAATCTTGGTTGAGTGACACTGGGAAGTCATTTAATTATTTTATGCTGGTTTTCTCGCCTATTAAATGAGGTCATAACTACTTATGATTTGCTCATTGGGTTGAGAGGATTATGCTATAAAATGATGAGCTGTATGAATTGGGGGATTAAATAAGTAGCTATAAGTTATAACTTTTAAATCTCATAAAATATAATTGGGCTATGACAAGAGGAATATCATTATGTCTAAAAATAAGAGTAATCCAGGTATCATATTAAGGTGGAACAATGAACAAAACACAGAACATATTTATATGTATATATATGTATAGATAGATAGATACTGATGATGATATTGATGAGGAGTAAAGAAAAAGCCAAACCCTTAACTAGGAAATTAGAGAAAATATATTGGCAAAAAACAAACTCATCCATCATACCTACCTCACCAAGAAAAATAAGAAAAGAATGAGCAAACTGCTTTACTAAAATCTAATGGAATCCCAGGGACCAATTTCTTCAAGAAAAAAAAATTTAAAGTTTAAGTTTACCATTAAAAATAATTTAATATAAACCTCTTTTATTTAAGGGAAAAAATTTCACCTAATACGTGTGGCATTTGTGAACTTTTATATCTGTGTATACCCAATTTTGAAATTTCTATTTCATGGTCCTCTGCAAATCATAACTTGGGGGGATAATCAAAGATGATGTAACAAAATGAAACTTAAAAGTCAAACTGAAAAAACTTAATGAATCATTTTTCGTAAATTCATGAACTAAATTTCTGCTTTTCTTCATATCTCTCTTTTTTCTTAGAAGATGAATGCTAACGAAGTTTGCTCTTTCTCCAGGAGAATACTTGCCCCGTGGGTTGTATGCAAACCAATGGTAGGGTTCCTTTAAACTGTAAACACAAAACCAACACAGAGTAACAAGAAAGACTCCTTTTTGTTTTTTCTTTAGACCTACACCCAGGGATGCTCAGGGCTTACTCCTGGGACTCAGGAATTTTCTCTTGGTGGTGCTCAAAAGACAATACGGGATGTGTGGGATCGAACCCTGGTCGGCCACATGCAAGGCAATGTCCTATCGGCTGTTCTGTTTCTCCTGCCCCAGATTAACAAAGAGGATTTGGAGGCCCCAACCGTTCATGTTTGCTTGTTTCCCACATCTGGATCCAGAGGATCAGGAAAAGTCCCTGGCTAATGGCACCAGATCAGATGGATTTCATAGCTCAGGGTCAGTCAACATTCTTAGGTCATTAGACTCACCCTATCTTCCCTATTAAAAGAAAAAAAAAAGTATTTAAAGCTATATATATATATATTATATATAATATACACATATATACATATAATATATATAATCACTTTTATTATATGTATAATACAAATGATAATTTTTCAATAAAGAGACCAGAGTATAAGGACAAGAGTTAAGGTGTTTGCATGTTGTCAACGCTGATTGGATCCCTGGCACCAATTATGGTACCAGGAGCATCTCTAGAACTGATCCTTGAGCACAGAGACAGGAGTAAGCTCTGAGCACCATGGGGTATGTGCCAAAACAGAACAAAGAAAAGATTTTCAACAGAGCATTACATTTATAGAAAAACAAAACAGCATCTTTTCTTTGACAGAGACCTTTACTTGAATTTACATTAAACGGTTGAGAGACAGGAAGCAAGGGAAGTTTCCTAACCAGTAACTCCTGGTGCGAAGCACAAGTTGCCAAGCTTGTTTCAGCTGGCAGAGGAGGGCCATCCTGTGAACATCCAGTCACAAGGACATTGGCATCTTGATGCAAAGTCTTAGGTTGTCTATAGAGATCACCCGCATACTTGACATGAGAAACACGTGACTTTTGTTGGGCCTACTGCACCCAAGAATGTGTTTGTGTTGACGCTGCTGGGGACCACACCCAGGGTGTAACAACGCAAAGCAAGTTCTCCATCACTGCCTTCACTGAGCAGCATCCCTAGCCAGTTTGGGGCAGAGAGGTACTCAGAGCTTACTCCTGTCTCTGTGATCAGGAGTGACTGAGCCCTGCTCCCAGATGCGTGGCCATAGACGGTGCTTTGGATTTGAATATTCAAATGAGGGTCCACGGGATGCAAAGCAAACAACTTCTCTCCTTCACTATCTTGCCAGCCCCTTTAAAACGTTTCTGAAATGTTACGTGTTTGACCAATTAAATATACAGAAAAAACTGAAGTTCATTAATTTTTTTAGTTAAAAAGAAAGGTGTAGGAACCTGAAGATCCTAAATCTTCTCTAACTCAGAGATATTAAACCCAAAGTGTCATTTATTTAACAGTGGGAAAGATTAAGCACCCAAGAACAATTAATGAAGAGTAATGGCTGAGAATGTTAAACTGAGACAATAAACACAGGGTCATCTTATTTTTTCATTTGTGCTGGTCACACTCTCTCCCTCAACTGATTCAGCGGCTGTATGACAGAGGGTGTGTGTGTGTGTGAGTGAGAGAGAGAGACAGAGACAGAGACAGAGAGTTTGTGGGTGCATATATATATTTATATACACATATATCTAGATCTAGATGTAGATATGTTGATTCTCTCTCACTACACCATTTAAAATAAGTTAAAATTTAAAAAGACTTTTAAAGAAGAGTAATTGAAATCAGAGGTAAGGTAAATATTCCTTTACAAGTGTTCACACAATGCTTTGGAAATTTTTATTTAATGTTATTTATACACCATGAATACAGAACATAGTGTTGGTCTGTTTACCATGTACCTCAAACACTGCAATTGATGTTTAATAAAAACAGATTGAGTTACCTCATTTATTTAATCTCTAAACTTTTAGTATCAAGTGAGAACAAAATATGGTCCAGAGACAAAGATAAGAGGAATTCCAAGAAACATCATCCAGAAAATTTGACAAACTACATGGGCTCACATATACAATCACACATATATACACATGAGAGAGAAAACAGTGGCTGACTCAAAAGAAATAGAAAATAAAAAAGAAGAAGAATGAGTTATTCATGAAAGGTCATGAAAATCATGTAGTTGCGTTTATATTAGCCCTGGCAGGCAATGAAGAACTACTGTAAATGCAAGAGCAGGGAATTCTCCCAAAGTACTAATATCAGACTAGTAGGAAACCAATAACAAATTGGGTAGGAGACCCCCTCCAAACAGGACACAGTTACCGTGCCACCATAAGCAGTGATAGAAAAGCTTTTTGCCAGATTGTAGCTGTGAGAGTTGAAAAGAACCATAAAATTCCAGAGACTATTTGAAGCAAGTAATGATAGGATTAAATAACTTGAAAATGAGGAGGAAGAGTTAAAGACTGAATTCTTCCTTGGGAGACTGAAATTCTGATTACAGCCGTGACAGAAACTAAATAGCTAACAAACAGATAATTATTAAAACAGAATCGATATACGTGAGTTAAATTAATAAACCCACATAAGTCAGTTTATCCTTAATTTGAGCACTAGCCCTTCTGACCACAGCACTGGAAATATCAAGTGTGAGATATGGTGGCTCAGATTCTAATGACGAGTTTATTATTTGACATAATTAAAATTTTATGTAGAACACCCAAAACGCCAACACCCTTCAAAATACAAGCTGCAGATAATGTTGTAAAATGGACTATAAACCATTTTTCGTGACTAGCTCAGTCCATTTTAATCCATGCGCTCTCAGAAAAGTTCGCACACAGGGTGAAAAAGAAACAGCGGAACCCCCCACATGTATTAAAAATGGCAGTTACCTGGGACTCGTCAGGCACATGGACTTAGGGCGAAGATGTTCTTAATTTTAGTGTAACTTGTAATTAGATTTTGAAAGGTTATTGATGAAACCTTTCATAAAAAGAAAAAAAATGCATATATGAAAATAACGAGTCGCAGTTAAATAGGAAAAAGAAATTGGAAAATAAGAAGATTCGGGAATAAAACTGTCAGTATAAAGATTTAGTTATTCTAGGAAATAAGACTCGAGCATGTCAAAGTGCACTGCATAAAGAAAGGAGAAAGCTGGAACTGGATACCTGCAAGGAGCAGCCTCTATGACTGCCAAGTTTCTTGGAGCTGCACGTTCCACCTCTGCATTTCTTGCCGTATGAAAGTTAGGAGGAGGGAAAACAAAAATAAAATTCATCAATACTGAAAAAGTTCCACAGAAACCTATGCCGAGAGTGCTTTATTGAGTGATGGTGTTCTTTTCTCCACTAATAGATTACCCTGTCAAGGGGCCATGTGGGGGATGCATGTAAAAATGAATTTGTACTTAAGCTCTACTAAATCCTATGGAGTAGCGGGAGGAGATTGGTTACTTTGGACGGGGCACAAAAGCTTTCTCTTTTACAGTTCCTCCTGGAATCTCTGACTTCTGAGAATCCCCGAGTCTGTGTGATGTCTCAATGAATGTGATTCTCACTTGGCATCACCCTTTACAAATGTCACCCCCAAAGAGGAGCACAAACTCTTTATACTCCCTCACTCAAAGAACATGAGCTGTATTTGTGTTAGAATCTACACTGTTTGTCTAGCGGAGCTCATTTTAAATAGTCATTCCCCTTAAGCCTGAAATGCATTAAGACTGGGTCTCAGGACAGGAACCAAGCAGGTATGGCTACGCTTATCAGCTTGGAGATGTTAGACGCAGAGGGTTCACACCAAAGTGTTTTGCTGCTCATTCATTACACTTAGCAACATCAAACAGGGAGAAATAATTAAAAGGCTCCCATTGAGCACCGAGAGACCTGGAACGTAGACAGGGGGTGAACGCAAAGACAGAATATTTGGTTACCAGAGTCACACTTCATCTCTCTAAATTAATTTCTTCTGGTGCATTTTTGGCATTTCCATTAGTTTTGTCCTACTCCCTTAGTTCCCACAGAAGTTTTCTCATACATGTATACATTTCATTAAGAGAAATAAAAAGGCTGTCTTCAGTTAGGATGTTTCCATTCCCAGAGAGTCCACATTTAAAAAGTAAATTGCCTGAATATATTCAATTATCGACAGAAGCAAAGGAAATCACATGCAAATGACATTAGGCAGAGGCCATTCTGACAGCTTCATGTGTATGCATATTGCTTCAGTCCAGACAAGAGAAAAGCTGTCAAAAACGAAGCATCTCTTCCCTTCTCAGGATCCAGGTCTATGGAATTAGAAGTCACATGGGCAATAATACCAAGGGAAGAAAGTTGTCTGCTCCCGAGTAGGGAAAGTTCAGATACTCTCCAAGGTAAGAGTCCCCCCTTTGTAAAACTATCATCAAAACCAAGGTGAGCACTAACTATTAAGCTGCCAGGTGTTGGTCCTACTGATGTAGGCAGGATAGGGAAGGCCCCCTCCCAGGGCAATGGCAAAAGCCAACTTTGCAGAAAATAGGAAAAACAGGAACTAAGGCCTGAAAAGATCCTCACCTATCTACAGACCTAGACACCCAGAGAAGCTGCTGCAGAAACAAAAGGCCAGGAAAGGAATTTCAAAGAAGACCATCACCACTCCCAACCCCCCTGGAAATCTCATTTGCAATGGACTTTGACCTATGAAGAAGAGCTCCCATGGGGGCAGGTTGGAGAAGCCCTTTAAAGGCCACCTTGAACAAAGGAAGGGCAGGCAGATGTGCTCAAGCCCATGTGCTGCTTATGCCCACGTGGCTGAGCACATCACCCCTCTTGAGATGCGGACTTTCATGCTTTCCTGTCTAATGCTGGGATGTGTGTAGGGGCTCTCTCGGCTCTTGGAGAAGCCTGGGTTCTCTCTTGAGCATGTTACTCTCCACTCTCTCCCACTTTCTCTGCCTCCTTCCCTTCAAAATCTCCAAATAAAATCTGTTTTACTTCACTGTTTGTCTACTCTTGAAATTCTTTTCTGTGAGGCAAGACAAGAACGCAGTAACCCTGGGTCCCGGGTGGCAGAGGCGGATGGGGGAGAAAGTGATCATCTTTTTCCTCCCTGCTTCACATGAGCCACCCGTGGGACCCACCGACATCCCTGCCATGGAAGACCACTTTATAGAAGACCGCTTTATAAACAGTATATTCAAAACAGGCTCATAAAGCCACACGTCAAATCATTTTAGCATGTGACTATCAGTTCTGACGCCACACAGCAGACCCCTAAGCGGCAAACGTTGGGGAGGAACATCAGCAGTCTCTCTCCTGCTAAACTGTACACCCTCACAGGCAGTCAGGACATCATCGCATGCATATTCCACCTCCTTCTTTGAAAACAATAAAAGCTCTCGAGGAAGACTCCATCTGACTCCGTGATGGGTTGGTTCCTGGTGCCACCCTGGCGCCACCCTGGCTTTCTGCATAGGATTTATGTGCTCCCTGAGTTCTCTTGAAGTGTGACCATCCCAAGTCCGGGTGCCATATGTGTGTGTTTTCTCACCAGTTCCGAATTCATTCATTCAAATCACCCGTTGTGGGTCAAATGCATATCCAATTCCACAGAGCCATGGATTTTCCGGGAGGTGAATGCCTGCTTTGTGCCAGCACCCGGGGCAGTTAATAGCAGGCCTGTGCAGGGCTGAGCCTCGAGCGCAGCAGGAAGGAGAGGGAGGTGACCAAAGGCCCACTTGGGTGTGGCAGAATCAAGTTCAGAAAGACTTCAACGACAAAGGCCTCAGCATTTTCACCTGGGTACCAATTCCAAGACTTCACAACTTGAATACATTGAATTTTTATATGTGACTCTGAGGATAGGAAGTGTTGGGGTAATTCTTTAACATATTTGTATCCCAATGCTTTTATTTATGGTAATTAGCCTCAGATTCCATTCAGTACCCCTAAGGGAGGACATAACCTTAGCAAAACAACAAAAGTGCCATTTACCAAACTGAGTCATGTGCCAGTCATTAGATGGGAGTTCTAACTAAACTATTATTAGCTTGACATCACCTAATAACCTCCCATCTATTAGTACCACTTTCTCAGATGCAGAAACTGGGGCTCAGCTCTGAGGATCAGATTTGGGCTTAAAACCACTCCGCTAGCGAGCTTTTTTTTTCATACTGAAAACACCTGAGTTTGCTATTTTTACCTACTTAACCCAACATGCTTCTCATAGTTTTATCTCTTTAGATGCCAACTCTAAATCCCACATTGTACTTCAAATACACCGTTGTTTCACAATATACTTCACTAACCAATATGTTTAAATTTCCATAGTATTATTAATTAGCTACACTTTCTATTTCAAAATCTTTAGCCTGCATTTCCAAATGGAAATTGAGTCATTTTATCTAACTTTAATGTTTCAAGTGCCTTTCGTTTTCTTCACCCAATACACAAGTATGCATACAACATTCGGTAAGCACGTATCTACATTTTAAAGAAGAGCATGGAAGGGCCGGAGTGGTAGTACACAGGATAGGGTATTTGCTTTGCATGCAATATACCTGGATTCAAACCCCAACACCCCGTGTAGTCTTCCCAAGCCTACTAGTAGTGATTGCCTAAGCACAGAGCCAGCATCTCCAGGGGTGGGCCAATTTAGGAAGGAAGGAAGAAAGGAAGGTAGGAAGGAAGGAAGGAAGGAAGGAAGGGAGGGAGGGAGGGAGGGAGGGAGGGAGGGAGGGAGGGAGGGATGCATGATTCCTTCAAATATCTGAGAATACTGAATAGTCTTTTCCCTCTTGAAGGCCCACCATCTGTTTTCATTCCTATCCTTGTTTTGATTGTTTTGACCTTAAAAGCCCGCCCCCCCCACCAAACATATAGAAAAAGCATAATAAGTTCAAATTTCTCTTTCCATCTCCATCAAGGAGATGGCTCAACGGCCTGGAGCAAATCTTATCATGTGGGAGCCCCAGGCTTGATCACCAGCACCTCTTGGTCTCCAGAGCATCTTTTAGTGTGGTCTTAAAAATAAATCCTCTTCTCTTTCTAAACTCATTCTCTGATGGCTATAACCTTGACACTGTGTATTAAAGCTCTTCCAGGGGCTTGCACCCAGCATTTACAAAACTCTCAGAACTCCTTTGGATAACATGCAAAGTTATTTATCACTACTCTCCATTCTGCTTAGTGATACAAACATAATTTAACTCCTTGATTTCCCTCAGGCTGTCTGCTCCTTAATTTCTCACTTCTGTGCCTCTTTCTAGATATTTTCAAGATTTAAAATCCGGTTTCGGTGTATTTCCCTGGAAAGCCGTATATTTCTAATTCCAAAGTTTGTGTCAATGGGGGTCATTTCTTAACCACGGCCTCCAATTTAGTGAATACTTAACTCTATCCATCTATTTCCAACAGTCTCCTAAGGATCTCAGTACCTCAACCCAATGTCCGCAACTAGGAAACGGAGACCCCTGCCCCCTCACAACTGTGGCTCAGGACCCATCTTCACTTCCAGCCTCACAGGAACAGCCTGTCACTCATCCATGAAACCAAAATGACTACTACTGATATTAAGCGACTCTCCTTCTGTGAGTGTCAACTTCCCATCACAAAACTCTCGCCATTCTCTCAACAGTCCGTATGACAGAATACAGATTTACAGCAAGATAAATTAGGAATCTGGATTATCTGCCACCACTGAAATAGGTCGAAATGACCTCACACTGCCTCTTTAGGTGGGAATGTTTCCCCTGAGACTGTGACACCACAATAAAATCCAAAACTAAAGACTGAGTTCTAGTTGGGGGTAAAGAGAAAGGAAAGGAACATTTTATATATGAACATAAAATTTATGCAAAAACCATGACTTTTATAGACAGCTATACATACAGATATATTTTACAGGTGGGCATCTAAATTGTCGTACTTAAGTATAAAATATTCTTTCAACTAAATACAAACCCGAGTTTGTAACCTCAACTGGAGAAAGCATGGTATTCTAGAAAAAAGCTGACATACATAATTTGACTTTGTTCTCTGCGTTTTTTTTTTTTCTGAATCCCACAGATGCATTGCACACACTTTGCCACTGGTCCACATACCCAAATCAATCCCCTTCCTTTCTATTCACTTCCTTCTCCCTTATTTTGGTTACTTTCCCCCCAAAATAATACATTAACATTTTAACTTCTCAGTACACTAGGTTGCTTAACCAAGATTTAGTACTTGCCTTTTCTATTTGCAGTGAACTACTCTGTTTCAACAACTCTGCTCAGTATTTCTAGGGACAAAAGGCCAATTAAGATTGTTTTGTTG
Organism: Sorex fumeus; assembly: GCF_029834395.1. Taxonomy (NCBI): domain Eukaryota; kingdom Metazoa; phylum Chordata; class Mammalia; order Eulipotyphla; family Soricidae; genus Sorex; species Sorex fumeus. The sequence goes on from NW_026606157.1 coordinate 8,445,062, forward strand.
CTCACCCCATAGCGTTCAATATTCACATAACTTAGTCTTATAATTGGCTTGGCAGAATAATGCTAAGATTGGGTAGAAAATATGCTAGGGCACTTCTGAAGCAAGTAGAAATTACTAGTCCATGCCTATGCAAGAACACTAAATGCAGATATTCCTGGTCACTTCACAAAATCTACTCCGCTTTCCTTGTGGAAATTCTTATGCAATTCCACCCTGAGTTAGGCATAGGATATTGGTTTGTCTTTTTTTCTAGTAAAGAACAAAATATGTCATGCCATTTCACAACACGTGAATCTTTGTGTTTCTCTAAAATACAAGTGGGTAAATAGCAATGTAGCTCTGTAGCACTGTCCTCCCATTGTTCATCGATTTGCTCAAGAAGCCACCAGTAACTTCTCACAACAAATTGTGAGACTTGTTGTTACTGTATTTGGCATAGTGAATATGTCACATGAGCTTGCCAGACTTTGCCGTGTGGGTGAAATGCTCTTGGTAGCTTGCCCAGCACTCTGAGAGGGGCAGAGGAACCGAACCTGGGTCAGCCGCGTGCAAGGCAAACACCCTACCCGCTGTACTTTCACTCTAGCCCATTTAAAATATATTGGTGGTTTTATTTTTTAAACAAAATATATGACTTCTCTCCCGCTCCCTTCTAGACCTGGAAAAAAAATCAGGATTAGATTTCTTGTTTATTTTTCCCAAAGATATACATTTAGGTACCAAGATTAATATTTTCTTTATGATAGTATTTTTATAAATCCATTGTACAGCTGTAGCCTTTCATAGTTCTTCAAGGATTACTGATTATAAACTCCAAAATTCTGATAGCATTCAAGGCTGTTTATAAGCTGATCTTAATTTGCCTCTTAAACTTTATCCCATGACAAACATGCCTATGCTTATCTGTTGGGTGACTATTCTATCATACCAATAAAACAGAAGAAATGGCACTATCTCTAAGAAAGTTGTATAGTCTGTTTAACAATGAAAATGAATATTTGGCATAATCACCCATCCCTACACTTTGATAAGTTTCATTTCCTTTTTATTAGACTCCATGAAAGCACATCAGCATCAAATACACTAAATCACTGAGTGTTCCGCCTAAATACCTAGGAATACTCCCAAAAGACACAAACAGAAGTATCTAGACCGGGAATGACATAATGTGTGGAAGACCTCTGCAATCAGTTTCTCTTTAGTTTACTTGGAAGGTTCATAATTGTCCTTCGCCTCAATTTCTCTCTTCTCATCGTACACTTCTAAATGTTTCCTCTATTTCAAGACTCAGTTGATGATCTGAGTTTCCTGGAATGCTTTTTTTTTTTTTGCTTCTGGCCCCCTCCAAGCAAGACCCCCATTCCTGGGGCTGACCCAGTTTGCAGTGATGCTGGATGCAGTCTACGATCTGGGCACCAGCCTACCAGGGAAGAAGCTGCCCCGAGCAGAAAGAAAGCCTATCCCTGAGTGCCCTGTGCCCATTATTTTTTTTTCCATAACAGAACTTCCTTGAAGGAAGGGGCACCACCCATATTTGGACAGCTCTCACTAGAACTGTTTGCTCCGCCATTTCCTTCTCTCCTTTAGTCTGATACTGGTGTTCTTCTTCTCCTTGTTTTTTTGTTATTTTTTTTCTTTGCTTCTTGGGTCATACTCAGCAATGCACAGATGTTACTCCTGGCTCATGCACTCAGGAATCACTCCTGGTGGTGCTCAGGGGACCATATGGGATGCCAGGGATCAAACCCGGATGGGCATCATGCAGGGCAAACATTCTATCCCACTGTGCTATGGCTCCAGCCCCACTGGTGTTCTTCTTAAACCCCACGATGGGTTATAAACTCTTCCCTCTGTAACACCACTACAGGATTAGAGCTTTGAAGAGGATTTATAGGGTATCAATTTTCTCATGTAGGTATATGAGCTCTCAGAGTCTTAAAATTTAAAACCAATGCATTTTATAGCAATAAAATGGGAAGACCCACAATTGTTAGCTTCATTAAAGTGACTGCTTCCGCAACATTTCTAAAGGATGAGACGATTAAGACTTTGGTAAAACATAGTCTCTCTCCTCAACCACAGCCATATTCTCCTATCGCATCTGGTGAATGGTGCACAAGGATATGAATGTACTAAAGAGACTGAAGCCAAGGAAAATTACAGAAAAGTGTCTTAGAATTCGCCAGAGACTTGGGAGAAGGAGAAATTGAGAGTAGAAGAAACAGAAGACCAGAGTGATATCTATGACCTCAGGGAAAGAAAAGTCGAAGATTTCCTTCACTGATTTAGCAGTTGTTAAGAATTTGCACAGATATGTTATTAAGAAAACAGCTGAAATTTGATTAGAAAATTATGAGGATGAGGGAATGAAACAGAAGAAGTCTGTATGAAGAGGGTTAGACCCAATTTCTCAAAGTCTTCTGCATCACAAAAATTCCAACTCTTTTTTTTTGTTCTTTGGTATAAAATAGAGGCTTTTAAATGCTGAACACATCCCCCACTATATGCAAACTGACTCAATCCATTCTTTTTCCATAAAATAGACTATGTAATCATACACATTACAAATCATAATAAAAATTTCCTAAGTTCACTTATAAATGGGCTGGAGTGATAGCACAGCAGGTAGGACTTTTGCCTTGCACGCGGCCAACCCAGATTAGATTCCTCTGTCCCTCTCGGAGAACCCGGCAAGCTATCGAGAGTATCCCACCTGCATGGCAGAGCCGGGCAAGCTCCCCGTGATGTATTTGATATGCCAAAACCAGTAACAACAAGTGTCACAATGGAGACAATACTGGTGCCCCCTTGAGCAAATCGATGAACAACAGGAGGACAGTGCAGACAGACAATGCATTTATAAATATATAAGCACATGTATATGGAAACTCTACACATAGACTTTAAAATTAAAGAATGTGCTTTTTTCAATAGTTTAGGCTACACCAGAAAACTGCAGATCTTCTCGTTGAAGGAGGATCTGCCTATACCGTGAAGGTCTTTGACACGACCCAGGAGGAAATGTCCAATCTGCCTCTCACTTTGGCTACCCTGCAGACCAGCTCAGGAGACCAGGTGTTTGGACACGAAAACAGGACTTGGTACTAATTATATTCTAAACAAGATCTGTGCCTTTCCCAACGGGTGCTGTTTATACTTCTTAGTCATGCCTTCCAGTTGTACTGAACCTTCCATTTTTCACTGTTGCTACTTATGTGAGATTTACTACTGGGTAGTTTGTTTCAGTAGAGGTGCATAAATGAGGCACTTCACTCACTAAGGAAATCTCTTTATAATTACAGGGATCATATAAAAACCTCCTTATCCACCATGGAAATCTGGTAGCTATCCGAATGTAACAAAAATACTTAGCTCTTCAACATTAGATAAAGGGACCACTGTGTCTTTTTTAAAACCATAAAATAAAAAAAATTGTAAAGGTATATATTTTACTCGAAAATATAAACAGTATCTCTGAAAGAAACGCTTCAAGAAATGAATGCCTATGTATAGCTCCTTTATTAAACTAAAAGTGTCTCAATTACACAGAAGCAATAGTTTTCCTTTGGACATCAACTTCAGATTTGTTTTACCTTAGCACTGCTAGGTGTGGCTCTGGTGGTTTCCAGCACTGCCAAGCCCTAGAACTGCACCACAAGGTCCGATCACGGAATCTCAGGCTACACCAGCAGCAGTGACCTACCCTCCCCCAGCATCACGAGGTGTGACCCATGTGCAAATTAAAATGAGAAAAAAAAAACACCTGAAAATATAGTTTCATCATCTGATATGAAACAAAGTATTCAGAAACACAGAAAATTATACAGATGAGAATGCTGTGTAATTCTAATGCTGTTGGAATCCATAAATTCTAAGATATGGTATACATTTTCTAAGCAGTATAAATAATTAAAACTCTAGCCTGCCAAAAGGTAATTATTTGGATCACAAAAATAAGAGGGGAATTTATGTGACCTAATGAATGTGTTAGCGAATACAATAATGGAAATCATTTTGCAATATATAAATGTATCGAACTCAACAGTTAAATGTACACAATTCTGTCTACCATACAATAATATCCAAATTAGTAATCAAGTTTTAAATTATTTTTTCTCAGTATAGCAGGGCTATAAAATCACTATTTACATGAAAAGATTTCTGTGATAAATAACCTGGAATACTACATATACTTAGCAGACACTTTGGGAACATTAAAACTCAGTTGAAGTAATAGCTGGACTATTGGACACTATGCTACATAGCTTAAGAGACCATCACAAAGTTATTAGTATGTCTTTGCTTTTGAGAACGATAGGGAAGAGAACCAGCTTCAACAATATTCTGCAGTCTGCCCATGAGCTGTGCAGTGAAAAAAGGTACATATCTAACTAATCACATTATAGAATTGCACCCTGGAAATCAAATGCGTAACAGAAACTCACAAGACTATCTCCACACTCACTGGTCAATTAAAGCTAAAATAGGGGAATAAAATGTTTTCGTGTCAAATTCATATAGTCCAGATGATCATCTTTGCTGTGAAATTTGCTAAACCTGTAAAGGAGAAGCAAAATTTAGTTTGATACCTTCTTTTCACGAGAGGCTGGTTTGCCAATGAAACTGAAACATTTTTCCAGTGTGACGCTATTTTTAATTATTAGCCAAATTGCTTTTTATCTCCCACTGTAACAAAAGGCTGATATTTGAATTTTTTGTTAAGTGGGCTTCTGAAGTGAGGAATTAAGAGTGAAGGGCAATGCCATCTCTAACACCCCAAATAAGCCACTTGCTTCCTTGATAAAGGACCTTCATCGTGAAGTACCGTTTTATGGGCAGCCAGACAGGAAATCATTCTTCTGGGGAGGAGGGGCACAGTAGATGTACTCAGGGCTCACTCTAGACTATCACTCAGGGATGATTCCAGGCAGGTTTGGCGACAATATAGGGTGGCAGAGATCACCCCCAGGTAGACTGTGGACAAGACATGTGTTCTATCTGCTCTACTATCTCTTTGGTGCAAATACTCTTATCAATATTTCAATTGCAAATTTTCACATATGGCTTCATTTTCATAATGTACTTTCTCTTAAATAAGATTATTACTTCTGCTTTATATTGTGCCATTCTCTTTCTTCTCTTTCTTCTTTCTTGGTCACCAAGGCTATCTGGATGCATACTAATAAAAATTTTGCTATTATTAGGGAAAGGGTTATATAGAGCATGTCAGGATGAATTTTGTTTGGAGAAATAAATTCTACTTGGGTGTATCAATCATTAAGCTGTAAATTATTAAAATAAAAAATGCCCAATAATTGGAATACATAGATTTTTCTGATGGACTTTACCACTGAATTAAAGGGTGTCTGGTGAAAGTCTGGTAGCAAACACTCTTTTCAGTAGATTTATCTGAACTAAAAAAAAAGTCAACTGCTAGGAGTTTAAAGGATATTGATTCACAGAACTGCATTCTATGGCATAATATACCAAGGAGAGATGAAAAAATTATATGTGGGCCAAGATAAGTCGAAGGTGTAGAGTTGGAGCCCGAGTACCACATACCTTCCCCCACCGAAAGAAAATACATTTCAAGTTCTAGTTCTGGAACCGTGAGCACTTCCAGGGGCTTCTCTGATGGGCCCAGAACAATGCTGGCGGAGAGAGGGAACATATGTACATGTGGAAAAGCTAAAAGGGACAGAGGCAGTGGAGTGCCTGGTGGGGAGAAGTAGATAGGTTCCCTGGTGATGGGTGTGGTGATGAAATTATGCACAAGAATAGCCATTGTTAAGAGTAATTGTAAACCACAGAAGTTCAATCAATAAATTTCATTTAATATGGAATAATTCTTTTTAAATGGATAAAACCAAATATCAGAAAGAAAACAGAAAGATGACAATTTTTTTCCAGAAACTCAGAGATAACTCATTTCCAAGAGATTTAAAATTATACTCCTTCATCTTAATTCTTGGTGACCAGATGCAAGAAAATGAAAATCATTTTCCTGATGAACTGACAGCAGAGTTATTGGCAGAGGAAAGGGAGCCCAGCACTGCCTTTGTGCTTGGAGGTGTCTGCTGGTCCAAGATTCCTGGCACTGGGTTGGACAGGTGGGGGGCAGTCACTTCCACTGAAGCATTTGGAGATTCTTGTGACATCTAGAAGGGGCCCAATCAAGTTTCTAGAAGTTTCTTCTTCTAGAAACTCCCCTAATGCAGAAGGGAAAGGGAAGACGTTTGGTAGATAGGACAGCTTTCATGCCGTATCTGAGAGTCTGTTATGTAAGATGAAAAGGAACTATTACAAGGAAAAGACTTAGAAAAGAATTTAATCAAAATGCTCCACACATGACATGTAGGGACCCGAAGTGAAAGGATTGTCCCCCGATGATTAAGATCCCAGTATGAGCTGGACGCGGCACAATGTGGGACCAGAGATGTATGGAGCATCAGTGTCCTCCCCAGAGAATCTATTTAAACCTGAACCCAAACTGAGAAGCCCTACAGGGCGGGATTTTTTCTACCAACCATGAGAACCTTGTAAGAAAGTGCTCTGAAAAGGCTTATTATACCCAAAGCAGCCTTCCTGAACTGAAGGTCTGTATCCGACTGTTTTCCTCCTCTGTCGGAAACCACTGAGTACCAAAGGGGGAGGGGCGCAGTTTGTGGGTCACATACTCGTTTATAGCTCAAAGAAACCTTGGGCTTTATGTGTTCTAAACAGACGGTATCAAGAAAAAAGAGAAGGTTTTAAGAGGAAATCATCCATCTCCATTCCATTTCACAGTTCCCAGTCGTCCCTACGAGTCCCAGCAGAGTGAATTTTCTTGACACATTTTAAATTAAAAGTGTGTGGCTTATCTAACATGAGACCTAAAAGGAATGGCTAAGGTTGGCTCGACTTTGTCCATAGAAGTGAGTAATCTAAAAGTAAATCAGGAAATCCCTTACTTTTTTGATTACCATGAATTAGCATCCTTTGACTTAAAAACATTAACACAAATGTTATCAAGATGAAATGTAAGCTGAATTTTCCTAAAAAATAAGAGCACAGAGAAAACTCTGTTTTGTATCACTGAGAAAATCGTTTGGTTACAATCTTTTATTACTGTATCAAAAAACTTCAAAAAATATTCTAAGTTCTAGGATTCTGCTAAAATTCCCAACTGCGTTCTTTCTTCTTCTCTTTTTGATCTCTTGGCAGGGATGGAACTGTGTTGTATGTTTGAGGGTGGGGTTGGAGGTGTAGGAATGCAGTGCCATCCTCAGTGCCAAGGATCAAACCAGGGTTGACTGCATGCAAGACCTGTGCCTTCACCCCCGTACTACGTCTCCAGCACCCCAGCCTCATTCTTGAACAAAATGTTCAGTATTTCTTCTGACTAGAAAGGCAGAAAGATGAACAAAGACATCTAGGAGGAAGGGAGGAAAGGAACAGGAAGAGAAGGAGTCAGGGAGAACCCTGAGAAATCCTAAAAGGAAAGAAATGATAGTGAGCAGTCCTGATCGGGCCCGGATGTTGGCACTGGCCCGAGGAACTGCCCATTTGAGACTGCTCTAGCATCACTCAACCAATTATTTACAAAGACACTGGATCTGCTTTAACTGTAAGATGCTATCAATAGTCCGCCCTGACTATATTTATATATTTCTCCACAAGTCAGTGAGTGAAAAACTTTTCTTTCCACAAATACGGGCAGCTCTCCAGCTTCGGTCACTGAACCAGCAAGCAGTAATTTACTGACCTGGAATATGGATTAAGCGCACATGTATTTCTGTTTATCGAACTTTTCTTGCATTCCCCCAAATCTTATTAGGTATGGTTTATTAAAAGTCTATTAAAAGGCACTGATAACTTCCTCTAATATTTCCTTTGGAATTTCTATATACATACTCAAAAGTGTACTATAGTATAGTTATGTTAACTGGGAAAGTTGGCATCAAGAAATGGGAAAAAAAAATGTGTCCAGAATGTGAAATCTTGATTCCCCAGGAGCTGAAAAGTATGAGTGTTTATAGGTGCTGTTGCTTGAGATGATTATTTGATGTATAAGGCCTATTTGGGTTTCCTTTTGGCTTTTAGTTCATAAAAAAATCAACAAAGTTCTCAAGAGTAGTTTAAAAATGCATTGGGCCACCGATATGTATACTACTATTAATACTAATATTTCAGACATAGTGTTTTAGGCATGAAACACACCCAACTACTATCGCCGCCCCCCCCACACACACATACTGCTATCTGCCTAAACTAAGGCACAGATTAATAACCCTAGTGCAACCAGAGAATTCTCACTCAAAAGTATTAATAAAAAACTGAAAGAAGCACTTTTGCCAGTGTATGTTCAATAGAGCAGTACTCCTTGATAACTTCTTTGAGAGGCCCTATGTTAAAAGGTTCTAATGATTAAAATATGGGAAATACTGCAAGGTTCAAAGCTAAGAAACTCTGGACAATAAGAATGACTTCTCAGACTTGTAATACACAATGAAGAACATGATACCAGTAAGCAGGATAAATTATGAAATACTTTCCTGATCTATTGGACAACGGAATCTTTCTTTCTCTTGGATATTACATGGCATATACACTTTTCCTTAATATATACACTTTGATTTTCAGGTTGAATATTTGATTGATTTTCATTGATTTATAAGACTAAACAAACTGATACAACAGTTTTACATGTACGCATGAGTGTCACATGTGTATCATGTTGATGGGTATAAGCTTCACCACACCTATTGCCAAGCTCCACTGTATTCTCGTATCAGACTGACCTCTTCCTCCCTTTCTTCCCACTCTCTTTTCCCATCTTGTGACTCTCCTTTTTTTTTGTAGAGATTAAGAGTTATTATTTTATAGCACTGGATCTTGAAATCGCTAGAATAGAGCAATTTATAATATCTTCATAACAGTGATAATATTACCCTTTATCAGTTCTACTTTTGTCTATTTGTGCTTGTTCCTTTTCTTTTCTTAATTTAGTGAAAAGGCTCTAATTTTCTCCCAGTTCATTTCTTGCATTTTTTCAGGTTCTATTCTCTGCCTTCGTGGGGGTTATTTTATGTTTGTCTGCCTCTAAAGTTAAATGCTTTGTTCTTTGCCCCTTCACTTTATTTAATAGTGAAGGCACTTAGTGGTATAAACTTGCCTAATATTAGAACTTTCATCATTTCATACAAGTTTTGGTATATAATTTTCATGCTGTTATTTTCATTTGTTTCTGGTTTTGTGGTCACACTCAGCTGTGCTCGGGCTCCCTTCTGCCACTGTGTGCAGGGATTACTCCCCAGGGCACTCAGAGGACCATATGAGATGCTAGGGATCAAATCCAGGTCTTACCTGTGCATGGCAAATACCTTTCCCACGCTACCATTTATCCTGTCCCATTATATTTCAAGATAATTATTATTTTTTATTTTAAGATAAGACTTATTTAGGGCTGGATCAATCCCCCAGAACTGCACATGGTTCCCAAGCATCACCAGGAATGATCCCTGAGCACAGAGATAAAGCGAATGCCCTGAGCACAGGGCCAGGAGTAACCAAAAGGTGTGCGCCACTGAGCCACACCCAAAGTATTATTAACGGTCACGGTTCTCCCGTGGTTCATCGATTTGCTCGAGCAGGCCCAGTAACGTCTCCTTCGTGAGACTTGTTGTTACTGTGTTTGGCATATTGAATATGTCACGGGTAGCTTCCCAGGCTAGGCTGTGCAGGCGAGATACTCCTGGTAGCTTGCCGGGCTCTCCGAGAGGGGCGGGGAAATTGAACCCGGCTCTGCCGGGCTGGCTGCGTGCAAGGCAAACGCCCTACCCGCTGTGCTATCACTCCAGCCCTATTATTTAAGACACTTTCTTAAAGGTTTCCAAGTGATACATTACTAGATGGATATGAAGTAAACCTTAGCAATTATAATTAAATTGATCAACTCCTGTTCCTGCTCAACTTAATAAGCAGTGGAAGATAAAATACTTTGAAATCTCTTATTAAGACAGCACCTAACAATATCTTTTACTTCTAATACTTTTCATTTAATCTATCAACATATATTTTCCTTGATAAGGTTCATTTAAGATATAAATGTGCATAAACTTATATTTCTATTAATGAACACACATTTATTATGGCAAATTAATTAAACTTGATCTGCAAAGACAAAAGCTACTCTGATTCCTGTCTGTGAACACCTTGCATATTTTTACCTTCAACTTATTTTTGGTTGTACTGTGGATTGAATCTGGAGCCTCACAAGTGCAAGGCACGGAGATCTGCCACGGATCCACACTCCTGACCCCTTCAATTTATTTTAACAGACCCATGCTATGCCCTTATATGCTTGACTTTTTTTCTTTTTGGGTCATACCCGGCAATGCACAGGGGTTGCTCCTGGCTCTGTACTCAGGAATTACTCCTGGCGGTGCTCAAGGGACCATATGGGATGCTGGGAATCGAACCCAGGCCGGCCGCGTGGAAGGCAAACGCCCTACCCGCTGAGCTATCATTCCAGTCCCTTGATTTCTTAGAAATAGTATAAAACTAGATATGAAAAATCCAGAAAATGCTAATACTTTAAGGCAATTTTTTTCCCCATTATACACTGTGACAACTGACAAACGTCTATCTCTCGGAGGCGGACGAGGCAGTACAGAGGGTGAGGAACTTGCCTTGCACGCAACTGACCTGGATTTAATCCAATGTCTATCTCCTCTTTTATAACTGTTTTATTTTCTTAATATTTTTGCCTGTTCATTTTTTTGCTCTCTTAGTTGTTCTACGAGAACAACTTTCTAAATATTATTAATCTTCTAAAATAGAACCTCTACTTTTTGAGATTTTTTTAAAAAAATTTGGGGGCTATACCCTGTGATGCTTAGGGCTTCCATTGGCTCTGTGCTCACGGATCACTCCGGGCAGTGCTCAGGGGAACCACACTGGGTCCCCATGATGGGAACAGGTTGACTGAAAGCCAGGCAAGCGCCTTACCTCTACCCTATGCCTCCACCTCCCAACCTCCCCTTTAAAAGAGTCATACCCCACACTGGGCCCTGCAGTTCAGTTTCCTGGTGGCTGTGGCAGCACCCTCAGGCCACTCACCCTCTTGAAGGGGTCTCAACTGGTGCCATTCTGGACTGCCAGCGTCTTTTTCCTGCCCCAATTCTTGCCACTGCCATCTCCCTGTTTGAATTTTGACAGATACTGCTTTCAAAATCAGAATGGTGTCTGTGCCCCGTCTCTTCCTATATCAAAGCCACAACTGATGGGAAAGAAATCCTTCAAATGTTTTGTATATGAGTTTTCAGGGAGCCCACTATATATTTTTATTCATAGGTAAGTGGAGTGAGAACTAAGACGAAAAGGAAATGTTAATATTTTTGATGAGCAATCAAGTACAGTCTGAGTTCTAAATTTAAGCCAAGAATTTACTTTACAGATTATAAATCATTCAGTGGAATGAAGTGGCTGCGTTGTGACTTTGTATTTTTAACTAAAGGAGTTGCTGCTCCATCTAATTGGATGAAAAAGTTGTAGAGAAGCATCAATTTCCAAGGAGATGGAAAAGAGTGAGTTAAGCAGTCACTCTATAATACCAGTTCCCGAACAACATGAAGCATACAAAGGCAGCCTGGGAGAAATCAAGGTCATTTCTTCCCTTTTTTAGAAATATGATATTTATAATAATATTGCATATAAGAAAACCGATTCATCATTAAAATTCCTGTGTTACTCAAAAAGGATCACAGAAGTGTATCTAAAGAGGGCTTAGTGAGTTATATAGCTCCTAAATGTGTGTGCGTGTGTGTGTATGTGTGCTTATTGTGTGTGTGTGTGTGTTCACAGCTCTGACAAGTTCCTGAACTATTCAAAGAAGGGAATAAAAGAAGCAGCAACATATCAAGAAATACGAAAGAAATACAATCCCTCCGAACCATATCCCTCATAAGCTGACTGGTCTTTTTGTGTTTCTAAAATCTGGACTCCAAATCAGAAGGACTAAAGAACTGGCCCTCTTGGGGCCCAACCTATATAGTACAGCAAGGAGGGCACTTACAGTGCTCAGGGCCAACTCAAGTTCGATCCCGGGCACCACACACAGTCCCTCCATCATTGCCACAAGTGATCCCAGAGCACAGAGCCAGGAGTAAGCCCTGAGCAATGCCAGATATTCCCCACCCATCCTCACAAATAACTAAACCCCGGGTTCTAACTAAAATTGCAGCCAGAATACGACTTACAGTATGGATTCAGGAAAAGAATGCCGAGAAGAGTTGTGATTGGTCAAGAGCAATAGCAGACGGTAGGATGCCCTCCAGCAAGGCAGCCCTCTGAACATGATTCAGGCATGCCAGGGGAGGAGTTTCCTCATTACAGAACCAGTGGGATCAGAGTCCTGGCTCTAAGTCAGTATCTTCTTTGCTAGAGCAGAGCCCTGAGTGGTATGTGCCAAAGTAATACCCTAAGACAAAATTAAGCGCTCAACAGGGAACTATTTTGGTGACTCTGGCCCCTGAGAGCCCTTAGAGAATACAATGAAATCTTCACTCTCCCCTCACTCCTTCCTCCCCTCCCTCCCTCCCTCCCTCCCTCTGTCTGTCCCTCCCTCCTTCCCTTTCTCTCTCTCTCTCTCTCTCTCTCTCTCTCTCTCTCTCTCTCTCTCTCTCCCCCTCCTCTCCCCTCCCCCTACCCCACCCCCAACTTGGAAGTGAATACATGATAGATCACAGAGTTTCAAAAAGTTCCCAAGGAATGCTTGAAAGCAATTTAACAGGAGGTTGAAACACTTGCTGCAGAGGTCAGAGCCAAAGGAATCAGAGCACTTGAGGACGGAAGAATCTTCACAGGGGCCCGAAAGGAAGAGAGAGCATGTTATGGAGTGCTGACGCTCACTTTACTCCTCTAACTCCAATGAAGGAGCACAGATCGAGCACAGAAAAAGCACACATTGGCTTTTGAGCAATTTATCAACATCTGAAGACAGGAGAAACAGAGTTAGTACATTTCCTATATGTAGAACTTCCAAACACATGGAGGGAGCAGCTGCAGGCTGGCGGGCGCACAAGGCAAATTAATCTTGTGACCTTCTCTCGCTCTCTCCCCTTTTAATAAAGAAATAAAATGAATCTGATGGATGAGGCAGTACCTGGAAAGCTCTGGAGAAAAAGATAACTTGGGTACTTCATTTAAGGCCTAATCCTGAAACTGGTTCTCTTAGGCTATCTTTCTATCGGGTTTGCGAGAGAACTAGAGTTTGGGTGTCTGGATTTATTTTCCTCTATCTGTTCATCACCCATGAATTCTTAGAGAAAAGTCTAGGAATTTAACTCTTCTACCAATGAACGGGCTTTCTGTAAAACAACAAAGGATTAAAATGAAATTATAGACAACAAATGTTTTATTAATTCCATTGTAAAGATGACAAGTCATTTGGGCACAATGGACACGTAAGTTCTGAGTAGTTTATCCAAAATGCTCATTTGATCTCACTGTGCCTAATCTGTTCTCACCCTTACATAAGAACATTTTCTATAATAATATATAATGGCTACAGTCCCTCTGAAATGCTGTAAGGGAATAAGAAGACACACATACGTGCACGTGCACGTGTGCGCACATACACACACACACACACACACACACACACACAGAGGAGGGGAGGAAAGGCAGTCTTAAATACCATCTCTCTTTGAGGCAGCGATTTCCCCCGATGAAGAGGTCACTACTGTTTAACAGTGTGCTGCCATGTTAATTTAGTATGACAAGATAAAGCAGTAATCTCGGCTCATGGAGGCTGTAAACTGCCTGCTATCCGGGGACATGCTCAAGTCGATTTGCACTGTATATCACTTGCTACAATTGCCATGACAAAGCCCTGGAGTTCTCCATGTAAATCTCCAGATCCCCCTCTCTCTCCCTCAGTCCCCTCATCTCTCCCTCCCTCCCTCCCTCTGCATTTCTCCCCTGCCTTGCCTCCAGGCAGACCACATCCACTCAGAGCTAATCTCTGGGAACTTAAAGCTCCGTGCAGAGGAGGGGCACACAATACTCATTCTTCTCACAACCAGTCTATCAAGGCCCCCAATTTAAGAGATGTTCTGGGACTTAGATAATCCATTGATCCCACTTGCATTGGCTTTTATATTTCAATCTGTCATGTGAAGTTGTCAAGGGGAGCGATTAAACTGATGTTTTGTGATTTGAGATTTACTTTCCTTGGAAGGATAGTTTTCAAAGCTTGTCTTACTAAGTTCTGCTTAAAGATTATCCCTAAGAAAGCTGATATATCTTTACAATGTGAAGCTAGTAATAAAGCTATAAAGAGTTTTAGGTAAGGAAATTGTGAAGGTATTCTGAGTTATAAACATAAGAATGCAAAACTGAATAAAATTGGGATTTCTGAAAAATATCATCTGTGTAGTTCTCTCTGCATGAAGCAAAAACACCATATGTAAAAAGGAGGAAAAACATGTTTCTATCTATGTAAAACAAAAATAGTTATAGGAGCACTGAAGAGGATAGATGTGAACGGGGACGTTCTAGAGTAGAAATGAAACGCTCCATGACAAGTCAACATTGAAGCCAATATAACAAAGGCAGAGAAACGTGTTTTATATCAGGAAAGAACCAAGATAGATAATCCTGACCCAGAATGTCAGTGTCAATGCAGCCTGTCTCGGATTGTGAGTTGAACCACTAGTGCCACAGCTTATAAAATCATCTCAAACTGCCCTAATGGGTAGGACAGAAAAGAGAGACCAAAGGACTAGAAAGCAATCAGCACAGCCCTAATTAACCAACGGTGGAGTCCCTTGCAGCGCCCTCTAAAACGCCTGAAATCCAACTGGAACTCCTAAATGCATGGAAATATGCAAAAGAAAAAGTGGGCACTGTAATACAGCCTAGCAATAAGCACCAGGGACACCTGATAAGTCACCTGGAGGACAGGCTTGCAGAAGAATTTAAGCGACTTGCAAAGCTTTGTGTCCCCAAACAGTTTTTCTTGTTTTGCGCTGTGTTGAGGTTAACTTTCCCTGAGTACACTATTTGGGAAAGTGTAATGCATGAGACGACAGAAGATTTCTGTGATTCTGTGATATTTTATGACTGATGTTTCTGTGATATTTTATGACTGATGTGGAAAGCTACTGGGCTGAGATGAGAAGGGACAAGGACAGGGAATTCACAGTCACCCACTACTAGTCAGGCAACAAGCTGTAGATTTCATTTAATCATTCCATCAAATATCCCTCATGAAGGAGGTGTTGTCACCTGACACTGCACTCAGCTTATGGCGCCTTCATGTACACAGGCTTTGAACACATTCATTAATTCAATCATTCATTCAACCAATTGAAGACCCTTGCTGTGCGTCAGCCACCAAGCCAGATTCTTTGGGAACAGCCATGAGCAAAGGAGACAAGTTACCCCAAGGGAACCATAAAACTTCCCCTTCTAAAATGCATTTACATAGTATGTCCACAGTGAACTGCATCTCATAAGACTACTGGACAAGTAAAATGGGGGAACGGGACAGGCAATTCCTATCAAAATGAAACATGACTGCTGAGAACCCCAAACATAATCATTTATTCTGGCAATTAATGGTGATGTCCACAGAGTATACTGATTCAGGAACCCTGGTCTCCGAAAAGGACTTGCTCTAAGCCAGAAATAGTTCATGGGCACTTGTGAGAAATCTGCTAGTTATTCCTTCCAGCATCGTTCTATCTTGGGAGGTCCTATTATTATTCTCATTTTCATATGAGAAAAGGGGCGGCGGGAGCATGGGAGAAACTACAAAAGTGAGGCAAGAGATAAAATACCCAGAAGAACCCCAGTAACTGAGTTGGTATAGTTCTCTGCCACCCCAGTCTAATCCTCATAATCTTTTAAGAATGCAGTTCTGAGTTGGCTGGAGTAGGTGTTTTTTTTTCCCCTTTTTCTAATGGTGTTGGTAGTTGCCACTGATAAACTGCCTCAACACTAAGCAAACACTAGGTCACCAATAAACAATATTTATGATAACTGAGTCTGCCATAAATATTTCACTAGGAGAATGTATCTCAAACTGAATAATCCCATTTTCAGTAGCTTAAAGTACCCCCTAGCACAAATCCTTTTAATGACAAGAGGCTGAGGTTTTTTTTTTTTATTGGATTTATCATTTCAAAAGTGTTTTTCCTTAAATGTAAGCTTTTCTTGTATGTTATTTAAATTTCCCAACGTCTGAACGTATATAACATTTGATGCTATGTGTTGTTATTTCACAATAAGACCACAGCACCTAAATACTTCTTTTCAGTGTCCATTCCATTTTTTAGGATCAAGATGGAGCGACTCTTGCTCCAAATGCCATGTTAGCAAACTCAAGCAGTAACTTCTGTCTACCTATCAATGCTCTGTTTGATGGAAATGTGCCTGGTCAGCCGATTCCCAAACACAAGCCAGCTCTGCATCACACCACACATAAGGCTGGCGACCTGCCCAAGTCAGTCAGATATTTTCTATTTTTATCTTTCCTGTTGTGTAGTTTATTTATTTAATGCTATAGAAGTCTCCAGTCTTCACCTCACTCTACAATTCTCCACAAACATCTAATTCAAAGTCTTAAACAGAGTCTACTGTATCACCAAGATTATCTTCTTTAATAATTTTAAAAACCCAGTCTGGCTCGCTAAGTTCCTGATCTACTGCAGACATCGGAGCCTTTTAGGGATACTAATTCCTCCAGAGCTCAAAGCTTCTCTATGCTCTTCTGTGCTCAAAGTTAACTGTGATCCTTACAATATCCATTTTACAGAGGGCAAAACTAGGGAAAAGAAAAATGCCTATAACTTGTCAAATGCCATATGGATATCAAACAGCAGAGCTAAATTTATTCAGTAATTTTGCCACTCTTGACTGTGGGTTAAATCACTGTTTTGTACCAATGGTCTTATAGATACAGCATAAACTAATACTAGTTTTAATATACAATTTCCAGCAAATATTGTTCAAAAATCTCACTTATTGTTAAATACCCTATTTAATTGGGATACTGAAGACACCTTCTTAAATAGTCAAGTCCCCTGACCCATTTAAAGCTAGGCTTTTTAAAAGATGTAAAATTTTTAGTTACAACTAAGGTAGAATACCATGCAAATATTTTTTTTCTATCTGCGATGTATAACGTTTGTATGAGAGGCATAAACCCAGTTACTAAGCACCTAGATTCTGAAGTCATAAATCCAAATATAGACCCTTATTTAGCAAATCACTTTAACTCCCAAGACCATTTTTCCACCTGCAAATTAAGGATGGTAACAGTTGCTCTCTGGGATGACATAAAACTGGCTGAGATAATACATATAGGGTAGTTAGTACATTAGAAAAGTAAAATATTTCAGATTCCTACTATTAATTATTGAACATGACATCCTAAAGAATATAAGGTACTTGGTAATATAATCTCCCACATGTAAGTTGCAGTTAATAGATGGTTGGTAGAGTATACAATATATTCACTACAAGTCTTTCAAAGCTGCTCAGATGCTCTTCTGATGAGCCTGGGAAAGGCAGAATCTCACATGTATAAAAACAATGTGTTCTGACTCCTGTGTCCCTAGTGAGCGAGCGTGGGAGCTACTGCAGCAAGGTCTGAAGATGGACACTGTTTAACAGCCCAGTGATGTCCCCCATTCTCCAGGACTGATGCTTGCAGTGAAGAGAGTCCAGTAGTAGCAGTAGAAGTGTTGACTAGATGTCCTAATGCTGAACGTTATTGGAACAATTGCCGTTACTCAGTCTATATCGATTCTGACTTTTTCACATGATGCCAATTTTGTATTTCTACACCCATACAAAGCTACTGAAAACCACTGGAATTATCTTCCTTTTTTTCAAAGCCTACCTTCATTTAAACTGTTCTGTTCATCCTTAGAATAATTACTTACCCTCTAGAGATAGTAACCAACAAGACAAAACTGTTTTATCTCAAGATAAGCAGGGTTTTTAAGAGCTAAGAAGAGACACTCACTTAAACACTGCTTCTCTATATAATGATAACATTGCTTGTTCTGCCCACACAGAAGCAGCCTTTGACTAAACAAGACACAAAAATCCAGTCACTGGTGTTCATTGACTTTATCACGTGACGTCAGAGCTGGAGAAGCTGTTGTCTGTACATTTACACCTCTTCTGCTCACAAAATCATTCCCAAAAGTGGTCCATGGGAAAACAGACCATGGGAAAAAAAAACATTTGGAGCACTTTTCCTTTGTACAAAGAAGATAAGTCTCCAAAGGGTTGGAATTGTCAGCGTAAGCTGGCTTTATAATTCATTTAAATTTCAAATAACAAAGAAAAGGAAATCCCATCCTCTGCTCCCATCTACTAGACAAGCGCAAAGTACACAGTTTACTTTCAGAACAGGAAATGGTATGAAATGGCCGCGACCATCAAAAGTGGCAGTATACTGAAAGGCTGTCAATGAATTCTTTCTGAAGGGCAGACCTAATTAATGCCAGTACAAGTTGTGGACCCACTAAAGCCCTGTAGGATAGAACTATAATGTAAATGACAGAAGAATACCTGATTCATTTAAATGCACCCCGGTGGCCCTACCCGTGCTCTTGGCATTTTTAATTGAGATAGTATTTCCTAAGGAATCAAAAAGTGAGATGCTCATGAATGGCATCACCTCTACAGCATCTCCTCCTCCCGTACCCACAAGATTTTCTATACTAAAGAATTCCTTTCTACTTTTTTAGCATATACTCTTACAAGTCATATGTCTTTTGTCCATTCCTTTAAAGGGAAAGCTTTATGGGCCTAATACTGAACTACATGAGAAAATGAACGACAATGAAAACTCAAGACATGGCTTTATTTATGACTTCACTTTATTACAATATAAATGAAGTGAAAATAGGTGTGCCTTGTTCAGACGCTGATATACAAATCTCTCTGCTCCGTTTCTTTAGCTCCAGTGGATATTGCTTGGAGTCAAGAGAAAACATGACTTATCTATTACTTAAACTATTTGTGGTCTCCTTGGCAATTGAGTAACTGAGCCTTGCAGATTTCATATCAATTCCTAGAATGCAGGTACCAGTACTGAAAAACTCCTAGTCCTACTAAATCTTACATTCTCTTACGTGATTATTCTTTTCAATATAAAATAATCAATGATAACAATCCACTGTTGTTTGTTACTACAGAACACTAATTTTAAAAATCACTTTCTCATCAGGTAAATTATTTCCATTATCTGTTCACTGTCTTATCCAATCTCTGTGAACTCTCAAATTTAGGATAAGCATGATGACAAACAAGAACTGAGTGAAGAAAACCATCAAGAAAAATGTAATGCTGACAGAGGGTGCCAAATAATTTTAAATGAACATTATGACAAAAGGTCAAGTGTGCACTAGAATATTAGGTGTAAGTCACTTGGTTAAAATTATTTGTAAAACTACACTTTTTTTCCCCTGAAAAATTAATTAAAATCAACAAAGAACTCCTAAGTCCTTTTTTTTAATCCAACTAAGACATCGGAAAAATAAAATGATCACTAGTTATAATGGCTGGATTGTAGAAGAAAAGTTAAAGAATATAATCTCGGAACAAATTGAAGAAATATATGGTTTTGTGAAGAATGACACACTCTCTCTGTTTAATAAAACCTGTGAAAATTTCATCACAGAACCAATTGATAGTTCGAGTAAGAGAAACCCCAAGCTGACTGCAGGAGGGTCTGGCAAAGGCCCAGGAAGCAATATATGTAAATAAGAAGGAAGCATGTCTCAGCACACAAGGACGCTGATTCTCCCACCCAGACTGGCCTTCCAAGAATGGCCCATTGAGAGCCACAAGAAGGCCTATTAAGAAAGTTTTTCAGATAGAGGCAAATTGAAAGAGAGAGGAAGAAGAGCAAAAGAGAAAAGAATCAATGGCATGAAACAAGGGAGAATTGAAAAAAAATCCAAGCTATAAAATGAATGGTGGTTCCCAAAATTTTCATTATTTCTAACTTGCAAATGAAAAAAAAATCTTCTTATGCAGGCCCTTGGGCAACAAACAAAATGAAGATGAATACTCATCCAATCCAGAAAATGATGAATACTTACCCAGTCCAGAAAATCAAGAACAACATTTCAGTTTCCAGTACTGCTTCTGGTGTCTTCAGCTCATTCTGTTATTCTAATTTCCTAGTCAGGTATATCATTTTTTTTTCTTCTTCCTTTTCGGGTCACACCCAGTGATGCTCAGGGCTTACTCCTGGCTCTGCACTCAGGAATTACTCCTGGCAGTGGTTGGAGGACCTTATGGGATGCTGGGGCTTGAACCCAGGTCTGCCACATGCTAGGCAAACGCCCTACCCACTGTATTGCCACTCCAGCCCCAGGTATATCATTTTTAGTTCCCACCTCATTCAAGGTTATCCAGACCAGGAAAGAAAAAACTTAAATCCCAACCAAACAAGTAATGGTTTTGTTCCTTGTAACATTAATATATACATGTATACATGTTTCACTAAATAGGAAAAATATTTATTTCCCCAACATTCTGTATTAAGAATTTCTTCCATAAGCATTTCTTAAAAACAACAAAAAAATCACGATATGATATTAAAATGATAGCTAATGCAATGTATGCATAATTTTAAGTGTCTTGGCATCTAGTAATTATTTAGTGGAAGTAATTTTTGCTCGAGCGGGCCCAGTAACGTCTCCATTGGAGACTTTGTTGTTACTGTGTCTGGCATATCGAATACTCTCGGTAGCTTGCCGGGCTCTCCGAGAGGGGCGGAGGAATCGAACTCGGGTCGGCCATGTTGGCTGCTTGTAAGGCGAACGCCCTACCCGCTGTGCTATCGCTCCAGCCCCATGGAAGTAATCTTAAATTAATAATTTGATCTTACAAATAAGTCTTCTTTCAGCTATGACTCTCTTTATTACTTGCTCCATAATATTGGGGCTCTAATATCTTAAGGACGCTGGTGATGTTTGTGCTTATCTTGACCTCCACGTTCCGCAGAAAGGCTGAGCGGGAAGAGACTAGTTCTAACCCATTTCTTTATCTCTGCTGAAAGACATTCATTGCCTCAAGAAAACCCATTACATTTCACTAAGCCAAATCTTGGTAAGCAAACGGGTTGGCCCCCAATTCCACAGTATTAGCAATTTTTTGCTTTTTCCACACAAGGATATTGAGAGAAGAGCCTCCTTGAGGATCCTCAACCACTGGGGCTGGAGCGATAGCCTTGCATGCGGCCAATCTGGGTTCAATCCCTGGCATCCCATATGGCCTCCCCAGCACTGCCAGGAGTAACCTGAGTGCAGAGTCAGGAGTAACCCCTGAGCATCACCTGGTGTGACCCAAAAAGCAAAAACAACAACAACAATGAAGTTCCAAAAGGATCCTCAACTAACTCACAGCTCTCTTCAAGTGACAACACTTTCATCAATTTCTCAAGGCCCAGCTAACTTAACTTGGCAACCGTCATTCAAAATACTGTAGATTGGCATTATAGAAATCCAGCTGACCACCACTTCCTTCCACCAAATGGGATGGAACGTGACGGAACATTAGGGCAGCACTACCAAAGGCTCTCTGGCAGATCTCATCCAGCGGCTCTGACTGGGCCGCAGATGGATGGTTTTTCAAAGGTTTCCATTCCCACGAGCCTAGGGGGTAATATTTATGTACAATGTAAGTATACAGATAGAATCACTTCGATTCAAACACAAGCTGGGGATTACCTCAAAATAAATAGCTTCGCGTGGCATTTTCTGATAATATTTACAGAATAATGTTTGTAACAATGCAATTTCGTCGCGTGATAAAGATCAATTTACCATAAAAACATGCGAATGTGTCACCCTAGTCACTTTGTTTCAATTGAATTGGCCTTGTGCAGATAAGCAAGCACATCTCCTCTAGAAACACCAGTTTATAGATAAACTGTGTGAAATCAGGTATGTGTGTGAGAGAATTACACTGCCTACTCTCATCATTTTGCACTGCCACACTGCCCATATGCCTCCCAAGCTTACTTTATTCGGATCTTGCTGAATCTATTCTCCGTGCTATTAAACTGAGCCCATTTCACATCGTTCAAAAGTAATTACACTTTTGTCTCGAGTATAGGAGACTGCTCTCCCTAAACAATGAACTTCTCATTATTAGAACTGGCAGAAATAAGTGTACTGGTGTTAACAACAGCATGTATTATACCATCACAATAATGTAGGCTAAGTTTGGTGTACAAAGGTAACCAGAAATTTAAAAGCTTATGAAAATCACCACATAAAAATAGGAACTTTACCATACCATAATTAAGGTCCTAATCTGTGATTTATTTTTAAATAACACATGCATTTTTCTCTTTTCCTTCTTAAATTTTCTGAACAGTACTTCACACATAACATTATACTACTCAGACAGCAAAAATACATTACTAACGGCTGTGAGATTGTAAGCAAAATTTATATAAAGAGCATTTCAAGACACAGTTATAATATAGCAATTAAAATTATTTTGGGTAAATAAAGAATCCCAGGAGTTGACAGTGAGCCTGGGCAAGTAAAAGCCTCTCTCTATTCTGTGCGTTGAATGACTTCTTTCAGTAGTTAAAGTTGCATATGTTACAGCCCTGCTTTCAGGTTATACTTGGTTCTCTGCTATATGTCCAACTATAGAAAAACATTTTTAAAAGACACCTTTTTCTCCTTTTGACAGAAAGAGACTGTCTTTACTCTGAAAGTTGCTTTATAACCGGTGCCCCTGCAATGTTTAAATACATTAAGATAGAGCAAATAATTACATCCATAGTACATTATATAGCGAGAGTTGTTAAAACAATTTCAGGGAAAAGTTCCCAATATAAATAATAATGTAATAGACTCAAATCTATTATAAAATATTTTCTTTCAGGGATCTTTAAATACTTCAAAATACACAGAGATGCAGTATTTATTTAATATGCGATCTGGCTATCTTTAGAACGAGCTCCTCAAGTTCCTCTTTAAATACTAGTGCTAAATTGTTAAAATAAATAATTATATGTTTTTAAAATCTATCTTGGGAGGCTAGCACTCCTCAGTTACATAAAACTGTTCATTCAATTTAAGAGGAAATTAAGGGGAGAAAAGATAAGCTTGGCTGAGATCAGAATATGCTTATTTTTTAAAACGACAACCAATTATTCAGCAACCGCACGTGGCCCAGACATTCATTTCACGGCTAACACCAGAACGGCCACAGCACCTAAGCCTGCAGTGGAGGCAAACACAGAGAAAAGGTGGCCCCGGGTCGGGCTACCACAGTTTCAGCCCTCACTGGCCTTAGTCTCCTCTGGGGTTAATAAACACTGGTGCTGTTTGACACGAGGCATGTTCAGGAGAGCCCTTTGCCTCATGAAATAAACCCATCTATGTGAGAAGCATGATTAAAAATGAGCCAGACATTAAAGCCAATCTTGCTTGTTTCTGAAATGATGAAGTTCCTTGACTCACATTTACAAAACGGTGAGAGGGGTGGGGATGGGGGTGAGGGGATGGGAGTAAGGGCCTGAGCCGGTACATCCGGTTAGGGCACTTGCCTTGCCTGTGGTCAATCTGGGTTTGATCCCCAGCAACCCATATGCACCTGCCCCCCAGGGCCCTATGAGAAGTGATCCCTGAGCACAGACCCAGCAGCAAGCCCTGGGCTCTGCTGGCTGTAGCACCAAAACAAACCAACAAAACGCCCAAACCATGGGGCCAGAGCGATAGTACAGTGGGGAGGGCATTTGTCTCTTATTCAGATGACCGGGGTTGATCTCCAACATCCCATAGGGTCTCCCAAGCACCACAAGGAGTAATTCCTGAGAGCAGAGCCAGGAGTAACCCCTGAACATTGCCTGGTGTGGCTCCAAAATAAACAACAACAATAACAAAGGTGGTCGAAGGAAAGTCCCGCAGAGAAGCTCATCATCTCAATATAACCTGAGAAGCCTCTACACTCAGGGCAGAATCAACTCACCAACCTGCACCCCCCACACACTTTTCTAAGACCACCTGAAAGACCAATTTTGCTTTGAATTGCTTGGCAAGATTCTGAGAGCTTCAATAACAGAACCAACAGAACCAATCAACTTTCTCTGGACAGCTACTTTATATTAACGATGTGTCTGGATGAAACTTTGCAATATATATGTATATATAATATATATTATATATAATATAATCTTCTCACGACATTTTATTCTATACCATATATAGAACCCCCCCCCCCCACCAAGATGTCCCTGTAGTATTCAGATCCAGTACAGCTGAGTGAAAGCTATCATAGGTACCTTGTTTATTGTACTAAAATTTACAATAATCACTATGAGCTCAATTTTCAGGTTTCCATCCTTAACTGAGTCAATGGCAAACAGTACAATAATACTTGCATGCACTCAATATGGACCAAGGACACTTTGAAATTCTTGATTCCTTCAAATTTCCATAGGGCAATAGTCAAAAATTACACGAAGGGTCCAAGAGACCAGTACAAAGTATGGCTTTGTATGTGGCTGATCCTGGTTACCCTGGCACTTTATGGTCCCCTGAGTACTGAGACAGGAGTAAGCCCTGGCTACCACCTAAATGTGGCATACCCCACTCTCTCCTCCCCAAAACAAAATCTGGTAGTACAAAGAGCATCTATATCCAGAACTTCCATCTGAGTTAAAGGGGTTGACGATGGAGAAGGAACAAGAACCTCCCCAGCTCTGCTCAGAGGCACTGGGGATGGGGTTCATTCCTCTCCATACTTAGGGTGAGGAGACCTGGAAATTTAGCACTTGGCCCAGCAATTCAGTGCTTCTGGGTTCCAACAGCTGGAGTGTGGGGTCTCCCAGGGCGTCTAGTGCTCAAGGGGAGTGAGCAGAGCCAAGGAGCCAAGTTCTGGGTAGGCTGCCTATGCATCAGGCTGTGCCAGCCCCTGAATTCTCTCTCTCTCTCTCTGGCTCCCAAGTGAAATTAAACCCGGCCAGCAAGTCTCGGTGACTTGCAGCCAGTCTTCCAGGGATTACTCATCCATTTCACTTTGTGGTGAAACTATGTGGGCAATACACAGTGCAGCTCTCTCCATAGCTCTCTTTTTTAAATTTAAGGATGAAAGCATGAATGTCACACATAAATAGGCAGAGAAATCTGGAAGCCTGTTTTTCCCCCCTTAAATTGAACTCTATGCTATGAAGTCCTTATGAAACATTCTCTGCTTTCAAAGATATTGAATAGGACCAAAATAGAGAATGTATTTTACTACTGAAATAAAAGGACCTGCGAGGAGACAATGACAATGACCTAGAATCCTAGGGGGAAAAGCATCTGTGTTGAGAAACTATTGTATAAATATATCCAATCATCTTGATAAATGGGTAAAATATTTCTGAATCGATTTAACACCTAAATATATCATGACTTTGATGACCATACTTTCTGCTCTCTGAAAATGCGGTATTACCAAAGTCGTAGTTTGACTTTTTTCTTCTAGAAAGACAGCATATTCACCATGAATAGTGCCTTAACTTTTTTCCAAAACAAATCTATTATTTAACTGTCTAGAGAAATTCTTTATTTAGCCAGTAATCATTAGTTGAGTATCATTATATGCTAGGCAATAGAAATACAAATATAAAATATTTATATATATATATATATGTCTGTGTGTGTGTGTATAGTTATATCTGACTGTGTTTTCAGAGAAATACAAAGACGAAAACAACATGTAAGCAAGTGGACTATAATACAGACCTTGAGAAAAGATATAACATTTCTCATGGGTCAAAAACAAAAACAGAAACAAAACAAAACTCGGGAGCTGGACAGATCGTACAGGAGTGAGGGCAAACTCCTTCTCTGCGGTAACGTGAGGGAGGCCAGCGACACATCACAACCTCGGGTGTCCTCCCAGTGAACTGCTGTCTCAATTGCCCTAGAAGCAGCAACGGGTCCTCCCCGTCTCTGAGAACCCCAAAATATAAAAATCTCAACAATTAAAAAAAGAAAACTTAGAGTACCCAGGAATGTGGCTCGTGGTCACCTCACCTGTGAGGACCTGAGGTCCCACCCCTAGCATCACAAAAGAGAGAAAAAAGAGTTTAAACAACAACAACAAGAAGAAGAAGCTCAGGAGGTCAGAGGTCTCAGAAGCAGCAAATTTTGAATTCCGTCTTATGGGAGAAACCCAAGTCACAGGGAAAACAGAATATTAAAAGAGAAATATTTCGGGTAGAAAGAGAAATGCTAGCTGTGTTCTCCTGTTCTAGCCAAGTTCTCCTGATATGATCCTGAACATGCAGGAAAAGACATTTCTTCTGAAGTGGAAATTGAATCAATACATAAGAGGCAGAAACAAATTTACCATACAGTCAGACATAGAATAAAAGAAAATAGCAGTGATGTGTCTAAACCAGTTGAGTCATTTGTATCCAAAATGCAGTCATTTCTACACCAGAAGATCTTAATATTTTAAAGTTATAGATCGACTTGAGAATCTGATAAAGACCATATGAAGAATTATACAATAATTTTCAGAAGATCCATAAGCTTCAGTGAAAAATTGCTTTAAAAGAAGTTGCTTGAGAAAAGAGGCAGGGTTGGGGGGGGGGGGGTTGTATCTTTCCATCTTGTTCAAGGGGGAAAAAAAAACCCACCAAAACCCTGTACAAAGTAGGCGATTCATGGCTATTTTCTTTAACTGAATTCTCTACCACGAATGAATGGCTTCTTTTTAAAGAACTACCTGCATGAGAGAAACAGTTCACTGAGAAATGAAAATATCAAATACCTATAGGCATTGTAACATCCCCTCAAACCAAGGGCAGGAACTCAATATTATTTCTCATGCCCAGCCTCCAGTGTACATGAAATAATCTTCCCTAACTACTTGCAAAGAGATGGGGCACTCTTCTTAGACAGACCTGTGGATCTTCACCCCTTGAAATTTGGGTGTATATGTTGATAAAATCACCAGGAAAGCCAAACCAAGAAGTACCTCAACGGTGCCCTCCCTGGGAGAAGGCACTGGACAGAATGGCAGAAATCTGACCACTGTCCCCTGCTCCAATGTCCACTCCCAGTGTCCCCTCCCAGTGTACCACCTGTTCATTTCCCAGCTGAACCTTGCCAAGAGAGGGCCAACTCGCTTCACCCTTACTCATAACTCATAATTCATATAATGTTAAGGGAAGGGAAATGGCAACAATCACGGATGCAAAATTTAACTTGCCAAATGACACATAAGGAGGAAAATTAATGATGCCTGCAGTCCTGGGAGGAGCTTATAATGTTTAGTAGCAGGGACTGCAAACACGGGGTGCTGGCTAGACTCTGGTTCCCAAAGAGAGCTGTTACTAGGAGAAATGTAAGGCCTCCGTTTCCACATCGACAAGATGGGATGAATAATAACACCCCGGTAAAGGTAAAAGGTAAAGGCCCTCCCGTTGATCGTTGATTTGCTCGAGCGGGCCCAGTAACATCTCCATTGGAGACTTTGTTGTTACTGTGTCTGGCATACCGAATACTCTCGGTAGCTTGCCGGGCTCTCCGAGAGGGGCGGAGGAATCGAACTCGGGTCGGCCATGTTGGCCGCTTGTAAGGCGAACGCCCTACCCGCTGTGCTATCGCTCCAGCCATAGCTAGAGTCTGGTTCCCAAAGAGAGCGGTTCCCAAAGCGGTTCCCATAGCTAGACTCTGGTTCCCAAAGAGAGCGGTTACTAGGAGAAATGTAAGGCCTCCGTTTCCACATCGACAAGATGGGATGAATAATAACACCCAAAGGGAAATTTTACTAAGGCTCAATGAGTCCATTTATGTCAAAAACTAAACAACAACAACAACAACAACAAAGGCAAACAAACTGAATCTGAAAATCACAACTTCAGTGACTGGTGGGTGGGGAGAGTGTAACCTTTCCAGGCTCACAGGGTTGAAGGGGAGGGAGAGGAGTGTTTCTGTATGAGGGGACTATCCAAGAACATTGCCCACCACATACCAACTGGAAAATACCCCTTTCTCCGCTGGGATGCGATTCCACATAGAATAAGGCCATGACGTTTCTGCGCCAGGCACTTATTCTATGTGGTCACATCCTGGAGAGCGAAAGAGAGAGATTGAACAGAACCAAAGCTGGGCGTAAGGGAATAGAATAACTGATGCAACGTGTCTGTCGGTGTGACCGGGCTCCCATGAGTGGTCAGGGTCTCCCTGATGGAGAACAGGAAACAAGGTCACAGGGAGAATAGAAAAGGGATGTGTATGCCAACTGCAAGGAGGAGGGTGTCATTACTGGCTGGGCCAGCTCCTTCCACCCTGCCAGCCTGCTGATTAGAGGTCGTGAAGCTCCAGAGGGAGGCCGAGTGCGCTGTCTGGGGAAGCTTCTGTCCACGCAATCTTCTCTCCCTAAGAACCCACATCCCTCCTTCTCCAAGGAGCTAGACTCAGAAACACCACCCTGAGTCACATATTCTGAGATAGTGTATACCAGTCAACTGCAGGATTGTTGAAGCAGGATGCAGGGGACTTAACTAGAAGTTTGTGCTATCAACCTAGAGAATCGGAGTCTCTCTGAGACAGATTCTTCTATGCCATGCTCAGCACTGTAAGAAATGTTGGAATTCAAGCTGGCTAAATAATGGCAACCAAAGAAAACAGGAGAAACACTGATTTACTGTGGCGGAAAAGTCCAAACGATGTGGAAACTATCTCGAAAAACACTTGATTAGGAATGCTCTGACTTCAAACTTTCACGCTAATTGTGCCTGTGTTACTTTAACACTATCATCATATTTCTAGGTTTGCTCTTTTAATTGCACTGTGTTTCCAAAGAAGGAGTCTGGGGAAGCAAACACACGCACAGTCTACTTCCTACTGGAATCAGTTTCTTAGAAGGATTTTGAAAATGTTAGCAATCAATCTAGTGCCCGGCCGTTAGGTAGACAGTAATTATAAATCAGAGGACTTAAGCCAAACTCTGAGAGGAGACTGGTCACAAAGCAAGTGTAGGCACAATAGCCCAGGAGAAACCTACCATTGTACTGTGCTGAGAAGTGGGAGTCCTACGGCCACAAGTCTCTTGCGTCAGCAGAGAAACTGGCTGAAATTCCTCAGAGTGAGGTTTGTTGGGAAAACTCACATGCAAGGGAAGGTGAAAGGCCGGAAGCCCGCCACTCTCCTCTTCCTCCACTTTCTGTCTGCTTGTCACCATGGTTACCTCTCCATCTGCTTCCCCATACGGAGAGGCTGGTCGCTTGGAAGACATCCTGGAAGGAACAAAAGAGGAGAAAATAATGAAACCTCCACATAAATCCTTAATGCCGTCATTGTGTGGTTAGAGGCCATTGTAACAGAAATGCCTTTTTGTGCTGGCAGAGAGCAGGAAACCATCCAAATACCACTGCAAAGCACACACAATCAGAAACAATGGCCAAGCAGGTAGCAACAGAACAGTGCTTGTTTGTTGTGAGAATAATACACTAATATAGCACTCTCTTGTATTCTGGCTTCCTAAACAAGCGAATGCACCTCAGAACACTGCATTATGAAAGACTGTTCCAGTTTAAAGGGAAGAAAAATACCCATCTAGTTTTTCACTTTGCTAGACCTTATTCAAGACAGAACAATTATGAATAGCAAATATGGTAAGCAGTTAAAATCAGGGAAATAACTAAGATTTCTTTCATTAAACTATAAACAAAATAAATGAATGCCATCCTACTGAATTCATATTTATATAGAAAAGATGACTGCTAAATGTAGAAATATTGGCTCCTTCCTTGAGCTGCCAACAAAAGTTTCATCTTTGCTTTAAGCTTATTATGCACCAAAGAATTCTAATCTCTTCATCTGAAACAACTGAGGTCCACTTCTCTCTTACCACCCCAAAGCAGTGGCCAGTTAGTTCTAATGTAAAATGTGCAAGGCAGTAAAAAGGTAAGAGGATAAAAATACCCCCCATTTTATGTCTACAGTTCATGACAAAGTTTGGCATGGAGGCTCAGATTTTCTACCCGGACTTCCTGCATTGGTTTAAAACCCAAATGAGCATGGGCTGTTTTGCTTAGTATAGCGGATATGGCACTGCATCTGGAGAACTAAGAAATGGGCATGGGGGATAAGAGGAGTGGGAGTCCCCAAGCACTGCTCAGGGGCCTGGGGTCTCTCCCAACCATTCTCAGCCCACCAGGCCAGTGGTTCGACACTAGAGTCTGAGGATGTGGTGCTCCTTGGGCTCTGAGGGTCTGGAAGTACAAAGGTGAGCCCAGTGGTGCTTAGGAGCTCTACTGGGTAGGCTCTGAGACTACTAGGACTATCCCATCATACTCAGGGGTTTCGAGTCTGGGAACCCAAGCTGGGTCAGCTCAGGCAACCACTGCACTGTGTTCTGTCCTTGAAGTCAACACTTTTGGTACTTGTTCCTGACGGAGAATAATATCGGTGGGTAAATATAAAGCATATATTTTTAGTTCAATAGAAAGTTCCTTCTTCTATTAAATGCTCTGCAGAGAAGCAGCACCGATTTCAATTTTTTAAAGCATAAAAAGACCCTTTCGATTTATAATTTGATCTCATCTTGAAACGGTTGCAATTTTTACTCAATGAAGAGCATTTATAGAATTATCCATTGCAATTTCAGGCTATTGAGATAGCAGGTACAAAGGTATTATGTAGTTGCCACCTCATTTCCTTCACATACACACTGACTTTTATTTATTTATTTTTTTGGGGGGAGGGTCACATAAAGCTGTATCCAGGACTTACTCCCAGCGCTGTGCTCAGGGATCACTCCTGAGAAACCATACATAGTTCCAGGATTCAAATCAGCATTTGCTACATGTAAGGCAAACAGCCTAATAATCCCAGTGTTGCCTTTCCAGCCTCTGATTTTTAAATTTAAAATGTACTAAGATAGGCCTCTAATCCTTGCTGAATTGAATTATTTCTGGTGTTCCAAAAGAAAAGTATATTTGGGAACTGAAGTTATTCTATTAATAACAGTACAGTAAAATCAGGAAGGGCTCTGGAATCGAGCAAATAGATTAACAACCAGATTCTGCTGTTTACAAGGCCATGAGACTTCCTTTAATAGATCTCAAGTCACACATCTTTAAAGTGATATATAACATCTATACTGTGAAGTTTTTGGTGGGAAGAAATCTGTAGCCTATCAGAACTGACTAGTAGAGCTTTTAGGACCGAGTAGATGCTCAATAAACAATAGTGTCTATTTATTTTACAAACTTTAAAATTACAATGTGACCCGCCACCCTCAAAAACAAACAAACAAAAACCAACAACTCCCCAAATGAGGAAAGCAGATGGCCTCCGAAGCGTCAAGCTTGTCAACATGAAATTCGAAGTCTGCCAGAAGAGACGTGCTCCCTGGCCAGACGGATTTAACAATAAACTGGTCAATTGTATTAGCAACTGCTAAAGAAGAATGCCAATAGCAGGGTTCTGATCAACTGAACAAAGAGCAGGGAACAGTAAGGGGCTACCACATAAGCACTGTCTAAAAGGGAGAGGGACAAGATATTTCGCATTTAGGAAGTTTGGCGACTTGAGATACTAGTCCTGATCTCACTGCAAAAGTCTCTATAAGGATAGTCTAGTTTGGGATTATGTAAGTTAGGAATTGAAGCAAAAGAGTGGAAAATAGTTTTTAAGTCTCATCTATCACCAAATTGATATATCAAAAGATATACAAAATTTTCTACCCTATAGATATTTAATGCTCACTGACTGCTTCTATACTCTTGCCCAGGCAAATCCCTGATTCTAATACAGATAACTGGGCCAACATAAAACACAGAAAATACTCAGGCTTTGTGAAATGATTCATGAGTCAATCAATACAGGGATTTTGGACTGTTTCTCGATTTCACATATAGTCTGACTATCAGGAGACAATGAAACTATTACATAAACTAGATTGCAAAAGAATTATTATTCTTGCTTGAATTAAAAAAACTGATATTCTGATGCCTTCCTAGGTCTAATGTATGACTGCTCTGTCACTGCTGGGAAAGTCCAGTCTGTTGACAAGAGAGACCCAGCCTCTTGAGTGAGCAAGACAAAAAGGCTAGATGAACTGGCCTTTCTGAACTGAACACAATCAGCGCACTTTCAGGAGACATGATAATTTTTTCACTAATTATTTACTTCATTTCACTTGATTACTGATGATGTGGATACAAACTCAGTCAACAAAACAAAAAGACCAAAGTAGATAAGGTATAGAGGGTTAAGATATAACCAAACATCTAGTCATTCCAGCAACCACATTCTTTTCCTGTACAACTAGATAAATGCACCCTCTCTAAATATCAATAAATATCAGTATATGCAGTTACATAATTCTATGGGGGAAAACATATATGACCTAAACCACAGCAAGCAAGAGCCACGGGCCCTGAGGCGCTAACCCTAAATGATTATATATTTCATGTTCCTTTCAATTCCATTCTCAGAGAATTATAGAAAGTTCTCAATATGCTGGACTTTAAGTATCTGGATACAACTTAGGTAAAAAATTCTTCCCGTTTGATTTTTGTGCTGTATCCTTAAAGGGCTTCTCCTTGTACAGTTGGGGGTTGTTCCCAGAAGTGCTCAGGGAGGCATACGGTAGTGGGGATCAAACCTGGGCCTTCAGTGTTTATAGTATGTGCTCCAGTCTTCTGAGCTATCTCCCTGGCTGAAGAGTCTTTAAATATGTTAGAAAACATTAAATTTTAGATAGTCATAATTCAACATGCTAAGTTTCTAAAAGGTAAGTTACAAATTATGTAGAGTGTTCAATTTGTCACAGCATTCATGTTTAGTATGACTCACAGTACTTTGGAAAAACATTGGTAACAAAATCTTCATTAACATTCAATTTTTGACATTTTGCTCATCTACTCAAAGGTTTACTTTTGGGTAGACTCATTATCTTTGGGAATGTCTCATTAACCTCAGAGAGCATCAAGAAGACAGCATAAACTTTTATGCAGGGTCTTCCTGAGATATGTAGGATTCTGATTCCTGAAGATTACACTAAACAACTGTGTTGTAAAGCAAGGCGGCCCTTGGAACAGTAAGAATCTAGGCTAAAGTATGGTCTTGTGTATTCATTAGGTCGTCTGTTTATCCTTCCTTTCGTGGACTGCTAGGCTTACCACTGAATAAAAAACTCAGGCTTCAGAGAAAAAGACGTTAGACACAGAGTATATTCAAGCAGAAAAATAATTCATGAAACTATGATGATATAATAGTGGTCTTTAACTCAGTGCTGTGTCTGGATAAAAACTGTTCTTGATTAGGGAAATACTGATAAAAACAATGAGATATTTGCTCATGCCACTGAGAATGGTTTATAACAAAAAAACAACCAGGTTGTGGTGAGAAAGGAACTCCCAGCCAATGTTGGTGGGAAAGTCAACTGATTTAACCTCTATAGGACCATAGCACTGTCCTCCCATTGTTCATTGATTTGCTCAAGTGGACACCAGTAATGTCTCCATTGTGAGACTTGTTGTTACTGTTTTTGGCATATCAAATACGCCATGTGGAGCTTGCCAGGCTCTGCCATGCAGCGGGATACTCTCAGTAGCTTTCCGGGCTCTCCAAGAGGGATGGAGGAATCAAACCCAGGTTGGCTGCGTGCAAGGCAAACACCCTACTCGCTGTGCTATCGCTCCAACCCTTGGAAAGAAATACTGAGATCAATCCAAAAAGTTAGAACACAACTACCATGCACAATGCAGAGATATAATTTCATCCTCAAAACACAAAATATTCATTTGAAATGATATACGAACACATGTGTCCATCACCACACTTAATATAATGGCCAAGATATGAAAACAACTCCAATGTCCAACTCTAGATGAACGGATCAAAACGTTGTTATATATATATATATATATATATATATATATATATATATATAATATATGGAATACTACAGGTGCAAAAAAGAACAAAATCATGCAATTTGTAGCAATATCGGTGGAACTAGAGGTTTTCACACTGAATGCATTCAGAAGGAAAGGAATAGATGCAGAATGATCCTTCTCATATGTGGGGCTCAAAGATAAGCAGAAGATAGCAAGAAAGTGCCAAAAGCAATGCAACAAGAGAATGGATTCACATGATGGACTTGGGGGGTGGGGGGGCCTGAAAGGGAGGGACATCGCTCTCTTTGCGGAGGGGGTGGGTACACCAGTGATGGGTGCCTCATTGGAAATACAAGCATGGAAAACAATCTAAACAGTACTGCAAATCTCAAAGGAAGCCAGCTGGCAGCCTGGGCTCCTGAAAGAATGAAGGCCTAATGTCAAGCCTAAATCTGTCTGTCTGTCTGTCTGTCTGTCTGTCTGTCCTCCCGTTGTTCATCAATTTGCTCAAGCGGGCCCAGTAACATCTCCCATTTTGAGACTTGTTGTTACTGTGTTTGGCATATTGAATATGTCATGGGTAGCTTGCCAGGCTTTGCCGTGAGCGCAAGATACTGTCTGTAGCTTGCTGGGCTCTCTAAGAGGAGTGGAGGAATCGAACCCGGCAAGGCTGACTATGCACAAGGCAAACGCCCTACCACTGTGCTATTGTTCCAGCCCTCAAGCCTAAGTAAAATCTTTTTTAAAATAAAAAACAATGTATTGATCACTTACTCTGTGAAAGCTACTTATCCAATTTTTTAAATGCAACTGTGTCTCTTTTAAGATGCAAACTGACTGAGAAGATTTCAAAGGAAAGGAGAATGTATCTGAGGCTTGCCTAGGCCAACAGAGATCCTGCACTACTTCAGTGAATGGTCAACCAATTGCATTTGGAGGAAAATTAATAAACTTAAAGCTTGGAATAAAGGGAGAAGAAATAAATTAAATGGAGGAAGAAATTATAAAGTAAAGACACAGAGTTGCTTTTAGAAAGTGAGACACAAGTTTAACTTTCATATTTGCTTGGGACACAGGAGGATTCAAGGAAAAGTATCCAGATCCTCTCTCTAGTCTACAATAATCCTGAGGTTGCTGAGTGATACGAATGGAGCAGGTGCAAAACAGTCTCTAGGTAAGACACCACTTGTTTTCCCAAGAAGCAACTTATCCTTAACTAGTCTCCTTGATGTGGTCCACAGATAAAAGTAATTTTAAAACAGGCAGAGTTCTCTGTTATTGATGGTCACTCTCCATGCCCAAGACATTAGAGTAAACAGGATCTCTCCTCTTGGGATAAGCTACACGCACATTCATAGCGCTTTGGAGTGGTATCGCAATCTCCATTACCTCATTCTCCTGAGGACAGCCTGGCTATGCCAAGCAGATTAAGCCAATAGTCCACTAGACTATGGCAATCAAAATATTCCAAAAACTCACCAAAATAATGGTGAACACAAGAACCTGAACAAGGCTATGTAAAAGAACACATCCCCTGAAGCTGCATTAGAGAACCCATATACGTCACAGAGGAGCACCAAAGAGGAAGTTCGTTTTCTTGAAGGGAAAAAGGTAGAACATCACCAAACGAGCTCATCCAGAATCTTCCCTCGCAGCAAGAGGGGGACATTAATAAGTGAACTGGAGGGTCCCACCTCCATACTACCGCAGCACCGTGAAGAAACAGCGCAGATCCCTACCAGGAGGAGTGGACTAAAAAAAGAAAAGCCTCGACAGGGAATACCCACAAATACAATCTCTCCGATAAAGAATTCAAAGATAAAACATTGAGGATGTTCAAGGAGTTCCCAAAAACGGTGGAACAGGCATCCAGTCAATTAAAGGAGGACATGAAAGGAATCAGCTACACATGGCAAATCCGGGGGCCGGGGAGAAGGTATGAGAGTACAATGGGACACTGAGTCAGTGACTCTCAACCTAGAATGCACACTAGAATTACACACAACACAACTTTAAAATCACTGACGCCTTGGCCCACAAACAGTAGCCCTGGGCTCCAAACAGAGCATTGCCAGGTGTAAGGCCAGATCACGACGATCTCGACCACCCTGTTGTTCGTAGATTGCCTCGAGCAGGTGCCAGTAACGTCTTCTTCGTCCTAGCCCTGAGATTTTTTTTTAAAGTGCCATATTCAAGGCTTTTTCAGGGTTAGGAGAATGAGACCCATCATTGTTACTGGTATTTGGCATATTGGGTATACCACGGGGAGTTTGCCAGACTCTGCCGTGTGGGCATGTTACATTTGGTAGCCTGCCAGTTTGACCAAATTAGGAATGAGACGATAAGATGTCGCGCTTCCGGGAGCTGAGTGTGATGATCTCTGGATCCCGGCCGTTGTTGGAGTTACACGGCAGTTGGTGGGTGTAACTGTCTAGTTACTGGCAGGTCCAGTCCCAAACTGTGCAGGCTTGGAGATCTCAGCCCCGGGTCCCACACACCTGGGTTCCTCTGTCAGTTCTTTTATGCGTGAGGCTCATCCAAGTGTGTGGAGAGTGGTCCCAGCATGGCCTTGGCTGGGCCTCGATGGTCTTCAGCTGTTGGGCCCTGGTGGAGATAGTCAGGCATAGGGTAGGAGACTCTGCCTTGTTCTCTCCCAGGAGCTGAG
This sequence comes from Sorex fumeus, assembly GCF_029834395.1. Taxonomy (NCBI): domain Eukaryota; kingdom Metazoa; phylum Chordata; class Mammalia; order Eulipotyphla; family Soricidae; genus Sorex; species Sorex fumeus. Next base: position 8,481,616 of record NW_026606157.1, read on the forward strand.
TGTGATGATCTCTGGATCCTGGCCGTTGTTGGAGTTACACAGCAGTTGGTGGGTGTAACTGTCTAGTTACTGGCAGGTCCAGTCCCAAACTGTGCAGGCTTGGAGATCTCAGCCCCGGGTCCCACACACCTGGGTTCCTCTGTCAGTTCTTTTATGCGTGAGGCTCATCCAAGTGTGTGGAGAGTGGTCCCAGCATGGCCTTGGCTGGGCCTCGGTGGTCTTCAGTTGTTGGGCCCTGGTGGAGACAGTCAGGCATAGGGTAGGAGACTCTGCCTTGTTCTCTCCCAGGAGCTGAGTGTAAGGCCAGAACTATATATATATATATATATATATATATATATATATATATATATATTTTTTTTAATGATCAATATAATTATTAAGAGGAGGCAGGAGAAAGGAACCAAAAAGGGCATTCTACCAACTCTGCAATCAGACTGAGACCATAAGCCAAGGAATGTAGGTGGCTTCTAGAAGCCAGAAACACTGAGGACACGATTCTTTCTCTCTTCTGAAAGGAATTAGTCCTACAAACACATGACTTTAGAACTTCTGCTCCACACCTGCTGGTGAATTGACCTGCACATCAAAGCAGAGGTCCACAGACTTACTTGGCCCACCATCCCTTTGCTGAAAGGAAATTAATCAGAGCTCACTGAAATCTACATTCTTTGAGTGAACAAGAAGTGCCCCCCAATTACATCCTGGCTATGAGAGCCCACCTGCGTTGTTCAAGCACCCTCCTCCACAGTGGGGTGGTATCACCCACGTCAGGAAATACGAGCTAAGTTAATACTTAACTTGGTAGTAAGGTAACTTGGAAGTTCATTACCCAATACCAGGAAACACGTGTACCACTTGAGCGTATTTGTCTCCTATAGCTTTACCTCACTACGCTTCCGTCTCTGCTCTAACACCCTTCCCCAGTGAAGACTTTCAAGCTTATACCTGATAAATCAGCACCACCGGGGCTAGAGGGCCTTGTATGCTCTAGGCGCTGTGTTTGATCCCTAACACCACGTGTCCCTGCTCCTAAGTAAACAGAGTGGCCTTGAAGGTACCAACCTCTGGGCCTGAGCAACACTGCGCCACCAGGTCACTGGGTCCAAGCATCCGACTGTTCAGCCTGCATAGCATGGCCAAACATTCCCCCCAAGTGATGCCAAGGTCCCCTGAGAATCCCTTGAGAGCCCACGCCACCGCCCCCCACCAAAAAAAATGAACATCCACTTCCTCTTTCACCACTACTGCTTTGTACACAGCTTACTCACCCAGAATTTAGAGTCTATTCTAAAAATACTAGCCTTTCAATAAGTATCTATTAAATGAACAGCAACTAAAACCAGAAACTTTCTATTTCCTAACTCTGGTTAGAAACTGTGAGAGCTATTTTTATAGAACAAGTATGCTTAGAAATCACGGCATTATTGTCAGGGGAAAAAAAGGAGATCTAGCTCAGTCATTTAACTTTCTTAGTTTTTTTGTTTTGGGGCAATACTCCGGGATTGTTCCTGGGACTGCACTTAGAGATCGTTCTTGGTGGGATTGGGGATCAGATGGGTCAGGGAAGGAACCAGCTTGGCTGCATGCAATACCAGCTCCTTAACCCTCTGTACAATTTCTGCAGACCCTAAAACTAATTTTCTTCGTAAAAATTTCTATAAAGGAGATGGTAAACCGTGGTGTTTTTTCCTCTTCTGTTTTTTCCTAAGTAATTAGGCTTAAGGTGCTTGTGTAATTTCCATAGGTAAGTACAAAATCTAACAGTGAACTAACTTTACAAAAAAATGCTTGATACTTATTAATAGAACTATTACGGGGGAAATCACCTACTGACTGCTTCAGACTTTGTATGATTGGGTTATGATCTTTGCTCCAGTTAGTCTGGAAAATGACAAGTGTACAAAGTCAAAGAAATTCATATATATATATATGTATATATATATATATAACAAATGTGAAATTTTAAAACCCAGAATAGAAATCAGTTTCCTTATTTAGTAGATTTCTCCTTAAAGTTTCTTTTTTCCCCTTTCTAAATGTGTTAACCTTTGACTGGATAATTTAACGTCCTTGGAAGCAGTGCCTTCTACTGGTTATTCTTTTAGAATAATATTATTTTAAGGTTCACAATTATGTATCAAAACTGCGCGCGCACAGACACACACACATATATATATATATGCATGTACACATATATATTATATAAATCAAACCCTAGTGTTGTCTGGAGACTTCCCTGTCTATCGTTGCTAAAGAAACTTTCCCTTCACCTCAAACTACATCAACAACTCTCATCAGGATTCAGGATGATAATCGAACATCTGCACAACCAGTGACATTCATTCAAGTATTTGTTTTTCTTTATTTCCCTATTAATATACACATATCAAAACTAGAACAAAAGCACTGGTAAAACAAGAATATACATTTTAGTTTCTTGAATCCCTTGTCACCCAGTGCATTCTGCACTTAATATAATTCTAGTGAGCCAGGTCTGATTATGACTTCTTCATTTTATTTCTTGAAGATTAATGCTAACAATATGACAGTATGATAAAGGCCTCTCCAAACTGCTCTGTATTTTCCCCCGAATCGTCTAACGCTCCATGCGGAATGAGATAGTTATATGGCAGCACGGTTCCTAGTATACAGTTGGCACTACATGCCTTTTTCTATGAATAAATGAGAAAATTGAATGAGTATTTCGTGCCAGGCAAGTATCCTTTGTGTTATGAAGAAAACGGGCTACTCAGAAATGAGAACCCTCTGATTTGCCCTAAGGAAAGTTACAGCTCTGGGGTACACAGCAAACAGATTTCCATCATCCAGCCATTCATTCATTAAAGGGAAAGCATTTAAATACTATCATGCGCAACTAATGGCAACATAACTAAGGAATTGAGACTATCTGAAGGCAGGTGACTTTTTAAAAAATACAGGTATTGTGGAAAACAGATGATCCAAAAATGATGTCTTGAAAATAAAATAATCAGAGAATGATTCTCTCAAGTTTAAAAATTCAGCAGAGTCTATAGTCTACTTTCAGCATGCTTCTCCCCCTGGGAGGATCCTCCCAACACCCTTTATTTGGGATGGGGATGGCGTTGGGAGGGATACTGGGACCCGTGGTGGTGGGAAATGGGCACTGGTGGAGGGATGGGTATTTGATCATTGTATAATTGAAACCCAAGCACAAAAATGTGTAAGTCTACAACTGTACCTCATGGTGTCTAATAAAATTTTTTTAAAAAACATTTAGCAGAGTAATGAGAATGAAGCAGATGCCAATAGGTGAGAAGAGAAGATTCGAGGAGGAGAAATGCTATTAACAAATCACAGAAGTTGAAGGGAATAACATAAGCTAGCGTATAGAATGTTTTGGTAAAAGAACTGGATTCTAAGAAGAGAAAACGCAGATAAATATAAAAGTTAAGGACCAGATGTTAACTGATTCTCGTTTAAATTTTATCTTCTTTGAGTTGCCAGACCAAACTTTTAAGTTGATATCGAAGGCAAAAAGTAACTAGTGATGGATCGTAAGCCACACAGTAACATAATCAAAGTAACAATTCAGAATGAAAAATCCACAGAACTTAATAACTGATGGAATGATGAAGATGGAAACCAGACAGAGGAGTGATTTGGTGAGATAATGCAAAGATAGAAATTATTTCTATAATTTCAAAAACAATATTGGCAATAAGAGAAATATATAATGAGAAAGGCCATTCTGAAGGTAACTATAAAAGCCACTCTCTTAAAATGTCTCAGTTTACTGTATTTATAAATGAAATAGGGGCCGGAGCGATAGCTCAGCCAGTAGGGCACTTGCCTTGCATGTGATTGGCCCTGGGTTCAATCCCTAGTGTCCCATATAGTTTCCCAAGCACTGATAAGAGTGATCTCCGAGAACAGAGCCAGGAGGAAGCCATGAGCACCACAGGGTATGGTCCCCTAACCAGAAAATATGTAAAAAATGAAGAAGAAATAGCAGATAATAATAAACTAAGAGCTATGGGGCTGGAGAGATAGTACAGGGATTAAGAGGTGTGCTATGTATGGGCTGACCCAGGTTTAAATCCCAGCACTGTATAAAGTCCTCTGAGTAGCACCAGGAGTAATTCCTTACCCAGAGCCCTGAGTGAGCCCTGAGCACTACCATGTGTGGTACTCAAACTACAAAATAATAAGAATGATTGTAGTGAAAGCAAATAATTCAACATAATGTTTTAAATGCAAGTGTGATTAATTAAAATTAACCAATATTTATAGCAAATTCTAATTCTGACTTATACTCTGATGATTTAAGCATTTTTATCCTCTTTATTTTTATTCAAGAAGAAATTGAGTCATAAAAGTGGTGTAAGCTCTCTTTTGCTATACTACTTAGTCTACGGGCTAATAACAGAATTCAAAAAAAAAGTAGTCTTTCTAAAAGAAAATTAGTAAATAGAGCAGAAGACACAATACACATAGCATAATATAGAAAGACAATTAAAACTGGCAAGCCTTCAAGTCCAAATATTATACAACTCGTCTTGAAATTATTTGTCTCCAATTTTCCTAATAACAAAAGTATTCATTCAGGACATTCACATTTATTTATCTACTTCCTTTTGTAATTAAGATTTTTTTGTAAGAAGGTTAATCAGGATTAGGAATTATACTCTACTGTTTTATCGAAGGTTTCCTTCACAATAGAATGTCCCTATTCAATATGGCAAATCAGCCCAGACTTTCAGCTTGAATAGACAGGTTTTGATTCAAATGAATGCAACAACACTTCGACTTGATTTATAAACATAGAATTATATAAACATAGTGAACCTTTTTATAAAAGGAACGGAGTTTCATTACTCCCAATCTATTAATTTCAGTAACTGTTTTGTTTATGACTTTTCCTTTACATAATTTAAACATTTTCACTTTTCTATTTTTGGTTTTGTGTTTATGCTGTGAGCACATATTTATACTTTATAAGCAATTTCCAAAAGTTTTTAGAATAGATTTCTTGGGGGCCTTTGGGACACCTTCGATCATAACCTGGGGCTTCTTCTGGCAATGTGTTAAGTGGTGCTTGGGGGACCACGAAGGATCAGGGATCAAATGAGTTGGCCACTACGTAAGAGAGTTGCTGTCCAACCCTGAACAGAAACTACATCTTAAATAGCACATCTCAAGAATAAACAGACTTTTCCAAAAATTTCCACTATTTTCCGACTTCTATCAAACTCCCTGTCATCAGTTTCTGATACAGACCATGCCAATCTCTTTTCCCGTCAACCTGTCGCTTCTCACATGGTACTGTTATTCTGTGGCAAGAACAAGTACGTCAGAGCCTGGTATATAAACTTTCATTTATATACCATAAATGAAAGCTGGAACATAAATTTCACAGAAACATAAAAGCAGGTAACATAGAATGGCAAATAAGACTAAACTCCCCATGGTCCTTACTAGACAGTTGGCCCAGGAAGCAGAAAGCGACTTCCACTCATATTCATAAACAAAACCTCCCAAGCGTGTAAATCTAAACTCAAAATTAATTGGAGGCTCAGTTATTTCTGAAAAAAAATAAATGTACTGTCCTGTTCTGAAATGCAATTTACATTTGTAGAGAAAATTTTATCAACATTAAAGATGTTAAAACTGTAATGAAAATGTTCGCTGAAAATGACAAAGTCCTGGGCCAGAGTGATAGTACAGTGGGTAGGGCATTTGCCTTGCACGCGACCGACCTGGGTTCGATCCCCGACATCCCATATGGTTCCCCAAGTACCGCCAGGAGTAATTCCTGAGTGCATGAGCCAGGAGTAACCTCTGCGCATCGCTGGGTGTGACCCAAACAGAAAAAAAAAAAGCCAAAGTCCTCATAAACGTTCAGAGCACCCCTTGCCAAGACCCGCCCTGTGTTCACTCTATGCCATAGTTAGTTCTGAGACAGGCTCTGCACTGGGACCAGTGACCTCCTGTCTGGTGAGAACAGAATCACGTTTAACTTCAGCCACTTTCCTGCCCTTCTCTCTACTTCCATGATCGCCCTTCCCAAATAGTTGTCCCCGACTCCTTTCTACTTTCCAAAGACGGAAGCAAAGAGCAAACACAGAAGAGGGGTTCTCTCCAGGAAGGATGGACAATATAGAAGACCCCTTCAACAGAGGAGAACAGCCTATTTCAGAAATGCTTCATACAAGTCATTTTTCAATGTCTGATTCTATTTCTTCTGCTTGGGGCCACACCCAGCTGTGCTCAGGGCTAAGTGCTCGGTCACTCCCCTTGGTACCCAGGGGTTGATGCATTGCCAAGAGCTGATATTTCTCTTCATTTTCAAAATAACATATGAAAGGTAAGCATTTACACTAGCAAAATTCTATCCTCTAACAACTCAAAATTAAAATTTTCAGTCATTTTCTATATCCTTATTAGAGTTCCATTAATAATTGTATCAAAACTACTTTTCAAAATTAGACAGTGTGCTGTGAAAATGGCAACCCCACCACAGTTTTCTAAATAAGATGAGTCCATCAAGAGTAACAAGTACCTGGCTCAAAGCCCCAAGTTTATCTAGGTAAATAAATGTAGCACTGTAGCACTGTCCTCCCATTGTTCATCGATTTGCTCGAATGGGCCCAGTAACGTCTCCACTGTGAGACTTCTGTTACTGTGTTTGGCATATGGAATGCGTCATGGGTAGCTTGCCAGGCTTTGCTGTGTGGGTCAAGATACTCTCGGTAGCTTGCCGGGCTCTCCGAGAGGGGCGGAGGAATTGAACCCAGCTCGGCCAGGCCTGTAGCACGCAAGGCAAACCCCCTCCCGCTGTCCTAGTAAATAAAAGTATGTCAGCTAAAACATCTTATCTTCATGCCTCATTATATTATTATCAAACTGAACCATATTTACAAAGTGCCTACCATGATGCCCAAAAGTAAAGAGAGAGGAAGAGGAAATTGTCTGTCATAGAGGCAGGGGGTGGGGGGGATGGGGGTGGTGGGAGGATACTGGGGACATTGGTGGCGGAAACTGGTGGAGGGGATGGGTGTCCGATCATTTTATGACTGAAACTCAATCATGAAAGCTTTGTAACTGTATCCCACGGTGATTCAATATCAAAATTTTTTAAAAATGAAGAAATTAATTTAGTTAGACGCTAATTAATGTCACTGTCCTCTCACAGTTCATCAATTTGCTCGAGTGGGCCCAGTCTCCACTGTGACACTTGTTACTGTGTTTAGCATATCGAATATGTCACGGGTAGCTTGCCAAGCTTTCCTGTGAGGGCGAGATACTCTCAGTAGCTTTCTGGACTCTCAGAGAGGGGTGGAGGAATCGAACCTGGGTCGGCTGGGTCGGCCGTGTGCAAGGCAAATGTCCTACCTGCTGTGCTATCGTCTAAATAATAATTTTATAATATTTTAATATTTCAAAAAGCAGATACCATTATATGCCTACAAGACATTAGGAGTAATGGATTGGTAAGAAATTATGATGTCTAAATTTCAAGTCACTTTCGTGAATAGAAGAATAAACAATTTAACAAAATCTTTGATATTTTTGGAAAAAACTGTGCAACATAAGAATTTGCAATTTTTCAAAATCCTACTTTCATTTAACTTATTAAATATTTGTTATAGTTTTACTTTCTAAAACAACTGTGAACACCGATGTTCACTGAAGTTATGAAACATTTTATTACAGAATGTTTTTAATTGTCAAATAGAGAAAATTCAACCAGCTCTATAAAATAGAAATGATTTCCACTGTTAAATGCTGAAGAGAAATGAATCTGTAGGTAGAATGACCAAATACGAGGTTTGAAGCAAACAATACAAAGCCATAAATAGTAATTTGCTGTAAATTACTTAATTCATGTATTGTTATACATTTGTCATTAATCAGAAACAAACAGAAACAGAAACTTTCACCTTCTGGCAGCTACAGATTACAAATGGCAAAGTCCTTTTGTTTGGACTCTTTATAAATTACGGTGGATAATATGGCATTAAGATTTGTGGTTCCAAACTGTGTTTTCATAGCTAGAGAGGGTCTCCTTTTGAAGGAAATAAAAAGCATTTTCCATTTGAGCATGAATTTTGCCTCTTTGACAGCTCGGAGTCCACAGGATGTGGAGAGATGATTTAAATTTTACATCAAAATTGTGACTGCGCTCCACTTTTTTTCCCCCTTCTCAAGGGAGGCATTGTTCTTGCCTCGCCATCACCAGGCGTGACAGCGCCAGACTGGAGTCATACGGCTGCTCTCTGAGTCAGCGTGAAAGTGCTTACCTCCCGAGTTCCCCCACATGCTCGGCTCCTCAGAATCCTGAAAGCCTTCCGAGCACTGGACGGCCACATACTCCATTCCTGAGGCGCAGACCAGCTTGGAAGGGAAAGCCTAGGGATCCGCCAAAACGACCTCCTCTACCTATGCTAAAAGCAATCTTTCCTTGGTCACGCTAATTACAGAAGAAAAGGCCCTACTGTATTTATCTGAACCCAAAGTTGGGACAAACTGTTTAACAACTGTATATTTCTGAGTTCAAGAAACAGAGTCTAAAAACAGCAGAAGTCCTGGGGAATTTCCTGAAACACATGGTCGCCACATGTATAAATTTCAAATTTCACTATAAATAGAGTGAAAGAATATTGCGTGAAGAAGAGCTTATCTGTCTCGGGGCTCTAAAAAGGTATCTTTCAAACTTGGGTGGCAACCCCACACAGAAATAATTCGTACTACTAGCACAGCCACCGCTTGGAAAAAAAAGGAACTGGCATCGTTTCTCTTGCTCTATCCTTGAAAGACCCTCCTGGGACTGGGACTCGGACTGTTGGTGGCGGTGGTGGTGGTGGTGGTGGTGGTGGTGTGTGTGTGTGTGTGTGTGTGTGTGTGTGTGCACGTGCGTGTGCACGCGCACGTGTGCACAGATCCCTGTGCACAGTTCACACCCGTGTGTGCACTTGTTCAAGGAAAGGATGGAGAAGGGGGAAGAAAAGGATGGAGAAGGTGGAAGAGGAGCATTTATAGACTAAGGGAAGACCCGGCAGTCTAAGAAAACAGTCACGGGGCATGATTCTGAATTTTCTTTTTAAATAAAACCTCTATTCAGGTCGGACAGCAGCACCTTGACTCAGAAAAATATTCTAACCACCTCACTGAAATATTTGGTGTGTTTCAAAGACAAAAAAAAATAGGTGGAAACAGAATTTTTCCTAATTGCTGAGCCTATTATAGAAAGCTGAAGGGTAAGCAACGCTTTGGTCCTCATTTTTTATCACTTCCAGAATCATAGTGGTTTGCAAATGTTCTCACAAGGGGGGGGTGAGTAGCCACATAGGCTTACACGCACAAGCTGTGGGCCATGTTCGTAAGCACTTACGACAAACAGTTCAGCCAATCCATTCTGAGAGGAGGGTAGACTTTCATTTGGGAAGCTGCTGGTTCTGAGATGTGGGAAAACAATGGCTTTCAGGGATCAGGGAATGAGCCTTATTTGAACAAGGACCCGCATTTGAACCTTGACACCACGTGAACACTGTGGGAGCCACCAGGCTTAGCCCTGAAGGTCCCTGAAGGCAGCAAGCTGTGGCCCAAATGACCCCCAGCATCCTTTGGGGGGAGCATAAGCTCTGAGATTAGGTTGGCTAAGTCCAGCTGGGATGGCCTTGGGGCCACCTGTGCACTGTTTGGCTGCGCCCCTCCGAAATAAGCAAACACACCAAATGGTTTTATGTAGTAAAGAATATCTACTTCAGTTTAATGATATCGACCTCTCTAAAAATATCAGTTCACTTGGTTTAATGACACGGTCATTTTCACTCTCCCAAGAGACACTCCTGACAAAACTATAAATAGGATATAAAATTTTATTTCCCAAATTAATATCCTTAAGTACTACTTGGGGCCTCCCCCCCTGTCTCCTTATCTGGCCTTCCTGTTAATAACCGGTCCTCCAGAAACCCTTTCCCTCGTCCCTCTCACATTACTGGTGAAGTCTAAATACACAGCAAATTGTTCCATAATCAAAAGTGACTTATTCTTAGCATGGTGTATGTCTTGAAATAAAATCTGTGGCATGTTTAATTTATTTAGCATCTAATAATGATGACAAAAATAATTAAGTAACCAGTCGAGTTTTGATTCCCTTTGTTTTCAAAGGTCATTGTGAAATCAAGCAAGTTAAGCCATCAAAAGCAAACCTCCAGAGCAAGCAGTGTGAGTTTTCTTTTTTCCCCTAGCACACACGAGAAGAGTTTCGCAGCTCAGAGGGGACTGAGCATCAGTCAGATTTGTTGAGAACTGCGAGTCTAAGTAGTCCAGTGAAGAAAAATATTATGACCCCTACCCTCTTTGCAACCCAAATAACCTTCACCAGGAAAAGTTTACACACTGTTAAATCCTGGCCAGTCTAGTGGGGGCTCCCTCTTTTCTTTTCCATGCCTCATGGAAAGAACTGAGTTACAGCCTGCTTCCACAACAGCTGTTGCAAAATGAATAAAGTAGAAAATATGTATGTTGTATTCAAAATAGACAACAGGAAACCGTAGCTGCCTTGCACAGATCTGGGCGAGAACAATCTAACTTGGGAGGTAAGAGACCGGCAGAGGGCTGCGGATGCATTTTCTAAGGTTCCTCACAAGATGAAGAATTTGCCACTCTAATGCTGAAAGCAGGAAGGCGAAGGGGCAGTGCCAGCGAAGATGAGTATCCATCAACTCAGACTAACCCAGCGGGATGCAGCCCAGACTCACGCTGGAAGAATGCTCAGCCTCTTCCTTGGGCCTGTTGATGCCAAAGTGTCTTTGCTTGGATGAATATGAATTAAATCCATAAGCTTTTGTATTTTTCTAGCTTGACCTCTCAACTCATTTTACATCTTAAATGTTTATCTTCTTCCCCCATTAATCTTTCTGATCTTAGCATATTCCCTGTTATTGCAAGGGAATTAAAAAAAAAACTAAAAGCATGGTTTACACTGCCACTGTGGGCATGTAAGCTCTTTTCTTAAAATGAGGACCAATTATTCTGTTTCTTAAAGGCTACCAGTCTACTTAAAGCTACCAGTTTTCTAGCCTTGAAATAAATACTCTACAGATATGGAGCAGGCCCACATGAAAAAGATCATCAAACTTCTATAAAGGTAATAACTACATGGGTGTTTGATCATTGTGTAATTGAAACCCAAGCACAAAAATTTGTAAGTCTACAACTGTACCTCATATGTCTCACTAATAAAAAAATAAAATAAAATAAAAAAGAAAGAAATATAAATATTAAAAAAAGGTAATAACTACAATTTAGGCACACAAAAGATTCCTCTCCAAAGTTTACAGTGGATTTCAAGCTAGGGTTAGAGCAATGTCATGATCAAACTCCTGTGTTTGGCTGCGTTTTAATTTTTAACAGAATGTCACATGAATAAAACTTTTTGAAGTAAGTTTTCCTACTTGTCCTTCCTTTTCAACTGGCACTGACTCGGCAGATGCTTTTTACAAAACTTTTGTCAAGATTATAGAAATGTCAGATTTTAGGTAGCAATTTTAGACAGTGTTATAGCTAAGTTATTTCCAGTTCTGTTCATTAGAATGAAACTGACCAGAAAACTTTGGCGATGAACACAGTTTTCTTCTATCATATCCCCCCACAAAAAAAATCTACCAATAAAAAAACCCACAAAATTCAAATGTCCCCATTTTACAAACAGATAAAATAAAACCGAGTCATGCAAAGGGTAAAACCTCAAACTGGAGTCATGCATTTCAACAACTTTTCTGCCATTTCCCATCTTATAGGTACTCTGCCATGGTTTCTGCTCTTCTGTGGTATTTCCCCCAAATGCCGAACAAAGCTGCAGCTGTATAAACCAGTCTTGTCAAAGAACAGTGAAGGAATGGATAAAACAGGGCGGGTGGCTACCATGCTGACCACTGTCTGAGTGTCTGAGGATAAAGGAACCTTGATGGAGAAAAGTCATCATTCATCGCAGCTTTTTTTAAACCTCATTACCACATGCTAGAACATTTCTTTCCACTCTCCAAACACCCCCATGTCAATGCAACTGAGGGTTTTTCTGTTCCAAGAGGGACAGCGTCCTCCTCCAACCTCCTCCTTTTTCATCCTTCACTTTCCTATCTTTTGCTTTGCTTTGTCATTCCTCTCTTCCTTTTTCTTTCTTTTTCTGCTTTACGTTGGGTCGTGTTTTGCTGATGGCAAGTTTACGGAGGCATGATCATTAAAAGCCTTATTAAAATACTGGTTACTGGTTTCGTCTTCATTAAACTACCCACACAGTTCCCTGAAAACATGTTTAATGGCTATACACAGTTGATTTCAATTTCATCTTACCAAAATATTATCAACAGCTTTTTAATTGCAATATATTTAATTCTGCTAAGAACTCTAGAAAAATGATGTATCCCTTTCAAAGAGAGTACAGCGTATAACTGAGGTAGAATGTGTGTTGAAATCAGAGATATGTATTGTGCATGTTAAAAAATGTGCATTCCAAGGTACACATATTTCCAAGGGAATTGATTATCTGCATACTCAGAGTAACTGTGAGGTACAGTTCTAAAGTTTGCAGTTTAGAAAGAACTAATCAATTATTTCAAAATCTAGCTTTTCTGTCCAAGAACATCAAGCCACGGGGAAGATTTTCCAGAGATTTAAATACACATTTTCTATTTTCAAGTTTGTCATTCTTACACACTATGCTGGCATTGTTTATAAAGGACTGAAGCCAAATCCCACTCCAAGAGAGCTCCATCAGTGCACTGGCTAAGAATTGGCAAAATACTAAGTGCACAAGGGAATGAAAGGAGCAAAACCTCCCAGAAACGAAAGAGAAAGAGCAGGGTCATCTATCACGTTAGTTCCAGGGTGTCCTTCGAGAGGGACACAGGTAACTGGACATCGTGTCCTTTGTGGATGCAAAGACTCCTGAAGCATTAGCACACACACTTTCCACTCTGCCCTAGTCCAGGCTCCAAGGAAATGTTCTCTTCCCTGATGGGCTTTGACGTGGTCTCTTCACCAACTTGTATACTTCTTTATTCAATGTGAAATGTGTACACTTGTAGTGAAAAAAGCAGTCTCTTTTAAAAAGCAGTTTTGTTTGTTTGTTTAGAGTTTCTGCAAACTCTACCCCTTCCTATATTCACAGTCGACGCAGGTTCTAGAGCAGAGCTGTATCTATACCAGCTTTTATTTCAGAAATGAGACAGGCTTATTAATTAGTAAATACTTGGGTTCCTATGAAGCCACCAAACAGGTAAGAAACGCATAAAAAACAATACCCACCAATGTCACCCACAGATTATCATATAGGAGAGGGATACGGGAAGATAAACATACTCTTTTGAAAAGGGAAACTATGAAGACTGAAATGCAATTCATTACCATGAACATCTTGCCTTGTCATGCCTGAACTTAAAATACCTGTTAAATTCTCCAAAAATATTAGCGGAAAATCAGCCCAGCTTTTACAAACCCACCAAAATACTGTTTCCAAAACCAAGAAAAATCCACTAAAGATAACATTATTGTGGCACCCTGTAAATTAACATTAAATGATTATTACATAAAAGGTAAATTTCTTCTACTTCAATATATTCCCAAAGAAAATCTTTTATAATAATTTCACATAATTTCATATTTTAAAGCTCTCTACAGAAATGAACAGCGGAATCATAAATCTGCTCAAAACTATTCTGTCTTGCTTTTCTTACAATTCTTTACATTCTTTTTTATGACTTATTCAAAAAATTGTAATGATTAAAATACCTATAGAAATGTTTTTAGAAATAATTCTCCTCCCTTGTTGAGTATCGTGGGAGATATCGGTAAAGTATTATTGTGAAGATGGCCTAGCAATATTTCTAGGATGTGTTCATGTAGTTTGGTTTCAGAGAGGTATGAATGATGCAATTATTCTGCATTACTTGTGAATTTAGGAGTTTTGCATATACTATGTCTGATCATAATGACTCTCTTTTAAGACAGATTTAGGTGTAAAAGCCCAGGTCTTAAATACTGGAAGGAGACAGGAGAATTTTTTTTTCTTTTTGGGTCACACACAGCGATGCTCAGGTGTTACTCCTGGCTCTGCACTCAGGAATTACTCCTGGAAGTGCTTGGGGGACCACATGGGATGCCGGAGATAGAACCTGGGTCAGCCACATGCAAGGCAAATGCCCTACCTGCTGTACTTTCCTCCAGACCCAGGAGAAAATTTCTTGACATTGAGTTGGGCAATGGTTTCTTAAAAGCAACCCCAAATGCAGAGGTCACAAAAGAAACAAAATGACAAACTGGAATTTTTTAAAATTACAAATGTCTGTGCCTGACTCTAAATAAAGTGAAAATACTACCAAAATTTAGGAGTAAATGCTTGCAAGTTCTATATGTAATAAGAACTTTAGGTCCAAAATATATAAAAAGAAGTCTCTCAAATACATACGTACAACTACTGTATGATGCATATAATAAGTCAAAAGCCCATTATTACTGGACAATGCATTTGACTTCAGAAATGCACAAATGACACACAAGCAGAAAAGTAGGTGCTCAACAGGAATAGTAAAACAATACGAGACAAAATCACAATGTGATGCCATTTCTCATCAATGAGGTTGGAAACAATTAAGAAGACAAGGCAGAGTTTGGAAAGGATGCAGAAACATAAAATCATCACCAACTGCTAGTCAAATATTTCATAGCATGACCGCTTTGGGAAATTTTGGCAGTTTCTATAAAGTTAAACTGAGAGTTATCATATGACCCAACAATTTAATCCCCTCCTAGATAAGAGACAAAGGGAATGACGTAAATTGCATATATTATTTGGAGTAGTCAAATATGTGAAAACAAGTATAAAATCCACTAAATGAGGAATGAAAAAAAGGGGTATTACATCTAAACAACAGAATATCACTGGAAACAAAAATGAGTGCAAATATATGAATAAATGCTCCAACACCAATAAACCTTGAAAATAGTATGCACTGAACAAAGCCAGTGACAAAGAATACATATTGTGTCATTCCCCTTGTATAAAATCCCCTTGTCATTGGTGGGAACATCTACCCAGAGAGAAAGTAGACAAGGGAGTATGTTTAACAGGACAGGTTGTAAGCGTGAAGGAGAACAGGAAGTAACTCCTGATGAGAGGGGAAGACAGATTTGAGTACTGAAAATATACTTAAATTAAGTTGTGGTAAGAGTTACAGTCATGGCCCTTATGATTATGCAAACATAAATTTACTACATAATAAAAGATCAATTTGTAGCATATTTTTAAATGAACTTCTTAAAATGCTGCAAAGTAGGCATTATTGACTCCATTTTACCTACAGTGACTGGATTATGAGTTGCTACCAAGGCCATTATTGGTTTCAGAGTTGGAAAGTAGTAACATTCTGCATTCCATTTTGAATCACTCGCATCCTAACTCGGGGGGCATAATTTTCTATTCCTTAATTTACAGGACTCTCCTCTCTCCTCTCTCATATTTCCTAAATAAAACTAGTCACTGGAAAAGTAAAGTGGATGAACTAGATTTGAAGGCAGACCTAACGCAAATTCTACCATGTTTTTATTATAGAACACTTATTTATTAAGGAAATTAAATGTGTGGTAAAATTGATTCTTTTCTCCAGAGAGGTATAAATATATTTATCAATTCTGTGCTTCTGAGTATAAGTTTTTGCTGAACATTACTGTTAGACCTACAATAAGTTTTCTCCTGACTATAAAAATTGTTTTATTTTAGGGGTGGCAGGGGGTATACTGGGGTTCTTGGTGTTGAAAAAATGAGTACTGGTGAAGGGAAAGGTATTTGATCATTGTATGACTGAGACTTAAACCTGAAAGCTTTGTAACTTTTCCCACAGTGATTCAATAAATAAATATAAGAAAAAATGTTTTATTTTAAGCACCCTCACTACAACATCATCGTTTTGAAATCATAATAAGCAAATATCTCATGACTGTTCAAAATTAAAATATTTAAGTTAATCACAATTCATTCCCAATGAACGCATCATGGAGATGAGAGTCTGTGTTCCCCATGATAGTTTATCAATTTTGACTTTGATTCTTACAACTTTCTTCACTTAAATGCTTAGAGAAAAGATTTTATATCAAACCACCAAAATAATATAGTCCAAAATAGTCTGGTACAATATTTCAATTTTGTTAACACAGGTAAAGCTTTGAGAAAGTGATATAACTTCTCATTTTAAAGGAAACTTATTTAAAGGAATTACAACCTATGCAAAGAGCATATAGAATAATCTCTAGAGTAATTAAACATAGGTGTAAATATGTGCCTCTTCTGGTTTAAGAATTTAGATTCATGGGGGCTGGAGGGATGGCACAGTGGGTAGGGCATTTGCCTTGCACGCGGCCAACCCGGGTTCAATTCCCAGCATCCCATATGGTCCCCTAGCACCGCCCAGTAGCAATTCCTGAGTGCAGAGCCAGGACTAACTCCTGTGCATCACCAGGTGTGACCCAAAAAAAGCAAAAAAAAAAAAAAGGATTTGGATTAATTCATTCCTATTATATAAAGTATAAATGCTAGCTTTGAAATATTTTCTAAATGTTATTGCAAACAATGGATAAGCTAACTTCTTTAGTTGTTCTTACTTTGTTTACAAATACCATTAAAATTTTAAACGCACAATACAGTCTTTAATTATTAATGTTTGAGACACTCTCCTCATAACAGTAGTTTGAATTCATTTAGGTCAATTTAATATAGGCTTAGTTAAATAAACATTGATTTACTGGATAAGTAACTTTGAAGCAGTTGAGAACCCAGAATTCCCTTAAGGTATATCTGAAAGAAAATATTTCCATTTTTATTTCATTCCAAAATATTTAGACTCTACCATGTTAGGGAAGAAATAAATACAGTAGAAGGAAGGAGAACATATATGGAGCAATACCAATACCTACAAAATAAATCAATGCAGATGACAAAGTGCAGGAGCGTATTGATTTCCAAGGTCCAAAATGTTTGGGAAAAAATTACTAATTAAAGCTATTGTTTTAAAACTCTGAACAGGTAGTGCAAATGTGATCACTTTTATCTCTCCTGAAATTTAGCAAAAGTTGTAAGGCCAAAATAAAATAAAAAATAAAAACTTGTACTTCAAGTTGAGTAATTTACTCAGAAACTCTAGATACATACCAAAACGTTATATTATAATGTTTATCTTTATCGCTAAAATCCATCTAATGAGAGTCTTTATTTCCCCCAAATTTTGTTCACCAAGTAAGATTATATACTTTGGTTTAGGAAAGAACATATTGGAGTACTGTTTGAGTCCTATACCTTGGCTTAAGTAAGCTCTTTATGTCACAAATAATAAATACCTCTCCTTTTTCAACCCAAAGCAAGATCTACCATGGGTCATAATAAGTCAATGCAGAGACTAGTCATGATTAAATGTTATCTGTGTATATAATAATTAAGAACATGAGCTGTGAGGAGGCAAATGTGAGCAGAGTCAGCCATTCCTGAGCTCTGTAACCTTGACCCTGTTCCAATGACACTTTGAGGAGTCCCCATCCTAACCCCAGGGAAGGTCACAGAGAGAAAGGAAACCAAATGAATACAGACGCACTCATGCTGCATGGTTCCCAACACACGGACCCAATAAATGACATTTATTATTATTGCTTTTGTTATTCGGAATTGAAATGAACTGAAAGGAATCTAATTTAAACCACTCAGTTGTAAGCATAGTTAAGGTTAGTGTACGACACTATCTAATTAGCTATGAGAAGCCATCTGTGGTGAAAAGATTTGGACCTATGAAAAAGAGCCAAGAGTTATTTTAATATTTCTATACAGCCAAATTTTTTATTTTTAGATAAAAATATAAGATTTAGAACTCACTGGGGTGAGGATAAGATTTAAAAATCCTACTGGAAAAGTGAGTAATCAAGATCTACTAACTGGTGCTGAGGCGTTTTGGTTCTTCCTGTAATTTTAGTTTCAAACTAAGTTCACGGGAATCACTGTTGAGTGACAAGAGTTCAGCTACTCATCTTTCTCCTGCCAACATAGCGAAATCTTACCTCATTTCTTACAATGCAGAACACGGTTCTGCTATGTGGTATTGACAGAGAGGTTCCTTGACCAGAGGAAGAGAGTACGGGATGGAAAGTACTTGCCTTCGTGTGGTCATTTCCAGTTCAATCTTTGGCACCACATATGGTTTATAAGGTGTCATTACTGAATACAAACTCAGAAACAGTCCCCAGTCCTACCAGGGTGGCCCAGAAACCACAAAAAAGGGGGGGGGGAAAGGAAGAGAAGAGAAGAGAAGAGAAGAGAAGAGAAGAGAAGAGAAGAGAAGAGAAGAGAAGAGAAGAAGGAAGGAAGGAAGGAAGGAAGGAAGGAAGGAAGGAAGAAAAGAAGGAAGGAGAACGAAAGAAAGAGGGTTCCTGTAACCTGCTTAGGATAAGCCAAATCCCATTAGGATACAAATAGGATATGTTATGATTCTCTGCAGAATGCCACACCCATTGGTCCAAGGGAGGTATTGATTCTGGGCACTGTATCAGGGCTGTTATTGTTTTTGGATGGGTGTGGGAGTTTCACGCAATGCGGGGGTTGAAAGAATTATACAGTTCCAAGGGATCAAAAGAGGGCTGATGGCATGCACGGCAAGTACCTTCAACCCTGTATTATCTCTCCAGTCCAGAAAATGTTATAGGAAAATCAAGCTATTGTAAAAGTTATGCTAGAAATTGTTATTCACAATGACTATTTCCCCATTCCCCATGAGCTCTGTGCTGGGCTTAAGAATTCTGGACCAAGGAATGGGTTTCCACCGTAAGGAATGAGTGTGAAATACGTGGCCTCTAGCCAGTACTTGCTGCACTGGCACTGGGCGGAACTCGGAGTCCAGCCCAGACCACTATCGAGTGCATTGCAGGGCCAACGAAGACCAGAAAGCCAAACCCCAAAGAATAATTTTTGACAAGAAAAAAAATCAAATTCTTGCAGAAAAGTGAAAGACAAAGAAAGGTGGAGGAAAGCTAGCAAGAAGTTCAATTTCAATCTATTTGATGACAGAAACCAATGGTTAACACTTTTCTTTCCCTATAAACCATTATCAAGAATTATAACTACTCCCTCTTCAAAATGGCTATGGCTAGAGAAGGGACCAGTGTGACAATAATAGTTGTGAATGATCAGTTTGGACAAGAAATGAGTGATGAAAGTAGGTAAAGGGATATATATAAGAACTTTTCAGTACCTGCATTGCAAACTATAGTGCCACAAAAGAAAGAGACACAGAGAGACAGAGACAGAGAGAGAAGAGAGAGAGAGAGAGAGAGAGAGAGAGAGTGCCTGCCATAGAGGCAGGTGGGGAGATGGGATGAGTATGGGAAACTGGAGACACTCAATGATGATGGAAAATGCACAGTGTTGAAGGGGTGAGTGTTGGAACATTATATGACTGAAACCCAATCATAAACAACTTTGTAACTGTATATCTTACTGCTTCTATAAAAATTAAATAAATAAATAAAAACTACCATGGAATTCACACAGTAAGTTGTATATTTAAAAGTTGAAAACAAGAGGGTAGAACGAAAGAACAGAATAACAGATAGTGCAAGGAAAAAAATGAGTTGAAATGCTCTGTTAATCATTTGGCAAGTGAAAACGCAATAAAGAAATTTGAAGCTTCAGGTAGATTTCTACTGGCCATCAGCACAAAAGCAGACGTAACAGTAGTAATAGTATTAATAGAAGTAATAATAGAAGTAATAGCCACTTCAAAATGGAGTGTTCAAGATAGTTTAAACACCGATTACTTCAAGATAGTTTAAACACCGATTACTTGCCATTGGAACTATATCCCCTCAGCTCAAAGAGAATTTAGAAACTCTTCAGAATTAATAAGCACTGCTGTTGAATACTGTCAAGAAAGACGAATCTGCATTCATACTTTAGAAGTACTGTGGACAAATGTGAGGAATGTCAGTATAGAACTACAATCTAGGGAAAATTAATATATTTAAATTATATTTCCTATTGAAATTCAATATCAGCAATAGCGTTTTAATTGCAAACACTAGTTAAACTGTTTAATAATAACCAGTGTAGTCTTCCCAATTCTTGGAAAGCCATAGGGCATCTTTAAGAAACATATTATTAGAATTCCAACCTCATTAACATGGGCTTCAATCCTCAAGCCACGAGTGACATCCAGAAATTCAGCTGTTTCACCAAATCATGTGCTGTTTTTCCCCTTTAGAATTTCTATCAAGAGTTTTCTGAAGAGCTGAGAGTTAAACTTTAACATGCAATTCCATGTGTTATAGATAGTATAGATAGCACTACACAGATCAAAAGGAACGTGCAGAGAGGTAACTTGCTGGACAGAGTAATTTTTCAGATTAAGCATCTGTGGTTTTAGAAGAAAGAGCCAAAACTATTCACCCATACAAGTAACATTTGTTGGATATCTACTATATTCCTGCCTAGCTTATTTTCTGAAAGCTGGAATATAAATATAAATGTAAATTATAATGCTACATCATACATAAAGAGTGACAAAGAGAGATGAGAGAATAAAGAAGAACTAAAAAGAAATAAAAAAAGAAGCAGGTAAAAGAACATACAATATCAGGTCAGTTTTCAAGAAAGGAACTTCTTTCAAATCCATTCAAAATGCAATTGTCTCTCTCGTGAAATAATGAGCTTTGCAATACTGTCAGCATCCCCAAAAAGGACAGATCACATAGCCAAAATGCTTAGAGAGTATTCATACATCTCTCTAAAAGGATAAACTAGTCAAGCATCAAGTTTTTATCTGCTTTAAGAAATCCGTAAGAGGCCTGGTGAGAAAAGCTTGGGGCGGGGGTCCAAGGCATGCACAAGGACCCAAGTCCAATTCCTGGCACACCGTGAAACTCCACGAGCACTTAAAGGTGTTGTCTTGGAGGCCCTGGCACATCTGAGCAGTGTGTCCCATAGGGCCCCCAAATGTGCCATCAGCTATGGAGGAAGTTCAAGTGGCGAAAGACATGCTAGGCAGGTGCAGTGCCAGGCATCCTGTCCTGGCTTTGTCTGTGGTCTTGAGCACCATCAAATACACCTGCGGTGCATCAGCTTGGCTGGGAGTAGCCCCACTATCTCCTGAGCACCGTCTGTCTGAGGATGTCAGGCCCATGCGCCTGTCTGTCTGGAGAACTCCTGAGCCCTCAGCAAGTACTGCTGGGTGTGGCCCCTACAGAGAAGACTGGTATGATCACTCGCATTCCTGTTACAGCACAGACAACGATTTAGCACAGCTAAATGAGTAGAAGGTGAACTTGCCAAACGTTGACCAAACGGAAAGTATAAGGGGTAAGAAGGTTCATTAAGAATGAAGCAACTGAACATTGATTGACTGGACAACGTGAATAATAAGGTAATAGACAAGGTCGATATTTCGTAAACTATACAGTCTATTTCCTCTTTATATGAGGTACAGAGTTCAGAGGCGGTAAATCTGAAATGATAATCGTTCCCTACTCTTTTTCCAAGCCATTCACATGTATTTGTTTTTCCTTCGCTTTGGTTTGAGTTTCTTAAGGCTACCTGTGGTACTGAGGAATCACATCAAGCTTGAGCACAGGAAGTATCTGTGCACTGGCCCTTGAAACTTTCTCCCTAGCCCACCACAAATGTTTAGCATAAGTGTACGCACATAGATGCTTTTTTATTTCAAGATACTTTCTTTTTAAAACAGACAAGGACACTAAGTTTTATCCCCCCCCCCCCATTCTGCCAATGCCCAAGCTACAAGTGCTTGCACCCTAGCAGCTGAGGGGGCACAGTTTAGTAGTAGCATGTTTGAAATGTGAATAAAAATCCATATATAAAACAAATATTCCAATAGTTTCCATAGGAACACAGATAAGTGTGACTCATCTCCTAGTCTTCATATTGTTGCATACGCACATAGATGCTTCATGTCTTCTAATATCACAAATCTAGCATGTCCTCAACATTAATTGTTTTAATTTCCTAATGATTTTTAAAAACGTATACCTGCCTTTTTCTTTACTCAAAGTATCTGATAGCAGAACCTGTGTAGTAGTGCAGTGGGTAGGGTGCTAGCCTTGTATGAGGCCAACTCTGGTTCAATCCCTGAAGCTCCAGATACCCACCCGCCACCCCACCCTCCCCCCGTCAAAGCCTGCTAAGAGTAAGCCCTGCACACAACTCCAATCCCCCCCAAAAAGGTAAGCAAAAAGTAATTTTAAGCATATGCTTCATAGAGATTTCTAAGTTGGGGTAGCTGAGGCATGCAGTTTTAAAACTCTCTCTGCTTTGACAGACACCGAATGATCTGTATCCCTCATACATGGGACCTAAAGGATACACAGCAGGCAGCAGTAGAGGGCCCAAAGCTGCATCAAGATGGGAGAACTGACCTGCACTACTGGGTTTATGATTTTTGGGGGTAGCCATTGAGAACCCTGGGGTCAAGGTGGGCAGGACGGGGAGGGTGGAGAGTAGGAATTATGTAGACAGGAACCCATCATTAACAGCACCATGAACCACAGAAAGATTTCAACCAATTAGAAGTTTAAAAAATAAATAAAATAAAAATAAAATTCTCTTTCTCTCATCTCTCCAAGTATCACAGCTCTCCTAAGAACGGAAGGCTGGAATCAACATCTCAATTCATCAGTCAACAAACCTGAAGCCAGTTAGCATCACACTGTTAGGATGAACTGAAAACTTAGAAGCAAAATTTTTACCCTGGAACTCATTTTAGGTAATGAACATGACTCTTTGCTGTCTACATTTCTAGGTATTAGGATTTGGAATCAGACCTACTTGTCTTCGGCTGTTAAATTTAAAAAGATCAACACTCCCATGCACATTCATCTGAACGTTTTGCATCTTATCATGTTGACGAAACCAGTCAAAATTGTACAGTAAATTTCAAGTGAAAATCAAGATGCACTGCAGGAAGCACGAGCATGCAGACTGAAAAGAGAAGAGGGGTGATGTCAGCGAGTAAAGATATGACAGTGCAGATTCTCATGGGGGGTCGGGTTCTGCTGCCACAGTGCTGGAGGACCCCAAGGAACGCCAGCCTGGGGAAGTTTGGTTCAGGTGGGACTCACAGACTCCTCGTGAGCAGGAGGCCCAATTATGAGGGGAATCCCAAATTCTGTAGTTTTAGGAGAGTTTACATTTTTTTTTTATGTTACTAGAATAAAATTACCAAGAAAAAAAAATCACCCATAGGCATTCCATCTGTGTGAACTCTCTGGTTTACTTCATATAGAAAAGTAAAATGGATATCTTATCTCAGTGCTAACCTCAGAATATCTTAATCTTTGTCAGTTTTTTTTGAGTCTTTCCTTTGGATCTCTCAAGCATGCTCAGGAGGACTGTGGGTCCATCTTGGAGATTCTCGGCCAAACTGGGTTGGGATTCTACTCAAGGGCTTAAAACATGGGGCTCCTCAGACCTTGTGGGTGTGGGGTTTCCCCAGGCACCCCAACAGAGTTGGGGATCCCAGGCTGCACCTCGGGATGCTTGTGAGATCACGTGGTACTGGGGGGCCCCAGCAGAGCTGGTCATATGCAAGACACATGCCTTAATCACTGCCCGTCCTACTTCCGTTGTCTATAAAGACCTTTCATTTAAGTGTCTCAAGAGCAAAGTTCAGTTAAACTTATATTGCGCCTAAGATTTCACACTAAGCAACATCTATCTCTGTATCTACCTGTCAACCTGCACACCTCCCAGTCTTCACCATCTTACAAGGGGACACAACAGCTGCTCCTGCCCGAAGCGAAGATGCTAAGAGAGGAGGGAGGGGGAGGGCCCTTCCCAGAGCGCAAAGCTGGTGGACAGAGGGCAGGAGTCAGTCCTGAAGTCTGGGCTACAAATGCAATAAATACGGAAACTATTCTCCGCAAAAACAAAGCTCCTTCTGCTGGCAAATCTATTAGCACCACTTGAGAATGACTGAAACAGTCTGGAAATCATAATTCAGAGTCCAAAATGCTGCAACCTTTGGGTGATCGAATGACTTATTATCATATTTGGCACTCGAAGTCTCTCCAAAAATATCCTATAGACATGATTAATAAACATTTTGCCAGCTACTGCGTGTAGCCCTGTTGCCAAATTTCAGTATCCTATTCAGTCAGCAATCCCATTACCTAAAAGTCTATTCACTGATGGCATATTCTCATCTCTGAAATTCTTCTCAGCTCAGTTTTAAAAAAAAGAAAAAGAAAACAAAAGTCTTGTAAGCATTAGTAATAGTACACATATAAAAAGAGATTTCCTCATAAAAAATGCTCTGCAAAAGCAAGAAATCCAGGCCTCATGGCATGTCATTTGTTTAATTCAATTGATGTTAAGAGACTCTTCTAACTCCCTGGCATCTGATTTTACTAAAGGTCCCCCCCTCCCAGTCTCCTTCAAGTTAGAAACAAACAGTGCAGTTGCTTCCTCCACCCTTTAAGGTAAATGATATGCCCAACCAGATAATTCTCTACTTGAGTAAAAGCTAGAACAGAATTTGCAACATGGACCAATGTTATTTCTGCTTCTGCTGTCTTGGTGCTTATGTTAAGTCTTCACTGAGTATAGGAATCACTATTTTCACACAGATGATGTAGGAATTTCAACTAGATTCCTGAAATTATTTTTCATAAATCGTTACATGAAGGAAAGAAAAATAAAAAACTCCCCTGCTAGCGGCTTACTCCATGGGTTGACCCCTTGTATAACACTAGGGGTGGAGGTATAATTGAGGCAACAGAAGTATAACAGCGGACACAATTTGAAAATCTTGTC
The DNA here is from genome assembly GCF_029834395.1 of Sorex fumeus. Taxonomy (NCBI): domain Eukaryota; kingdom Metazoa; phylum Chordata; class Mammalia; order Eulipotyphla; family Soricidae; genus Sorex; species Sorex fumeus. The sequence continues at coordinate 8,506,457 of NW_026606157.1, forward strand.
TAGACACAAACACGATTTCACCTCAAATAATTCTGAGAATTTCAAAATCAGCAGGGTGCTTATTATACAGGTTTATGCATATACATACATATGTATATAATGTATAATGCCATATTTCAAAAATTAAGATATTCTGTTCATGAAGATAATAAACAATGCTGTGAAAGTGAGATGCACAAATTTAAAACAAACAGACAAATAAGAGATAGCAAGGTAGAACTACAAGTTAAATGAGCAACTTTGCAACCAAAGGGATGAGGCATTTTCTGCACGTCTCTGCCCACTAAGCGAACCCAGTGCTGACACATAAAAATGATTTTCAAGCGACTGTCCAAAGATATAAAATAATTCTCCATCTCCACTGCTTGGACAATTGCATAATCCGCCTGGTACACCCTTTCAAAGGATATCCAAGTTAGAATAGATTCTTATTTTTTTTTTTATTAGGCCAAGGCAGCCTAATAAAAAAAAACTCCGAAATAATCAACAGGAGCAGTGCATCAATCAGTGGAGGTCTGATCATGATTAAATAAGAGTATTTAAAAAAACCTCAAATTTCCGTTCATAAGTAGAATCTAAAGCAGCTGTTGGACTCACACACAATGTCTGTCCCGAGAATACAGGCGGGTCGGGGAGGGGAAATCGTGGCAGTGGCAAAACGATTGTCTCATGACCTTAAGATTGATTGGACCTTTCAGAAAAGCAAAAAAAATTCAAACAGCCCATTTTATTTTCATATTGGCCAGAAAGAAGCTGGCGTGCCCGTGGCAGGGCCTCTGTCCCCCTTTGAAGCCCAGGTCTTAGGGCACACGTCTGTCACTGCCCTTATTTTCTCTCTCACTTGTTGGCAAACTTACATTTCAAAACAACAACAAAAACCAGCCTCCCCAAGTCCCTGTAAACCAAGGAGGTAGAAACAAAAAATATTTCAAAGCAAGAAAGCAAACAGACTGTGAGGACTGCAATTCAGACCAAAGGCATCTGCTCCCCAACTCACACTCCCCACAACCACCCAGCCTTCTCACAATCTTACAGATTTTCCTGAGAGATGTTGCCATTTTAGCTTTGTTTTTCCCTAAGTTCTGGCAATACCCATCACTGCAGGCAAGGCAGCAAAGCCACTAGCAGAATCCAAACCGGAAAACAGAAAAGCTGTTCTGTTTTTCCTTCCCCGCCACTCCATTACTGATTTATTTTTTTCTAAAGTAAAACTCCGTTCGCTCCAAAACGGGAATCGCTGACTTCCAACATATAGCAATTATTTCATTAAGGACAAAGAATACAGAAATGATTACCGTCTGCAGGGCTGAAAAAATGGACTAGTTGACACACAATTTCCCCCTGGGCTTCCACTTTTTTTTTTTCAGATGGGAATAATACTGTAAACCAGCTAGTATGTTCCTCCTTTAAAAAAAAGAAAGACCAAAGAAACCTTTGTTTCCACTCCTTTCCAGTATACCTCCTCCTTAATCCCACCCAGTGTGGTAGATGCCAGTGCACACAGCTTCCTGTTCAGTCTTACCAAAAAAAAAAAAGTCAGAAAAAGAAAAACTAATAGGAATAAAAAATAAAAAATGATGCCAAATGACATGTTCCCTTCCCACCACCACATTATCGATATGTCATTTGGATTCAAAAGTGTTATTAAGATTCTTCAAAAGATAGCAGTTTTTAAGTTTTACCCAAAAAAAGTGCTTATATGTTTCCCCCTTTGAATTTAGAATTAACAATGCACAAAATAAGCCTAGGGCTTTGTGTCAAGAAAAATATCTTTATTTGTACAAGTACAAAGAGAACCAGGAATCTGCCTGTATTCAGAGGTCACTGGTGCCTTACAAATATTCCTCTCTGATTTCACAACATTTCTCGTCTTATGCATATTTGAACCTGTCTTTAGATGGTACATCATAGAGAAAAAAAGAGCTGATAAACAAAGGAATTCATCATAACATTCCTATATAGCATGCACTATATAAATTACGTGCAAACATACGGTTAAGCTCAACTGCTATTTAACGACTGTTAAATCTATGTCATTTAGAATGCAACCCAATTCAATCAGCATTTGCTATGCATTGATAATGGTCTGGCCAGGTCTGAGGAAATAAAGATGAGTGAAACTTAACAGATGTATTCACAAAGCCAAGAGACATCACAACTGAGTAATGCCAAGAGATCACACCTGGGGTGACCCTCCACAGAGGGGTATGGCAGGACTTAGATTTGGATGAAGAAGCCCCTTCGCTGTCCCCCACAGCCCCCCAAAAAACAACTACAGAATTAAAAAAACAGAATGGAACAGACTAGGATATAATAACCAACCAGGGACTAATAAACAACTCAATAAAGGGTAGGATCAATCCATCAGGTTAAGGTCTGGTTATTTAAACAATGTTCCACAGACACCAAGAATGTCTAAAGATGCTGCCGAACTATCAAAAGATGTTAAATTAAAAGATGGCGCAACCAAAAGCTAGATTAGCATGTGATCCCTGAACCATGCACAGCAATCAGTATGTCTACACTGTCCATACAATCACAGGTCCTGGGGCTGGGCACCAGCAGAGCCTGCTCCCTGCCTGGCTTGTCTGTGGGCCCTGCATCACAGCCATGCGACACACTTGCCGTGTCCAACTGGAGCTTGACCAAATGGTTCGACTCAAGCTGATACTCCAATTTTGGAGCCTATGTCTGGTGCTCCAACACCCCTTCTGCTTGCAGGGACCGTTGAAAAACCAGCAATTTAATTTGTACACACAATCAACTTCTATAGCCCTGAAATTATCCACTCTCTGCATCTTGGAGTTCCCATTAGATTGTTGTGGCTCTCTCTGCTATAATTCTTATAGTGCTGTGATGTTTACAGCAACTTCTCTACTGAACAAACACGAAGGCTGCTGAGGAAACCTTGTTATCCCCGTGTAATCCCCACACCCTCAAGAGTTCCTTTAAAGCGTTATATGTAGGGCTCTAAGCAATATAGCACAGAGGGGAGGGCATTTGCCTTGCATTTGGCCAACCTAGGGTTTGGTTCCCCGATACCCCAACTGCACACAGAATCTGCAGACATGACCCTGAGCACAGAGCCAGGAACCAGCCCTGACCACAGCTGGATTGTCGCGCAGAAAGGGAAAAAAAAGTAACTATTATGTTTTGTAACAGCTTGAAGAATACTTGCAGAATTATGCCAAAGAAGTTAGATGTGTTCTTATAAAACTTGATGAAGGTAACACATATAAAACATCTGATATGGACTTAACATCAGAAATGAAGTCACTGAAAGGATGTCACCTGCTGGATTTCTGTGGCTGACCACTGGGTAGATGGTACTTCTTTAGTACCTTCAACTACCCTGGTAGAATCTTCCTGAACTTTCTATAGCACTAGTTTCCTATTTTAACGTAAAAAAAATACACAGGGGAACATGCAGAATAAGATGTTCTTTATTAGTTTAAAATGTTGATGCAAGTTGACAAATTAAGCAAACTTTTAGTGAAAACACCAAAATTGATTAGGCAATATTTTCTCTTTCTACTAGATGTTCCTCAGCTCTAAGTGAAAACTGATAGCTGTTAAAACGGAATGCACTGGAGAAATTTTTTAAGATTTCTAATTCCTATAATTTTTAGACCATTTATATTCTATTATTCCATTCAATATCAGGATAAATGAGTTGTTAGTTCAAAATATTGAATATAAAGGAAACATATCTTTGGGAGGGAGAGGTTTCAAGGATCTCAGCATGAATATACTAGGGAGACTGTGATTCTGATATTTATATTGCTATTGACTTCAGGCCTCTAAAGAATTAATATTTAACAGTCAACTTGTTGTGTTTGAGGAAATTTAGTTAGAGAAATGTGGGGGAGAGACACAGATACATGGTGACAAGGAACACGGGCTCTCAGAGTATAAAAAGAGCCAACAGTCAACTTTTCCTTTTTTGAGATCACTCCTGGCAAGTTTGGGGTAACCCTATGGGATTGTTGGGAATCGAATGGGGTTGGTTGTAGGCAAGGAAAGTGTTTCAGCCCCTGTACTAGTATTGCTCCAGCCCCAAGAGTCAACATTTTCAACCTATGAAGCTTTAAACTGGTGAACCATACATGGCTAAATCTATATCATTTTACTTTTAAATTTATTTTACTTTTGTTTCATAAAGTAAGATAAGGGCTGAAGCGATAGCACAGCAGGTAGGGCGTTTGCCCTGCACATGGCTGACCCGGGTTTGATTCCTCTATCCTTCTCAGAGAGTACGGCAAGCTACCGAGAGTATCCCGTCCGCATGGCAGAGCCTGGCAAGCTCCCCGTGGCGTACTCAATATGCCAAAAACAGTAACAACAAACATCACAACAGAGAAGTTACTGGTGCCCGCTCGAGCAAATTGATGAACAACAGGGGGGCAGTGCTAAAGTAAGATAAAACCTAAGCTAAGGTGGTATAAAATCCATTTATCATGTCAGTAAGGTATCGGGAAGGTTACTGTGGATTTGAATGTTCCTAATAATTAGAGCTCTCCATTGCTTTTATGATATGGCCACAAACCAAAACCATTGCCTCATATTAGCATAATACTCTGGGCTCTCCATTATAAACAAAATTCAGTACAATTTCTTTCATTTAAAAGTGCATAAGTGCTTTGATAATTCTATGTATGCTATATTAGAATTAATGAAGATTTAATATTAGTCAAGAGCAAGAGCAAATGGTACATAAGTGTGTTTTTCAATATCTCCTAATTATTCAAAATATAGTGATGTGGTTTAGAGTTGGTCCCTGACATTGTCATTTATAAAATTCCTTTCCCTTAACAAGAAAAATATGACCTCAGTTTCAATATAACATTGCTAACTTAGTGACAGATGCTGGAAAAAATTATTTTCTTGTGAAAATGCTACTCTTCCTTGTCCAGTAAAATGAGGTGAATAGTAGTATTAGTGACAAATTATCGGTCTATATGTCAGAATATTATTACAAATGCCTTTTGAAGTTTTGAGACATTGATGACTACATAACATTAAGATAAATCTTCAATGCCATAAAGAATTTTACCCAAATTAATCTCATTAGACGCCAGTAACATTAGGAAAGGCTGCAAAATGGGTTGAATTATTTCAAGTTTCTTTGATGAACACATCTTGGAAAAACTGGCAAATGTTACTTTGTGTCCACTATTCTGACAATAGCACAGCGGGTAGGGCATTCGCCTTACAAGCGGCCAACATGGCCGACCCGAGTTCGATTCCTCCGCCCCTCTCAGAGAGCCCGGCAAGCTACCGAGAGTATTGGATATGCCAGACACAGTAACAACAAAGTCTCCAATGGAGACGTTACTGGGTCTGCTCGAGCAAATCAACGATCAACGGGAGGGCCTCCATTAATTCTGACAATGTGTGTGAAGAAAATGATCCTTCAGATATCTCAGCTGGGGGGGTGGGGTGGGATTAGGCAGACTGAACACGGCCTATAGGCACCCATGTGGTTAGAGCTTCAGTTTATCAAGTCTAGGCTTCTCCAGAGAATACACGGCTCAGTACAAATAGGTAAATCTGCCAGTTTATTAATTCCATAACTGCCTTGCACGCGGCTGACCCGGGCGACCCGGGTTTGATTTCTCCGCCCCTCTCGGAGAGCCCGGCAAGCTACTGAGAGTATCTCGCCTGCACGGCAAAGCCTGGCAAGCTAACCGTGATGTGTTCGATATGCCAAACACGGTAACAGGTGTCACAATGGAGACACTACTGGGCCCGCTAAAACAAATCGATGAGCAAAGGGAGGACAATGACAGTGAATGTGATATTTCAATGATATCACAACAACGTGATGCTTTCATTTGTTTTGGTGGTTGTTATTTTCTTTTGTTCTGCCTTGGGACCACACCAACAGTGCTCAGGGCTTACTCTTAGATCTGCACTAAGGGATCACTCCTGGCAGTGCTCAGGGAACCATATGGGGCAGCAGGGATTGAACCAAAATTGGATGCATGCAAGGCAGACACTGACCCACTGATCTATCACTCCGACCCTGTATTTTCATTCTTAAGCAGCTAGGTGTGTGTGTGTGTGTGTGTGTGTGTGTGTGTGTGTGTGTGTGTGTGTGCACTCGCTAGGTGGCATATTTTGAGGGAGGGGGATCACACCCATCAGTATTTAGGTCTGGCTCTGTGCTCAGGGATCACTCAGGGCAGGACTCACAGAATCATAGATACAGCCTGGAATAAAGCCTGGTCTACAGTATGCAAGGCAAAACCTTACATGTTGTATTATCTCTCCAACCCCATGTAGCTAATTTTTATTTACTATGATCTCGTCCATGTAATGCTGAGGATTAAAATCCAGGACCTCACATATGAGGCCTGAGCTCTATCACCGAAACACACTCTAGCCTTTATTTGCTTAAAGATTATAAAGAAATGCTGATTTGGGGTACATCAGGATAGTACTCTTTGTCCTCACATATTTATAGATTATCTAAGTTTAAGGATATTCAAATTTACTGTTCAGTAGCACATATTCGAAGAAGTAACTGGATGTCACAAGATGAAAGTTTCACCAATAAATTAGGGGGAACTAAACCAACTAAACCACGTTTTAAAGTTTAAAGCAACTAAACCACTTTTCCCAATTTTTCTTTGCTGTAAGATTTGTGAGCCTCTATGACGTTTTCATAAGAAAAGGAATTAAAGTAACCTATGTTTGTTAGGCAAGAAATACATTAAATGATCGAATCTTTTAAGGCATCATTTTGATGATAGATTTGAAGACTTAAAGAAAAAATAGCACCAAGGATCATATATGTAAGAAGCGCAAGAGCTCAGCTAATGAGAAGCACAATTCTCCAGAACTTGAATTGGAAAATTCATCTACTTCAGAGGAGAGTGGGATGCAAAGAAGTGTATTTCAAAGAGGACTTGCAATAGGTCTGCACTCCTTAATAGAATAAAGAACATTTTGTTACAGGCCATAAAGGATCCTAGGATTCTTACATGTCATCTTCAGCACACACAAACAAAAATACTAAATTAGTGAGAAAAATCGCTGGGGGAGCCACCCAATGGAGAAGCACATGTGTCACATGTGTCCATACTTGAAGGCCCTGTTTGATTCCACACACCACACAAACTAACCAAAAAAGGGGGCAAAGGATATAAATATTACAGATTGAGATAAGATCAGGGGCTGGAGCGGTAGCACAGTGGCAAGGGCGTTTGCTTTGCACGTAGCCGACCCGGGTTTGATTCCCAGCATCCCATATGGTTCCCTGAGCACCGCCAGGGGTGATTCCTGAGTGCAGAGCCAGGAGTAACCCCTGTGCATCACTGGGTGTGACACAAAAATTGAAAGAAAGAAAGAAAGAAAGAAAGGAAGGAAGGAAGGAAGGAAGGAAGGAAGAAAGAAAGAAAGAAAAGAGATGAGATCAGTCACAATGATCTGAAAATCTGATTTTAAAAAACTGAACATGCCTTGTTATTGTTTTATGCAAAAGAATTGAAGTTTTCCATTTTCTACCAAATGATTTTAAGTTAGTAAAGACTTCTTTGCACTCAAACCTAACCATTACATAAACTGATCAAATTCTTCTAAAGCTGGCTGCATAATCTGTTTGGGGAGATTCTTCGCTCCATGAAAACTTCTACCTGTGAGAGAAAATAGGGTTACCCTTTCCTCAGCCTGCACATCAATTGTGTGAAGAATTCTGCTAACAGCACTTCCTCTCGTTTTCATCACTTTTCTATTAGTGCTCGAGTTGGCAAATATCTCTCTTTCTCTCCCTCTCTCTTCATCATCATCCCTTTCTTTCATTATTACTTTATATCCACATATGCACAAATCCATACACACGAGTAGGACTATAGGACACAAGATCTAATGCAATACGCATTTCAAATCAGCAGAAAATATTTCACCTCACTAAAATGATTCTGATCACTACAAATGACCATTTTCATTTCCACTATTTATCTCACAGGCTACATGAGTCTCTTCAAGTCACTATCATAGCTGAATGGCAAGTCGCCTCATCCATTTGCATCCTTCCATGGGATGGACAGGTTAAAAAAAAAAAACAATCCATCATTAACAAACATAACAAAGAGTGGACGGGTTGGATCTCACTTCCTCTGGCCCTCAAGAACTGTTGGTTATAATTTAGTTAAAGTTAGTTAAACTTTAGAGTTTGGGTCAAATCAAACTGTTAGTGATAGTACGCACCCTAGAAAACCTAGAGATCCTCATGGACTCTCAAAAGCAGCTCACCTTGAAATTCATTTATCTCCAGAAAGGTGTTATACTTTCCAGAATCCAGAAGATTGGGAGGCCCTGAAATAGCTGTGGAACGTCCCTCGGGGGGCATCAGAGTACCAGGGAGCAGCAGCAGAGGATAGAACCATGGCAGCCAACAGTCACGGAGCTGCCCAGTGAAAATCCGTTGGGCAAATGAGGAAGGACACTGGATGGTCGAAGTCTCCCAGGAGAACAGACGACAGACACCTGAAGAGAAGCCTTGTCTGACCTGCCACAGTGTGGTCACACGTCCATGTGAGTGAACTCAGCAGCCACAAGAAATGTGGGAGCCACAAAGGAGCACAAGAAGTCAAGGGAACTGAGGCTGCAGAGAAACAGTAGCACCCGGCAGGGCCCTTGGGGAGGAGAAATGTGGAGTTTCTGCCTAACTGAGGCCAAAGAAATGTGGATTTTCTGCCTATCATGCACGGCACTATCCAAAGAAACTGATGGGGATCGTTTCTCATTTTAACTGAAATCTAGCTCTTCACTATGATTTAATTCAGTTGGGATTTACCAACCGAAAAGAGGTATAAAGCTTCCACCTTTCCACTCCTTAATGACATCTTAAGTTTTTAATTTTTTTTGTTTGTTTTTGCTTTGGGGTTACATCCAGCAGTGCCCAGGGCTTACTCCTGAACCTACATGCTGGGGGACCACATACGATGCTGGGGATCAATTCTGGATTGGCTGAACAAAATGTAGAAGCCTTACACACTGCACTCTCTCTAGTCCCAAGACCACCTTAATTTGCAAAGTTTAGGGGTGTTTTACCTCCAATTCAAAATGGGTCATTTATTTTTAAAAAAATCATTGTTTATAAAGCAATATACACACTTTTCCTGGATTCTTTTTTTTTCAGTTTTTATTCAATATGATAAATGTTCACTTAAAATTAGGGAGTTAATTTTGGCAGCTCAAAGGTAGAGTAAGATAGCCTATTTAATTGGCTTATTTTAAATTTTAAACAAAATCCTGTCCTTCTGATAACGATGCTTAAGCATTTCAAGTTTCACAACTAATAAAAGTAGCAAATGAGCACTAAGTAAAAATTCTAGGGGATGGAGCGATAGCACAGCGGGTTGGGTGTTTGCCTTGCATGGACCAACCCGGGTTTGAGTCCCAGCATCCCATATGGTCCCCTGAGCACCACCAGGAGTAATTCCTGAGTGCATGAGCCAGGAGTAACCCGTGTGAATCGCCGGGTGTGACCCAAAAAGAAAAAAAAATTACCCCTAAAAGTCAGGAATCTACATGATAGAAAATTTTAATTTTAATTTTATTAAAATTTTCTATTTTAATTTTGATAATCTGTCACTGAATGAATGAATGAATTACTGAACTAAAATAGTCTTTTCATGATCAATTGGATACTTGATACAAGTAAGTATCAAATCAAAATTATACTTAAGTTTTTCTCTTAATTTTTTTTATAACTCTGTCTTCCAGAGCAAAAATTAAAGTGGGTATCTCTCACTGACATATATTTTTTTCAAACAGATGTCATAATTTAAAGGGGAACAGGCAGCAGAATTTGATATCAGCTGAAATAAATCAGCTTCCTGGGTAACAATCACATTTCTCCTCCAAACTGGGATATCTTCTCACTGAAATCTTTACAAACAAATACAAGATGCTATAAAAATCCTGCGAACTGAGTGAACATTGTGGATACATGTAAAATTTTGTATTAGACCATGATATAAATGAGTTAGATCACCAGGTAAGAAACTTCTACCGGCTGGGAGTGCTCTTCACTCTGTTTTCTATTCTTTTTCACCTTAGCAGAAAAATGTTTTAGCTCTGAATCCTGGACAGCCAATTAAATGATGGCACCTTCAAAGTATAACTCGTTTCTTTCTTTCTTTTTTAAAACATGGGCCATATTGTAGGGTGGCTGGGATCAAACCCTGGGCCCCCCACGTGCTATGCACGTACTCTGACCCCCTAAGCCACCATCCCAGCCCCTTCAAGTTTCGTATGTCATGGGGTTAGACCTTTCGCTGAGCATTCAGCAATAAATCTCCAAAGAAGGAAAAGTGAAATTTAGACCACTGTGAAAGAAAAGGAAAAAAAGACAACCTTTCTAAAGCAAAAGCATCCGACCAGTCAGAAGGTCACAACAGATAATGTAATTAAATAGCACATGTCAGAACAAGGGTAATCGACACCTGTGGAGTGATTTTTTAAAAATTTTTTAACATGCATTTTTTTTCACCTAAGGATATCCATACCTTTGAAAAGAATTTTTGGAAAGGCTTTTTTTGGAGCCCTAACATAACATGACAGCTTGTATTGAATCAACACACACACATACACACGCACACACACACACACACGTGCGCACACGCAAACACACACACACATTATAGTTAGAAATTTTCTGTTGTTAAAAAAAATAAAGCAATGAAGTTTATCAGACTCCATCAACGAATAGAATAATAACTGAGCAGTTTCACTCAAACTAAGTAATTTGTCAGCATTTCCCATGCAATAAACCGGAATAATCAACAGACTGTTGAAAACCAAAACTTCCCCCCTCTCCAGGTCATTCCACTCATCCTTGTTCTGACCACACAAAGTCTCTCTTGAATCCAAACCAGGCTTTCCCTTTCTCACCCCTCACAAACCTTAGCGGAATGAAGGGTATTAAAAGTAAGTAAACAACCAATAAATGTACTGAGATATTCCTGAGTCATGGGGGGGGGGGAGGGCCCCATGCAGAGAAAATGACTAAGTTGTTCACAGTGGCAAAGCTGACTTTGTTCCATAAACTTTCCAAGAACACTGGTAGATTGCTTCATTTTTAATTCAATCAGACCTATTTAAAATTTACCGGGCTATAGCAATTTGGCTAGGTTACTTTGTGCTCTCACGAAATGCCGCTTTTTTTTTTAATCCACACACCAGGGAAAATACAAATATGTGCAGATTGATATTCGGACTAATGTCTTGAAGATCTGAATGATAGAAACCTACACAAGAAAGCTCTGTAACCATTTACAGGAGAAGAAGGGAATTGACAACATAGGCTCTGCCCCAGATAAAACTAAGAATTGATGTAGCCAAGATCCTTGTTAATTAATGTTATCAGGAGTCTGTCCAAGCTGAATCTTCTGATAATATTTAGTGGGTACATATACTATCAAAAGAGAGTTCAAGGTAGACACGCCAGGACCATCTCTACCTCACAAATGCCGGAGTTGCCGCCAGCACAGAATGCGAACATTCTAAAAGAGTTTAAACACTAAAGGAAATATTCCATAACACTAAGAATATTTGAGGTTCTGAAACTATAAATAAGTTCACTTTGTTCAATGTTTTAATCTTGTGCTTATTTATACAATGAAGCAAAGGTTAGTTTTTCTTTTTTTTTAACTTTAAGCAGAATTTATAAGTTAGGCAGAACTTATAAACGAGTCCTGCTTACTCTGGAGTCATGGCTGTTACCCTTATGGGCACGTGAGTGTGGAAAGTTTTATTCTTTTTCGTACTCAACTCTCACCCTCTCCTCAAAGGCCAGCACCAGGGCGAGATGGTTTAAGTTTTCTCCACACTAACACTTTGTGCTTCAGCTTTTTTTTTTATTACAACCATTTACTTAGTCTATCTTCCTATCATACCATTAGCTTGACAAGGATAAAAGTCATGTGTATCTAATTTATTAATAGTCTAGTTCAAAATTAACTAGCGAAATCTAGTACTAAAAGCATTCAATAAGTTTTCATGATGCAACACCCAGATGTTTTAGTTGTTTTACAAGTCTATTCTAAATTTCAAATGCTAATCAGAAATTTCTATTAGCAATGGCAAATATTGACAATTCACCACAATAAGAGCTAATGTGTATGTAGTGCTTGATTATCCTGGCAGGCAGTGATTTCTTACCCAGAAATTTTTATTTTTACATAAGAGAAATATGAATTCAGAGATGTTAAGTAACTGGTACCATGTCTCACAGCTAGTGAAAGGAAGTCACCTTAAAATAAAAACATAGACATATTATTTGAGAATCTACCAAACACTACTTCAAAGTAGGATCAAATTATCAAAATATTAAAACTCTTTCAATAATTTACATTAGGAAGTGGTTACTCCCACAGAATTTAGCAGTTTGGTAAACCACTAAATAAAATACTTTCGTTTCATAATTTTAATACAAATGTATTAAATAAGAGAATGGTAAAAGTCAAGAGAGAAAGAGCCTCTAAATAAGGTAGAAACATAAAAACCTAATCTGTCATTCAAATCTAGGTGGTGATAAAAATAAGGAAAAGTTGAACTTTTTTTTTCTTTACTTTTGGGGTCACACCAGGCAGTGCTCAGGGGTTACTCCTGGCTCTGCACTCAGGAATTACTCCTGGCTGTGCATAGGTGAACCATAGGGGAGCCGGGGTTGAACCCGGGTCGGCTGCATACAAGGCAAACTCCCTCCCCATTGTCACTTCGGGGCTATCACTTCAGCCCCGAAAAGTTGAACGTTTGACTTTGGTTCTGACTCCCAGCACTTTTCCCCATCAAGAAACACTGCGACATTCTAAGTATGAACTGCATTTGAACGGAATTCACTTTTATGGTGCTATCTGATTAGACTTCGCAATCACTATTGTCAGGTTATTAAACTGTGGACATTTTGCTGTTTGTGGCCATCTTCAAAGACAACTTTATGGATAAGTTGTGATTGTTTCTTGAATTAAGACAGCTTTATTTTCTCAACTAGCACAAACTCCTGGTGGGGGGGTGGGGGTTGAGAGGGGGAGACAGCTCTTTGCAGAGAAATCACTGTGGCTCGGGTAGTTTTTGACTCCAGATTCAATCTTTGAAAGTATTAACCAATAAAGTTTCCACTTATTTGGTAGAATAAAGTTCAAACTTACTGGGATTCAGTTCTGACAGATCTAATTGAAATTTGGTGTTTTTTTTTTTTAAGTACAATAGGTCAACCATCTGTATTAAGATTGTATCTACCTGAGTAGGGACATACATAAGTCCAGATTGTAAGATAAATTGTAAGAGAAATGGTCTCACCTCTTCCTACATGTCAGTGCCAATGTCAAGTCAAAAAAAAAAAAAAAACCATGAGATGGGTCCTTTTGTCAATGACAGGTAAACTAGAAGACCTCACAATTAAATCCAATATCTTAATACTTGTCTTGAATTTAAGGAGAAAACAAAGCCATTGCTGTGATAACCAGAAAATGTATCCCAGGCTTTCTCAAAGAATACCATTGGGCTATATTTCCTTTCTTTGATGGTTCATGATATCACAGTTATATTTAAGGACAATGTCCTAGCCCGCTGTTTGATTACAAATGAGTAAGAAAAGAAAGAAAAGAAACAAAGAGAAAACACAGGAACCCAAAATTACTAATTTGCAAAATTAGATGAAAAGTATATAGATGCTCACAGTGCTACTCCTTAAGCTTTCCTGTAGATTTTATATTTTAAAAAATATAAAGAAAGGAAAACATTAAAAAGATTTCTATAAAGAGAAGTAAATTTATTTTAATGACCAGGATGTTTCTGATTGCAGATACCAAAAGTAGAAAAATTTCATGGGCTAATGAGTCAGGACTGCCATGGTGAAAACTAAGTGAATGTTGTCCTAAGAGCAGTTTTAAATGAATTATTCTGAAATACAAAGCATCCCCGAGTTCGATTCCTCTGCCCCTCTCGGAGAGCCCGGCAAGCTACCGAGAGTATCTCGCCCGCACAGCAGAACCTGGCAAGCTCCCCATGACGTATTCGATATGCCAAACACAGTAACAACAAAGTCTCCAATGGAGACGTTACCGGGCCCGCTGAGCAAATCCATGATCAACGGGAGGGCCTTTACCTTTACAAAGCATCAGTTTTGGTGGGGCTTCAGTTTGCTAATAAAAATTTTTGTATTTTCAATCATATTCTCCTATGAATGTGATAAACTGTCTTATCTCAAACACTTTTGGCATTTTCTTCTCCTTCACAACCTTTCGTTTTGACAAAGGTGGTCGATGTCAAGATAGTAAGCGTTCTTTGATCTTTCAAAGAAAGACATCATATCGTATCTATTAAATATTTTAAAATCAAAATAACATCTTGCCTGTAGCCCTTTAAATGTACATTGCCACTAAAAGATGTGAACGTGCATTAAATCAAAATTTATTTTATTTTGTTAACTTGCGATCATTTGTAAAGTTGTGAGTGCAGAGGGACTGGTGAGGTGTTATTCTGCTCAAAACCTGCAGAAACAATGTATTTCGTGGGGTGAATAATCAATAACAGATCAATTTAGCAAACTTCCAGTGAAGTTAAGCCCTGCTATGTTGCACTATACCAGACTCTGGGCTCTCAGAGGAATGCTTCCCAGGTCACGTGAGCAGATCCAAAGGAGTTTGATGAGGACAATGCTTGCTGCTTCTCTTCGTACTCCTAAACTGAGAGTCAATTTAAGGACAGAGGTGGGAGTGCCCTCAATCTAGGCAAGAATACAACTCAGTCAAGAACTGATTGTTCTTCATCTCTTAGCAACAGCCTGGATGTAACAACTGTTATTTAAAGGAGATAGTTTAAGGGACATGTTAGCCTTTTCTTAGATCTCTGCCAGTATCCTTTCACCAGGAAATCTACATACCTGGCAAACATTAGTTTAGCTACTTATAGAAATGCCTCCTTTCACTAAGTTAGTTATCATTCAATATTCTTCCTCTTATCTGGTCTTTACTAAAAATGGCAACGTGAAGAATGCCTTATGAATCTTCTGCAGTACTTGAAGACAATTTAAGGATACGAAAAAGAAATTACTCACTCTGACATCAGAGTCTCCATAAACAATCGTGATTACTGAAAAAAAAAGGTAAAAAGCTTCTTTCCATTGGAAAATCATGACCATTCATCTCATTAGGAGCGTCAATTAACTCAGTTGCTCTTAGACTGGGCTTTAGAAATAATTCTCACCCCTTTATCTGTACACACATTGTATGCATAACACATATAAAAATCTATAACATAACATACTACAACAAAGATACATACGCACAATATGAGCGACTCTGACATGAATATTTGAAAAATTTTCATCCTTCTAGCTGGAGCACTGGAGCACTGCCTTTCCACTGTTCATTGATTTGCTCGGGCGGGCACCAGTAACATCTCCATTGTGAGACCTGTTACTGTTTTTGGCATATTGAATACGTCACAGGTAGCTTGCCAGGCCTTGCAGTGCGGGCTTAAAACTCTCAGTAGCTTGCTGGGCTCTCCGAGAGGGGCGGAGGAATCGAACCAGAGTCGGCCTGGGTTGGCTGCGTGTAAGGCAAGTGCCCGACCCACTGTGCTATCGCTCCAGCCCATCCTTCTATCTATTCCTAGAAATTCTAATAATCCTATGTAAGCCATTTATTTCAATAACTTTTTCTAAGTGCTTATGCATAAGTATGCTCTCTAATGTTTTGTGAAATAGTCTTAGGAATCTGCCTGCATGATTAAAATTTGCTCAAGGAAATAACTTTATACACTTTGAGCATAGTGTGGTGTATGTGCCTTGTTATATGTCTCAAAACGGCTTTAAGTATGAGAATAATTATAATCCCCATTTCACAAATGAAGACGTAAAGAGGGATGAAGAGCCTCTCAGTTACAACCATCGCACAGCTGATTGGTGACCGCGCTGAGAAAGAACAGAAGCAGTCTGACGCAAAGTGAGGAAACTCACTTTCCTTGGTCTCTCCCCAGGAAGAGACCAAGAATACACAGCAAACACACAAGTCTCGGCCATAGATCCTGACTGACAAAGTTAAAAGATCCACACTTGAAACAGACAACCAAGGAACAACTTAAACCCATATTCGTCATCTGATGCACAGGGGAGCACACCTGAGCAATCGGGTGGTGTGCAGCCCCAAGATTCATCTCCATCCCTGGGACTTTCTCGTTCCCAGAGACTTTGCAATCTCACCAGCACGTTATTTCACCACACCTGATTAAAACTCCTAATCAAAAAATGATCAGCCTTCTTCCCAATGACCGACACAATCAGTATTTCGTGGCTATAGAAGTCACCACCAAATTAAAGCTTAATAATGTATTAATTATAGCAAGGTTTCCCACTTTTTCACTAAGTGTTCCACACTAATGCCGCCATTTAAGATGTGAATATTAATAAGCTTAAAAATTACTAGAAAGGGGCTTCCTGGTCACTTAAAATAGCAAATGCAAAATAGAGGCGCCTGATGAGCAAAGATCTCTGTAAGCACATGTGTACAATATAAATTCCATCTCTTCGCAGAGTGTCTACCAAGATGTAAAGAGACAGAGCTAGCCCACATCTCCTGAACCAGTTTTAGAAACTGTGTAGTGTCAACTGGGATAGAAAGGGGAAAGACATTCCGACTCAAATCACAAACTTCTTTAAACCGAGGGAAGAAAAAATAGCTGAGCATGGTGACACTTAAAAAAAATTTATATATATATATATATATATATATATTTGTTGCTTTCCAACATACCTTCTCTAAAATGATTCAGACATTTCCTTAAATATCCATTTTAGTTCCCAAGTGCCTCTATGGAAGCAAAGAGAAACTGAGAGCATTCACTGGGTGAACGATAAAAACATCTATGCACAATGAGTGGTTCTGGTAGAACTCCTCAACGGGGAATCAAATTCCACCTTCTACTAGAAGCAAGCTACAAAGACAGTTGTATACAAAACCTTTATGTCCTTTGGATTCATTGTCACTCTAGCCTAAGCTGTGAACCACAAGAATCTGGATGGAGAGTAAATCGTCCTCTCCACAGAAGAGGGGGTACAAAGAGAAGTCATCCTGTAAACGGGAAATTTTAAATGTGGCATTTTTTAAATGGAGCGGGGAGGTATTTTTTTTTAAACACTAGTGACATTTTAGTTTAGGCAATATATCTGAATAATATTATTTTAAACTATTTTTTGATTGAAAATATCTTACATCCTTTCATTTCAAATGTTCACAGTCCAAAGAGCATTGTGCTCTTCCCACAATCTTAGTTCGGATCAGCCACCTTTGGAGTACTCAAAGTGGTACACAGCTAATGGCTACCATATTGGGGAGCAGAGGCATAGAGGAATTCCAAGAGCATTTCGTTATACTCTGCAACAAACCACATCTTCCTCAAGAGCTAAAACAGTCTCCACACATCTTTTGTTATTCATGCAATGCAGACAAATATATATGGTAACAAAATGATGGCTAGATTTCCCAATATCTAAAAAGAAAATATAATTCAGCTAAGGAAAATACAATAGGTCAAATTACTTAGTCAAAATTTCCTTTACTTTTGCTTACTCTGTGTGAAGTAGCAGTCTCTGACATCTTTTACCAACGATGTTATAAATCTCAAAGCTTTCAATACTTAAATTTGACTATTAGTTTTACTGAAAAGTCATGCCGGATTGTGAAGTTAAATAAAGTAGGTGATCATTAGATTTCGCCTAAGACTTATATTATCTTTGCCATGAGTGTCCCTGGTTGAAATAAGTGATGAAATAGCACTGGTCTCACTTAACACTATAAATTCAGAACAAATGGGAAAGTATTACATTCAGAAGTGCTTCTGGACCATTAACTTCCATGCTGATTTGACATGCACCATAGTATTTAGGCAACAGACTCAGGAATATATCCTATTCCTAAAGCAAATAGTATTTTATCACTATTTTATCTCATAACCATCTGGGGTTCTCATTCACGGGGCGACTTGTTTAGTGTTGTCAGAAATATTTCAATATCCTGAAGTATAACCTAATTGGTTAGCAAAATCCATTTCCTAGGAAAAGGAGACTGACATAGAAGAAATGATAAAGAGAACAAAATTTTGGCTTAGGCCTTTGTTTTCATAATTTAGCTGAAGAAAATCATTGCTGATCTATGCTTTCAAATCCCTCCGGTATTTCTAAGGTACCAATAAAACTGATACCATTCATAACGTGGACAGTGGTCTCTTTCATATATCGCCTATAGTCACAAACTTAAGTGCCAAGCAGATGGTTGAAATCTGTTTTGTATAAAATGTGTGCTTTTTTTTCCCCCAACTGTGTTCTTTGTATTCAGATTCAGTCTAGGTTTCTGCCATCAAAACACTGGCACTATGTCGATCATTAGCAGCATTTCAGACAACTGGCAACTAAGGTATTCACTGTTCTCCACAAAATGTTCAGCTAATATTTCCCAGATGTATAATTAAGGCAAAAGATCATCTTCTTAAATTGGTATCAGCACTTTGGATGGCTTCTGGCTTTCAACAGATTATATCAGTGGAAAACAATTTTATATCAAAACTGAGGGTTCTGTTTCTGGGTGTTTTTGTTTGCTTGTTCTACAGCACCCATGAAAGGAAATATCTGTTTCCCCAAGTCGCACCTACAGTCTAAAGAACAGGAAACCAGTGCAAAACCTCTCACGATACCTTTACCAGTGCATGAGGTACTGCAATGGTACCGAGAGGTATCTTCAAGTTACTGTCTCAAAATTTTAAAATATTTTCACAAGTAATATTTTAAAAGTCAATAGTGTCTAACCTTTCTTACCTTGACAATAAAACTATATTTTATCTGACCAATTTCTTTCTACAAAGAACTCCTTTATATCACTAAATACATGTAAATGGATTTTAAGTTGCACAGATTAAAATTAGAAAACTATTAAGGCAGAAAATCATTATAACTCTCAATAGATTAACCCCTGGAAAAAAAAACTTTTAGTATCTCAGATTTCCTATAATATAAAATGGAAAGAAATGTTTTTTGGATATGTACTTATTAGCAGCAAGCAGTCCAAGGAAACTATAGCTCTATTGTTGCTAATTATACATCTACTACCTGGCATCAATAATCATGAATGCATTTTAAAATAATTATTGTACGTAAATAAAACCAAAAAATAAGTAAAATTCCTTAAGGCATCATTTTGAACATTCTAGAAAATTCTCGAATATCAAAGTAGTTTATTCTCTTACAAAAAATTGAAGGGATGATCCCTTTACATTTATCAAAAATTAAACCCAGTTTTCAAAGTTTTAGTTCAGCAGGTCCCATTCAAACATATTCATATATTTTAATTTTTTTCTAAATTTAAGTATTACATTAGCATTGGGGGACAAATAATCTTATACTTTTAAAGCCCATTTTATAGATGCATTGGCTGAAACCCAAGGAATTTAAGAGACTTATATATCCCAAGTTTTAATTCTTGATTTGGAAACTGTAGGAACATATGCCAACTTTGTTAATCACTAAATGCTAGATTATAAAATATATTAGAAGCAAGTTGCCCAACTGGATGATTTCCAGATTTTCTTTCTTGCTTAACAGTAGGATATTTGCACATTTCTTCCTAGTTCTAAATGTAGTTCTGGTTCAATAAGGTTCTTTTCTGTCATATTCGGCTTTTGGTTTTGTATTTTTTTACAACTGTTATATAGCAGAAGAATAAGAGAATAACACTCAGTCTTCATTCCAAAATTATAAGTGTCAGGAATGGAACGAGAAGATTCTACAAGATTATTATGCAAACAAAACATTTTTAACATATAGCCCATTTGTATTTTGCCAAATATATGCATCTAAATCTACAACATATAACTAATTTATATAATAGCTTCATGACACCATGTTTTAAAGTAACAATAATATGGAAAGTCCGTGGATATACATTAAGATTACGGTATCGATGGTATGAGTACACCTTTCCTATTCAAACATGGTGCTTTAAAAAAAAAGCATGCAAACTGCTGAATATGTGAAACTTGCTCTCTTAATTTTTAACTTTAAAATTTTAGTTTTTAAAAGGCATCTTTCATTGGCTATTTCCTCTACTCTGATTCACAATTTAACAATTCTTGTCATCTACCAGCTAATGCATAAAAGTTTAGCTGAACTAATGATAAAGCTAAGAGGTACCTAATTTATTTCAACAAAAAACTTATAATTTAGTTGGTCTTGAAGCCCAAGGTTTTATTTATTCATAAAAAGACATAAACTTCCCACAGCATCGAAGATGTCCAAAAATTCCACTGTTTAATTATTTTATTTTTTACATTTATGTGATCTTTATAAAGGCTTTCGGTTCTTTGACCTAAAATGTCACTTTCGTGCTTTTCATATTCCTTCAAAAGGTATTATTCAGTAGTTCATACATAATTTATTTTTCACATTATTGTCGATAGTTGAGGGTGTGATCTGATGTATCTGAGCATTTCAAACACAACAGAATATGAATCTTATCTTTAGAAAATCTTAGTTTTAATGGTTTATAGCATTTTTGAGCACCAAATACATAGCACTAGCCTGAAAACTCCTTCAGTCCAGCTATTCGTGTCTGCACAATACCAAGCGATTGACAAGTTAGTTGAGAAGTGGTTCCACATGTCAGGCTATTTATATGAGATATTGTCTCCAAATATATGTATAAATGCCAGAATTCGGACCATAAGCCTAAGACTCTTTCACCTGCGTTTCAAATTAATGAAATCTTAAGAGTTAAGGTATTTTAGAAATCATCACTCCCATCTTTGCATTTCACAGAACGTGCACTGAGACTCAGAATTGTCTCAGTCTGTAGAGATGATTGAACTTGGGATATCAGTCCAGCTAATAACACTTTATATTCTTTTGCACTTCCAAAATTTCAATGAAGCCAATGATAGAAGCAATTTTTTACTTAAAATGAGGACATTATTCAATGTTTTAGGAAAAATACTTGAAATCATAAAAAACAAAAAAATCACCTCTTTGTTGTCTAGTATGTGTGTGTGGCTTTGGACTCTAGTACTCAACTTTCTCAATCTCAACCCGAAACCTCCAATGTCCACAACTGTGTCAGGCATAGCTTGAGAATCTCAAATCCTTGAATTCAAATTCTCTATTAAATATGAGCCACGATGCCACCTCAATATCTTAAAATTGGAATTATCTCTTATGTTCCTGTAGCTCATGTCATAGATATCTTTGTGCAAACGAGAATGTGGGGATAAACTGTATGTATCTATAAACTGTTTCTTTCACGATTTTATCCCCTGAGTTTCAGCTTCACCAGGATTTGGTAGGAATTATCCAAATTCAATTTATTAATAATTCAGTTACTCAAGTGAAAAGAGTTTCTTCTAAATTCTAAACTTTTTTATGTGAAAGTGTAGCATTATTAATTTCCCCCCATGGACTCTTTACATCACTGTCAATGCTTTCCAATTATCTTTTGGTCTACCTGTAAGAGTCTATATATATTCAACGCCTGCAGTTTGAGTCTTTAAATTGTATGAGGACCTTTTTTTACACATCCTTTTCCTTCTCTTGAAGAGTGCCTTTAAAGTATTTAATATTACCAAATTATGTACAGCTAAAACTGTACCCATTTTATTTTTCTAGCAATGCTAATTTTTGAAAACAATTTTATTCCCATCTTTATATTCCATAATCCCTAGAGTTCTAAAAACAGTATCTTGTTCTCTATTTCTTAAATTACATACATTTAGGAGCAGAGAGAGAACAAAAAAGGTCTTTCCTCAGAAATAGCATTCACTGCTGTTTTTCTGTTCTAGTTGTTCTCTCTGATTATTGGTACTCTGTACATTACACAAAAGTTTTCCTCACATTGTGATGACACTAAAAGAAAGATGGAAACCTGAATATGATATGCATATTCAATTATATTTCATTCAAGTACAATCTGAAATTAATGAATAAGAACTTTTATAGTTTAACCATCAATTCATTTCTCCTATAAAAGAGTGAGAAAACCATACATTAACCAGTTTTATCTTCAACACAGGACTCTGGCAGTGAAGATAAAAAAGAAAAGATTACTAATGCTTATTTTGTGATATTTTTCTACACATTCCTTTCAAAAATATTACGTACGTCAATAGAAAAGAAAAAGGGTGGAGAGTAAAACAAAAGGACATTAGGAAAGGAACAAAATGAGTCTTTGGACTTTGTAAATTATTGCCCAACAGCTCTAGCTCAGGGTAAATACCCAAAAAGAAAACTTGCAGCCAATAGTACCTAACTCCATTTTAAGAATAAAAATGTTTTATAACTTTTAAGCAATCTATATCAACTTTGAATGAAAAGTCAATTGCATAAATTAAACACAACTCTCTTTTATTTTATATTCTCTTGTATGGAGGTGTATTTCTCATTTTCAATGTTTGTGTTTCTTTTTTTCATTAGGATGCTTTTTTGATTAATATAAAATTATTTTAAATGACAAGTCAACAGATCAATGTGAACATTCTATGAGCCAGTTCTCAGCAACTTATGCCCTTAGTATCTGCATCCCAATTAATATAAAAACAAAACAAAAATCAGCACTGCTGTAATTTCCTACATTTTAAAATAATACCATGAAAACACAATTTGAGCCTATGTTTACTAATAAATTAAGATGATCAACCACACTAATAGGCTGACCCTTCAACTCTTTTCTCATTAATGTCCTGGATCCCTTAAGAAAAAGGCACAATCTTCATAAAACAGGTGTTTAGTTATCAACTGATTTTACTCTCGTAAACTGTCAATATAAAAATCTTGCAAGGTTTTGAGGCTTTTTTTTTAAATTGGGGAGGGGAGGAAACCGCTCTTCAGTGATTGTTAAGTCTTCCGAGGTGCATCCCTTCTGGATATATCTGATTTTTGGGTTTTATTCTGGCAGAAATCATTAGAATGGGTAGAGGAAGCATGTGGGCATAGAATTATAATGAAACCCTGCACATCTCCACAATGAAAACTATTACAATGAAGCCACTAATATACTTTAAAGAAAAATCATATATACATGTTTTATAGCATTTTCTTTTCTAAAAAGAGATACATTCTTTCAAAGATGTGAAGAGCAGAAATAGAAACACTGTTACATATGAAAGTTTCAACAACTTTGCTGCCAGCAGCTTCTCTTTATAGTGTAGCTTTTACCTACAGTATGTGTTGGCACTGGCAGGTAGCCCTAATTCTTTAGTAGCCAAATTATTTTTGTCCCTGAAGTAGGAGAAATCCACATAGCACATGAATGAGACATGGTTTACTAGTTTGTACACATCTTTATAATTCCAAGAAACCAACACTCATTCACAAACGCTTTCATTTCAGCTAGGTGAAGGACCACCAGAGACATCTTTTGAATCCCTGGCACCATTCTCTACCAGAAAATGCACAGACCAAAAAAAAAAAAAAAAACCCCACCAACTTGCTAACTTCAATAAATAATTTTTCTTTGGTCCTTAATAAAAAATAAAAATCTTTCTGTTTGCCACACTCCACATTTCATTTAAGTCAAAATATTTCAGTGCCTGGCATTAAGAAAAAAGTTTCCTTAATAATAAACCTAACTGTCTCCGGATAATAATTCATCACAACAGCATAGTAGGTTTAAATAATGTGATTCACAGTAACTAACATTCTCACATTGCATGACCACCAGCTAATTTATATACTGCTGCAGCATCTTCAGAATAGAGAAAACCAGAATAAGCAACACTTAGAAATAAGCACATAACACAAGCAATGATTCAGACATAGTCAAACCAAAAAAAAAAAAAAAAACAAAAATCACTCTGAATTCTAAGGCAAGACAAAAGTAAATGTTTCTTAACACGAAAGAGCCAAGTGAAATGTTACCTAAGTCGAAGAGATCTGAAATCCAAGATGCCAAGTTCCAGCCTGAACTGATTTCAGATTCAACAATGCCTTTAAATGCCCATGAACATCTCTAAGCTTTTGCTCTTGATTTTCCTTCTGTCATGTTTTATGGGTAAAAAGCAGCCATCAAACTACCTTGCAATAGATTAATTACTTTCACACTGGGTGATAAAAGGGCATATCACAGGAAAAGGATACAAAAGGAAGAGGAAAAAGCATGTTAACAAGTTTCTCAACAAACCTGGGAAATTCTCATGAAGTACAGATTAAGGTTCAGTGGTTCCAAACTGGCAGCATTCAAGTTGGGTTCATATTTGGGTTTTTTGTTTTGTTTGTTTTTTTAAACCACCTGTCCTAAAACGACATTGTTTATGCTAATTATCTTTGTTTATGCCACAATTCTGTTTGTTTACTACATTCTTTTGAAATACCATATCCCTATAAACAGTTCTCACCAGAATTCTTCTAAATCTTGTTTCGGTCTAGTCCTTCTCGGCAGCCCACCGAGCAGAGCGCAGCTCTACAGTGAAGTCACAAGAGCTGGGAGCAACTTGGAGTCTTGGACTCCTCAGGCTGGCAAAGGCAGGCACACTGCTAAGGTCTGACTCTCAGGCTCCAAGGGAAAAGGGTATTGAACGTGGAGAACGGCAACACCCCCTTATTGGACAGGCAGAACCATATGCCACAGTCCCTCCTAGAGGAGATGTATGAGCTCCCAAGGAGGGAGGAGAAGGAAGAATAGGTGATGGGGAAGGGAAGGGAGCCGGGTTTCCACGAAGAAAAGGTCTTCTCCGAGCATCAGCAATGTCTGATGACAATGGAAGACTCGGACACATTCTAGAGTTTGTCCAGAGAGATACAGTTCACTTAGCAAAACAGCACCAGTCTGAAAATGCTTGCTTATCTTTCTAACTACCAAACTTCATATCTTACACAAATGATGAGACCATCAGTGAAGAGAAAAATAGAACACAATGAGGTAAGACTCTGACATGTTTTAGACCATTTTTTTTGGTCCAACAATACATGGCATATTGGAGCTAAACGTGAGGTAGCAGGAGAGGAAAATCTAGAGTAGTTTATTCCTCACGCAGTTAATTAACTGCTTCAAAATTCTAACAAACTATTGAAGAAAACTAGAATGCATCAGGTATACTTATTTTACATTTATCTAAGAGCGAGTACCCAACCTACATAACGTATGTCTGCCTGATACAATATGCTCACGAATATACCCAATTTTCCAGGTAGCTGGGAAATGGACAGACAATCTGTGGACAGAACAATTAACAATAACATGCTATCCATCAATGCAATTTTAATGAGTTATAAATATGCTACAATTTAAACAGTCCCTAACCATATGATGGAAATATAAGCTAAACTATTAAGACAAGTCTTATTGTTTGCCTCTCACATATGATGCATATAGATTTTTTTTTTTGCTTAAAAGCTCCCTAAGAAAAAATAAATACTTAATCCTATGCCTCACGTATTTCAGAAATGTAAGATACGAAAAGAACACATGAACTTGAAAAGTTATCATAGCATTCACACCTCTCTGTATCCGACAACCTGCTAAATACTGATCAGTATACAAAATGCCACCTGAAATTTAACCCTTAATTGTTTCTGGTGATCAGTCAGGGTTTCTGCTAGGTCAACAGAACAGAGCGCTGTTGTGAGCGTGAGATGAGGGTGGGCTGTCCATTGCTGCATGCAAACTGTGTTCCAACCAGCATCTCAGCTCACTCACTGGCAAAGGACTGAGAAAGTAATTAAAATCTATAATCACCTGGAGGCACCTTTGCCACTAAACTGCAGTAGTAAATACAATGATAAAATCCACAAAGGCACCTCTTAGACCCTCTTGAAAACATAATCTCAAACTTAGAGGTGGGCACATGTTATCAGATGACAGGATACACTCAGGGAGTTTCCCACCGATTCACACCTAGAAGTTACCTGCTCTCTTGAAAGTACTCCTCATGAACAGTGTAGTTTTTTTTTCTTTTGAATTTCTAATTAAACTGAATAAATCTCTCTGAGTAACAAATACTATGATGAAACCTTAGGTAATTAAAAGACCACTAATGTCAGAGTCATTCTAAAAGTCCACCGATGGCAATTTTTCATAGCAATTTTACAAATCTGTTTTTTTGTGATAAAGATGTTATTATTCCTTCAGAAAGAAAACTAGACAGTTCCCTAATGCGCAAAGATTGATTATTTCATGATTTTGGCCACAAACAAATTTGATAAGAAAATAAAACATAAAATAAATTAAAATTTTATTACACAAGGTCTTTCATATGGTTTCTAGCAACCTCTAGGAAATAAGAAGTCTGTTGAGTACACCCGGTTTGAGAGAAGCAATCAAATAAGTGATACTATAAACTTAATTTGATTCATCCCATTACATTCAGTCCCAACTTTTTTTTTTCTTTCCAGACATTATCGGACTGTCTTTTTTGAGCAGTCCTCTTACACTTTGCTCTTTAATTAAGTCCCTAAAATAAGCAATTAGAAAGTGTAACAAGTAGCTTAGTCATAAAACTATTACATTACAATCAAACAGGCTGAATTTAAAAGAAAGCAAAGCAGTACAATACTGCTGGCAGCTTCAAAGTGCTTTTTCCCCATTCGTCAGAAACTAATATTGAAATTGAAGGCAAAAATTTATGGCATTTCATCTGGGAATATGAGTAAAGAGAAGGTATTCTCCAAAGAAAACCTAAAGTCATAAATTCTTGTTATTTATTTTCAGATGAATATATAAATTCACTGTCTTCCTCTGAAGACTGTAGGAGTTAAAGGATTTGCTTTAATGATTCTCGCACTAAATCTAGCCCATGTTGCCAGTCATGTTTCTTCTAAATAGTATGATGCAAAAAAAAAAAGGATTTCTTTCACTAATTTTTAGAATTTGTAAGTCTTTGCCTATCACATCCTACCTAAGAAGTGCATTTTTCATTAATCAATAGGACTTGCTTAAAATTAAAAATAAAATTCCAACTGATTTATTTCTTAATCACTAATTTGCTTTAATTTTAAACATTTTCTAACAGATAATGCAACTATCTGAATTATTTAACGTCGGAATATTAGTCTGACAGTATTGGCCATGCTTATTTCATGAACACCTAATACTGTCATTCACATCTAAATCCAAGTTTGACCCTAGTATTTGAGTTCTGACTTAGTGCTTAAAGTTTAAATAGTATGCAGGATGGAAAGAATCGACGATGAAGACAACAATGAAATTTTGTTTAAATCACAGACTTTCACAACATGAAAAAACTTCGAGTAACGTATTTGTACTTTCTAAAGCAAAGTTCTCAATTTCATGAAGAAATTTAGAAGCATTCTCTTTACATTTTTAAGTTTGTAAAACTCACCTACAGCAGGTGAGTAAACAGTAAAAATTACCACTTGATAGAAATAACCCACTTTCTCAATAAAAATTGCAAAGAATACAGCATGCAAAAAAGTTTACCATACGTGATAGTGAAGTTTTAGCATATATACTGACTTTGGAGAATACAAGTATTCAATATTGAGACTGCGTGATATATTCTATGCGGGTGACTGAAGATACACTCACCCCCATACAAATTCAATGTAAACAAATAGTAATGATTTATTTACTGAGATTTTTGTATGTATTACCAATTACAACCACAGGGGAAATTATTAAGAATTGTATATCATGCAACATTTCTCGGACTTATTTTTGCTACTAATATTTCTAAACATGCCATCTATACTAAACACCCTATTGATTATCACTGTTTATTTAATTAGCCAGTTATAAAAATGTGCCTCTGAGTGATTAGAAAGAATAAAAAAAAAAGAAAGTAAGAAAGAAATTCTTACGGGGGTGGGGGGCAATATTAAGAGATTCAAGTCTCAGAATAGGAAAGGGAAAGGTTTAGTTTAAAAAGAGACAATTTCAAAAATACAAATAAAGTTCTCAGTAGGGAAGCTTGGCTATCTAGACAAACGGACTATAACCTGCTAAAATGCAACTACCTTTTTATAAGAACATTCTGTTAAGAGGGATACAAATGAGACTCAGTTTTATTTTCAGAAATACAGAGTTGAAAAATTATCATCATCAAGTGCTACTTACTCTGTGGACCCTAGGAAACTCGCTATATTGAAGCAACAGACCACAACACTAGGTAATAGTATGCAGCAGTTCCAATAACTTCAATATCAACATATAAGGTAGACTATATTTTGAAAATAAAAACTAGAGTTACTATGTAGAACTTTCAAAAAATTAAAACAGTTAATAACATTCAACAATTCATTGGAATTATCTGCTGAGGATGCAGCTTAAATTTAACAGCAGAAAGAGAAAGAGAGAGAAGAAGGAGGAGGAGGAGGAAGATGAGGAGGAGGAAGAATAAGAGTGAGAAGAAGAAGAAGAAGAAGAAGAAGAAGAAGAAGAAGAAGAAGAAGAAGAAGAAGAAGAAGAAGAAGAAGAAGAAATAACTAAAAAGAAGAGAGTATTAATGTGTATATGTGACTATTTTACTTTCTTTACTGACCTAATACTGACTTCTCTAAATGTGAGCACATTCAAGCACTATTTTAATCTTAATACTCTTCTTTTCCATTGCTTCACTTCTAGAGTGTTTTAATCTTTGTCCTTTCTTTTTTCGTCTTTTCATATCAAATTCAGTCGTTTGAGCGATGAACAGCTTGACTTAGCATATTTTTAACCAGCTGGTCTAGCACCTAGCTTGCATTGCATAGTCAGATACAACAAATGTTTATACAGAAGGTAGCTTTCATGAAAATGAAAAAAAGCCTGAGTAGCATGCATCCTGGCTTTTTTTAGAATTTTTTTTAATTCACCATACAGAATACAAAGTTTGAATTCTTTTTAATGGCAAACATAATTCTATTTATAGTCTAAAAAATGAACTTATGCCGGGATAAGAACTCCAATTTAAAATTGCAATGTGTACTTATAGGAGCAGGAAGGGGATTAAGATTTTTTCCAAAGCCCCATTTTACTTGCACCAACATCAAATGAAAAGCTATCACACAGATTTCTCCAAATAGAAGCTACTTAATTACAAATCCATGGCGTCCCATCATAGCAAAAGGGGGAAACAGAGTATACCCAAATTCAGTTTAAGATAGCTCCAACAGTGGCCACGAAAACTTAAGAAAAGGATGGACCGCTTACTACTCCCTTTTGACATTTCCAGTGTAACCTACGAAGAGCATGCGGAGGATGTTAAATTTTCTTTTTAAAATATTCTGTTCTCTGATATCAACAAAAGGTCATGTGCTTTTTTTTTTTCTTTAACTGAGCAGCTTCCAAAGTTTTACGAAAGGATCAAATAGGAACTTAGAGCCTCCCTTGTAACCACCACTGAACTGTTCTGACACCCCACACATTACAAGACAGAGATGCTGAAAATGGTCACCCTGCACAAAAGCTCTTTAAAAGGTGTAAGGGTTGGGGGGGTGTGGGGGGGGGCTGGTGGAAAATCAATGAAGGAAGAAAGTAAGAGTGAATGAGAAACAGAAGCAGCAGCGGCTGCTGGAGAAAAGAGATGCTTCACGTTCAGTTCATTTCCTGCGAGAGCAGGAGGAGAGGACACAACCTCCACACGGGGCTCAGAAATCCCGGAGACTTTGCAAATCAGTTCAGTTGGGTCCCGGGCACCCGCAAACAAAAATCCGCTCCGCAGCCTGCAAAGGAGCCCCGGGGCGGGCCGAGAGGGAGCTGCTCCCGCAAGCAAACACGTTTTCTCGGGAGCATCTTCCCAACTGAGCCAGAGTCGACTACGGTCCAGGGGGAGAGTTGCGCTCCCTTCGCGGAGGGGGTGGGGGGGACCGTACTCACCTTTCAAACTCCTGGGGTAAATCAGGGTCAGTAAGCATGCTGGAAAAGCACAATTTCCCTTTGTCACCGCGGCCACCTAGGATCGTCTCCAACTGAATCTGTCAAGTGAGTCCAAACCTCCTAAACCAATTGATTTTTCTCTGTCTCTCCTCTCCTCCTCTCCTCTCCTCTCCCTCTCTCTCTCCTCCTCTCCTCCTCTCTCTCTCTCTCTCTCTCTCTCTCTCTCTCTCTCTCTCTCTCTCTCTCTCTCTCAATATCTCCCCCCGGATCCCCCCCTCCTCTCCCTCCTAGGACTCCTTGACCAGTCTCTTAAAGGGGTAGCGCACTTCCAGCGGCGGGGTCCAGCCCCCCTTCCCTTCCCACACCCTCGCGCGGGCTCCGTGCGGGCCGCTGCGAGGCACCAGGCAGCGCCTCCTCCTCCTCCTCCTCCTCCTCCTCCTCCTCCTCCTCCTCCTCCTCCTCCTCCTCCTCCTCCTCCTCCTCTTCCTCGTCCTCCTCCTCCTCCTCCTCCCCCTCCTCCTCCTCCCCCTCCTCCTCCTCTTCCTCCTCCTCCTCCTCCTCCTCCTCGGGGGTGCCTGTCCCTTCCTGTTAATTCTTCCTCGCAGGCATTAGCCAATGTGAGAAGTCAACTCATTCACCGCGTCTCCCATACTCCGGGGCTCCTCTAAATAATAAAAGTCACATGCGCACAGACACACACACACACACATGCACACACACACACACACACACACACACACACACACAGACACAGGAGGCTCGCAGGATCTCTGAAATGCATTTGCTCCTGATTAAGAGAAATCCATACACTCACAGAACTCCAATTAAACTGCATTTATGAGCTCATTAGGCAAAAAAAAAAAAAAAATCAAATATGAGTAGTAGCATTTTACACCCGGAATGAACACTCCTGCTCCCATCCACCACCCCCCCCCCTTTCCAGGCTGGCCCCTCTGTGCGCACACGGAAACGCACACGCACGCACGCACGCGCACACACACACACGCGCGCGCGCGCACACACACACACACACACACACACTCACTCACGCACAACAATCAGGCATTGTTCTGCGGGAAGAAAAGCAACTTTGACAGCTTGAAATATAGCAGAGGCCCCTCCAGGGGAACCTGTAAACAACTTGTCACTCAGGCGCCCGGGCTCCCGGCCCGCCCGCCCGCATCCCCGCCCGCCCCGCAAACTTTCCCGGCCGCCAACTCCACGCGGGACCCCCGCGCCGCCCCGCACGCGGCCCCCCGCGCCCCCCGCGCCGCCCCGGGTCCGGGCCGCGGCTCCTACCGGGCTCCTCCCGCGGGGGGCGGGGAGGTCGGGGTCGGGGGGTGGGGGGCGGCGCGGCGGGGATGCGGGCTGCGGGGGTCGCTCCGACGCCCTCGGTCCCTGCCGCCCCCGGGGGAACCGGGTGGCCCCCAACTCGGGCCCGGCCGTGCCCGCCCGACCCGGCCCGGCCTGGCCCGGCCTCGGCGCCGCGGCGATGACCCAGATCCCGACGGGCCGGCGGGGTCCGCCGGCAGGTCCCGCGGCTCCGGCGCGCCCCCCACGGCCCCCGCGGCGCGCGCCGACCCCCGCGGCCCGCAACGCCCCGCGCGCCCGCCCGCCCGCCCGCGCCCACCGGGGGCCGGCCCCCGGCACAAAAGGCTCCGCGAGCCCCGGGGAGAGGTGAGGAGACACACACACACACATCCATACACACACACACACAAGCACACGCGCGCACACACGCGCACACACATTCGCGCACACCTACACGCGCGCGCACACACGCGCGCACACACACACACACGCGCACACACACACACAGGCACACACACACGCACACACACAAAAAAGCCTGCCATTGTTGGGAGGGCAGGTCAGTTGATTAGATTTTCGGTGGAGAATTCCACGAGGAAATTCCCTTCAAAGCCCAAGTGATTAACTGGGGCTAATTCTGGAAACACGGGGCAGACAATGGGTCAATAGTCTGCGCGGCCAACGTCCAGGCTGGCACTGAACTCACTTTGAGAAAAAAAAGAGAGAGAGAGAGAGAGAGCCAGACTCCCCGGGCTGGTCCACACCCGCCGCCCCCCTCCCTGGCCCTTTTATTTTGCAGCTGGACAACATTAAGGGCCTTTCAAACCGCAAGGCTTGACCCCACCGCAGTTTGATTAGGTCCCACTCGGCCCTCCCCTCCTCCCGCCGCGACAGGCAGACGGTAAGTTTCCTACCCCGGGACACACCGTGCCAGCGTGCCCAAAGCCACATCCACGTGCCACCTTCCCGCAGGAGCCCGCCAGCCTATATGCCCAGCCTGGGCACTGGGAGGTGGTGGTGGGGAGGGGTGGGGGGAGCAAAGTTAAGAATAACTTGGGCAAGGACAACAGCCCTGCAAAGACACCTGCCCCAGCTCCAGGACCAGTGTGGAAGAAGCCACCGTGGAGCGTGTGTGTCACTGTGGAGTTCAGACACGCAAAAAAAAAAAAAATCAACAACGCAGGATTCTGACCCACCCCGAAAGGCTGCTTAACAGAGGAGGTGGCAAGAATGAAGGCTGACAGGATTCTTATGTTCAGCACTTGGGGAAGGGGCAGGGGATTACTCGCTATTCTTTCTTATTAGTCTCAAATGATTATGTATTTCAGCAACAACCTTGTCCTCTACAGAAAAAAAAAGAAAAGAAAGAAAAGCAAAATTGGCATTTATGTTCAGTTCTATCTTTTTTCAGACCTTCAGGGACCGTAAGTCCAATGCACCCTAACTGATAAAGTAGATACATGACTTTTTCCCCCCTCTTGATAAAGTATAGGAATTATTGTTAATGGAGGCTTTCAGAAATTTAGAGATGGGTGTATAGCTACGTGCAGTTTGAAAAATAAATCTATAAAAAATCCTGACTCGGGAAACTTGTCCCATCTTCTCTCAACAGAGAGAAATGCAGAGAGGAAGGGCAAGTGTCCCAGAGTCAGGGGTGCTAGAGCCAGGAAGAGGAGGAGGCAACGAGGAGAGGAGGATGCACGAGACACAAGGACCAGACACAGTGGCAGCACAAAGATAGAAACAAAGATAAAGGCCATAAGGCAGGATGCTGAGCTCCGTATGCTCCCAGCTGCTGGCCCTCTCCGGCTCCTACCTCTGCTGGTTTCTCTGAAACTCTAATCCAGAAGGTCACCCAAGCAGGTACGCAAGAGCGGGAATGCTGGAGGCCAACTAGAGCATAAAGAAACCAGGCTTGCCTCCCAGTCTTCCCTGCCTTGGTTTTGTTTGCGTACATATGTCCAATATGCGTACGCCAGAAAGACACAAAAGCATATAGGGAAATTGCAAAGGGTTTGGAAGTTACTTTAAGACGGCAATGTATTTCTAGAAACCTCCCTGCATCCATTCAGAGGCAACGTGTCTCGTGCAGAATCGTTCCTGCTGAATGAACGGAACAATTCAGGAACTGGATAGAAAATATGCCAGGTATAAAAATGATCGTCTTAATAAGGATAATGAATTCCGTTCATATAGACCAGCTCAGGGATGACACGCAGCAGAGAAAGGCGTGGAGATGTACCCCCCTACGTTTCTCAGTATTCAAACCTGGGCAAAAGAATATAAATTGACACAACTGGTTAGTGATCCATTTGTTATTTGAAACTAGATCTTATTTTACTGTGAAACCATAATATGTAATAAAATGATGCACCGGAATTTATAGCTGAATGAAAAATCCCAAGACAGTACTCACTTTTTAAGTGATTTAAAAGACTTCCAAATAGTGATTAATGAAATTAAATTTGAAATAATCTCATTGGCATAAGTTAATAATGCATTTCACGGCTGAATGGAACAGATCTCTTTAAATATACCTCTCTAAGCCACACAAGTTCCTTCTCTTTGAATTCTATTCTGAAATTACACATCTACAAGGTTTTTGAATGTGAGAAAAGAGAGTTCCAAAATGTTCTCATGAAATTCTGCCACTGATAATTCAAATGATTAATAGATACCAGTATTTAATAGTAAATTACTATTACTTATATTTTACTTTAATATGAATGCTAAATGTTTACGTATGAAATGTCTGCTAGTGACAACATATGTTTAATAAAGATAGTTTATCAAAAATGTAAAGCATTGTTAAATTGGATATATAGCTAGCACTCTCTACATCAGAACTAATATCCCCCAATGTTGCTATACTCTTATGAGTAGGACTCCAGAGATTTTTAGAATATATGTAGATTGGGACACTCTTTAGCATCACTGAGCATCTATTAAATACTTCTGATGTATTTCATATGTTGACTTTAAAATAATTCAAGAAAATCTGATTTTAAAATACATATCTGACCAAGCTTCAAATTAACTGCTTGTATTTAAGTCTGATCAAGTAAATATGAAAAGGTAAAAGCAAAATAAATAGTAATAATGCTCATGAAGCGGACGGAGTTGGTACCAAATGCAATGATGACCTATAAACACTGAAATTGAATATCAATACACCTTCAAGAATACCAGAACACAACAAACAACAATAGGCATCCCGCAGAAACATCTTTCACTTAATAAGTGTCTTTGACACTGCTGTAGAAAAATTATGGAGAATGGAATATATCTGAAAAAGTATGCTCTTGAGCTCAGGTTGTTTCCACTGCTAATAAAAAAAAAGGAGACTCATACAGGCCCAGGACACAGAAGATACACTAGCAAACACTGCTGGAAAATTCTCAAAGAGAATATCTAGAAATGTTAAGATTTAAGCCATTGTCAAAATTAACCCCTTTCAGCCAACGTTTCAAGCAAGTGTTTCTAATCATTCTCTTCATATCAAATGCAAGTATTTTTAATATCCTATTTTAGGGAAGAATCATTAAATATCCCAATTTATTTATTGGGATGGGGTGTGGGGAGTAGGGGCCTCAGTGGCAGAGCTTGGTGGGGTGGGGCTTGACTGACTCCGTGCTCAGGGGTCACTCAGGGATGCTTGGGAATTGGGTTCAGTGCTGGGCTGCTGCTAGTATATACTATCTCTCTGGCCCCCAAATATTCCAGTCTAAGTATTGAAATTTAAAGATACAGTTACAGGTGCAGATTGCACTTGAATATTTTCTATGTATTTCTATCATCAAGATAAATTTTTCCCATTTATTAACCGGACCATTATTTTTGAGAAATATTTTTGTATTTAAACCAAAATTAACTTTAAAACAACAGTAGTCCGACAATACCAACATCGTATTAATTGTACCTGATAAAAGAGGGATAAGGAAAATGTGCAGGTATAATTTTTTCCCATGCACTGCTATTTGCTTTGTCAGAAAGGCATAAAATACCTCTTTCCAATACAAGAACTTCTAACCAATGTACATCTGTGAACCATTTCTCAACTGTCTGATGAGCTCACCACCGATCTATAACATGTTGCTTAAAACTCTGACTTAAAGGAAAACTAAATAAAATTTAAGAGTAAACTAGTCTTGTGAATGGACACCAGTAAAACACCTGAAAAGTTCAACAGACTATCTCCTTTTCTAAAAGACAATCAACCTTCCATAAAACATTCAAGTCAGGGAATTAGCACAAAACTGTGTATAAACTTGAGGTTTTTCTACTCTCCTACTTTCTGAATTGTCAGGTGGTTTGTTTAAATATACATATAAATTGTTCTCAGATCACAGTTTGGGCCACGTAAGACTTTTCAAGAACACATTCTTGAAGAATGTGTTTCTCATAGAAACCCAGTCCTTACTCTCAAACAGATGAGGGCTTTCCTAGTTATTATTCCTACCATTTCATATTTTGAGTAATTTTAAATAATCTTTAAATGATGGCTTTAATTTTTGGAGAATTTTCTGATAGTCATTGTGATGCATATAAAACAAATTATTTCATTTCATACATGATATCAGGAGTTGGATGACTCCATCCACAAACGGGGGATTAGTGATAAAAAAGAGAAAGGAATTCAATTGTCAGAGATCTCAAGACTATAAAGTGCAGACATAGGGGACATCAAAGTGTCACTTTGTCTCTATAAAGTTTTAATAGGTACAAAATGCTAATTTATCACAACTATCGCCTAAGAGTAATTAAATATTGACTCTATACACAGGAAGTTCTACTATGTAAGTCTCAATGCTAAGTGAAGGGCCAACTTCAAACAAACTTCGGGTAAATGATGACTGTTCAATCTCACGTATAAGCTGATAAGAAACTTCTTTGGAGAGTAATTAATAATTCAGAATACTACCCTCATCCTCTCATGGTAATAACAAACATCAATGCTAGTACTGCTCGTTATGTTATTTGCTTCGCTTTTATTTTTTAATTTGGATGTATATATTTTTGTGTGGGGGCCACAATGAAAAATGCTCAATATATTGGCGTTATGCTCACGGGACTATATGTGATGCCTGGGATTGAACCTGGGTTGACCGCATGCAAGAAAATGCTTTTCTGCTGTACTCTCTGGCCCCACTTTAATTTTTTTAAAGCTGCCCTTTAAAAACAGTGCTAATGCAATATATAGGTTTTGTTTTTCAACAATGTGTAGTTTTAGTTCTTTTTAGGATATAGTGATATCAGACCACATAATCCACCAAAGTGACAATCAACTTACCACCCCACCATGGTCAGCAATAATTTCTAAACATTCTCTATTTTTAACATGTTTTAAGATGGAAGATAAATTTAAGATATTTTTGTATCCTCACTTTTCTGGTTTCCATGTAACTAATCACTCTGCAATGGCAATCCTGTCCACGAGAAAGAATCCTTGCAGAAAATGTTATCTATCAGGAAGGTAAGACCAACTGTACTTACACTTTATTTTCCTCACTCGTTGCATAATTATCTCTCTGTATTTTAAGTGGCAATGGCTAACGGCTGTCAGTTCATGTGGATGAGACAGACAAGAACAAATCCCTTTGGTGGTAAAGATCAGAAGACAACTATTAAAGAATCTCTCTAACCGCGAGGGAGAAAGCCATTTGAATATAACCAGATCTTTAAAAGGTGCTCTGAGCCACCATTCCATTTTGTAATTTCTCAACGTACGAAGGAATTCCAGGACCACACTGCATCGACACTCTGCAGTTCAGTGAGAAGCAGCCCCGAAGTATCGCTGCAATGCGGTTTCTCAGAATATCTCTGCAAAAATCTTTCAATGCCGGTTCTTCCAGGGGAGCTTTCCAGCGTAGATACTATCTTTATGCCTTTCCTTTAATCAATCAATGTAGAATTATGGGCCAAAACCAAGTAAAATAAGAGTAAAATATTTCAACACATAGCTTCGAATTTAAGTTGATTCCACTTGTGTGTTTTGTGTTTTCCTTTGCGCAAGCAGTGAATGACAACTCTGCTCAGAGTAAACCAAAATGCTACCTTTGAACAATTTCAGCCTGCTTCTATCCAGAAGAGCCAAGAAAAAGCACTTGCCTGAATTGTGAGTTAGGAGGTTTGGATTCAAAGTGTGCCTTGTGCCTCCTTAACTATTGATATGAACTTCACCAAGTTGAGCAGTTCAGAGTAGCTTATTCATTCGCTCTGTTCTGTGGCCACAATATTAATGTTCAGGGCTTCCTCCTGGCTCGGTGCTTAGGGATCACTCCTGGCGCTGCTCAGGGGACCATACTCAGTGTCAGGAATGGAACCCAGGTCAGCCATGGATGAAAGGCATTAACTCTCTCACCATTGCATTGTACTATCTCTCTGACCCTCAAGAAGAAGATTTTTCTTTTTTGCTTTTTGGGTCACACCCAGCAATGCACAGGAGTTATTCCGGGTTCATGCACTCAGGAATTACTCCTGGTGGTGCTTGGGGGACCATATGGGATGCTGGGAATCGAACCTAGGTCGGCTGCGTGCAAGGCAAACGCCCTCCCCGTTGTGCTATTGCTCCAGCCCCAAGAAGAAGATTTTTAAGGTCACTCTTTACTCTCTCATTCAGATCCCACACTCTTACTTATAAGTCAACTCACAACTTGTAAAATCAAATTTCTTATTTTTGAAGTCATACCTCAATTGTATGTTCTTTATAATAGTTTCAAAACTAATGCTTAGAGTTTATTTTAAATCTTTAAAAGATGCCATGGCTCTGATTTATATATCAATTTAAGAGGAAGAAGATACAAAGCTTTATTCACTAAAGCTTAATAAGCTTAAGTTCAATAAGGCTAAAAAATTACCAGACTAACATAAATATTCACCAATGGAGATGATCCTATTTAAAACAACAACAACAACAACAAAACAACTCTTCTGGGAGTGAGAAGGCACACCCAGCAGTGATCAGTGCTTACTCCTAGCTCTGTGCTCCGGAATAACTACTGGTGGGCTCAGGGAATCATATGGAGTGCCAGGGATCAAACCCAAGTAGGTCACATGCAAAGCTTCCCCACTGTACTATCACTCTGGCTCCACAAAGAACTACTTTTATTGCTAAATTCATCTATTTGTGATTTAGGAAATTAGCGTCTAAAATTTTAAGTCATAATGATTTTTTCTCTTCTAAGTACACTGAGTAGAACTCAATGGCTGTTTCTCCCAGAAGGGAGCATACAATGAGAGAGCCCGACAAGCTACCAAGAGTATCCTTGCCACCGAACTCCGTGCCACTTGGGGCACCCCGGGGGTGGGCAGATGAGAGGCCTTCCCTCCCCAAGAGACCCAGCCCTGGCTGCCAACCTCCAATACCCAACCGCCGCCATGCTTCAGGCCCCTTTCCACACACTTGGGCCAAGCCTCACATATGAGTAAACACATTCCTGGACCATGTGGCACATCATAAGACACTCCTACTCATTTTCCACGATTGCCACACCATATTTGATGGGGTTCAGACAGTAGGCAACAAATCATAGAGGGAAATGTATCAGAGAGCCCGGCAAGCTACTGAGAGTATCCCTCCCTCATTGCAGAGCCTGGCAAGCTCCCTGTGGCATATCCGATATGCCAAAAACAATAACAATAACGGGTATCATTCCACTGACCCTGAAAGAGCCTCCAATACGGCAGCATTGGGAAAGACGAGTAAGGAGAGGCTGCTAAAATCTCAGGGCTGGGACGAATGGAGACGTTACTGGCAACTGCTCAAATAAATTGATGAACAAAGAGATGACAGTGACAGTGACAGTGACAAGTACATTGAGTAGTGTTCCATCATTCACTGGGAAAATGAAAGGCATGTACTACTATACTGAAAGACTTCATATATGTGCAATGGCAGAGGCTGTCAGGCAGAGGGGAATAAATACAAGGGATTTGAAAATTTCAAAACCCAGAGACATACTATAAAGGTCAAACTGTTAAACAACCTAAGCAACTAAATGTATTCTAGAAAATCTAGTTCATTTGGGGGGCTAGGTAATGGGAGAATGGGGTGCAGGGAGGTCAAAGAAGGGTTACTACTATTGCTCAGTGAGTCCAGTGACCATTTCTGGCAATTCTAAGCCCATCGGGT
The DNA here is from genome assembly GCF_029834395.1 of Sorex fumeus. Classification (NCBI taxonomy): domain Eukaryota; kingdom Metazoa; phylum Chordata; class Mammalia; order Eulipotyphla; family Soricidae; genus Sorex; species Sorex fumeus. The sequence goes on from NW_026606157.1 coordinate 8,545,694, forward strand.
CATTTGTGATTGACAGTCAGACCCAAGATTGTGGCCTTGCTCATCCCTGATGTGCTAGAGATCTCAAGGGCCACATTTCAGGGTGCTCAGTGCCCTACGGACCTAACTTGTTGATGCTCTGGGCACCCCATGGCATTATGGGTCAAGTGAGGGTACCATATCATCTCCTAGGGCCAGAAAATCTAGCGCTTTTGTTTCTTAGTTTTTTTTAATGAATCCTGTGAATATTCTGAAGATCTCCTGAGCAACAGAAAGCTCCTTTTATGCATGTTATTGTTATGAAGAATAACTTACTGCCATCGTGGAGAAAATAATTCAGTCTATGCCCAGGAAGAAAATGCAAGAAAAGAGAAATGAACTAAGAACACGTTAAGTCAATCACACAATATGCACAGAATCTTTCATCTAGACTTTGTTGTTCAGGCCAGACAGAGTGGTGATTGGGTGCTCCAGTTGCATCCATGACGGGGGTGAGTGGGTCACTACTGGCAGAGCTCAGGGGACCATGAAGTGTGGGAAGGAAAATCCATGGTTCCCCTCAGGCAAGGGATGTACTCCTGCGCTTTGAGTGATCTCCCCTCCTATGTCATGTCATATTTTTAATGTAAGCATTTTAATACATATACTAATGTCTTGTCTATGCTGCAAACATGGTAGTTTGAAGCAAAAAATGATTGATATTTAGAAGTTTCCCTGAAGTTGAAACAGTTAAGTATCAACTTGTAGACTAGTATTAAAAAACAGATTTAACCCTAAAGAAAGCAGAGATCTGATATTAGAAACATATACTTCTTACTTTGCTTTAAAGTCAAAGCATAAAAGACAAGACTATGCACAGTTGTAAGTTGGCTGGCAACTCTACCACAGGTTCATAATAATGAATAATGCATGTTGTTCCTGGTTTGGGGACTGAGCTTAAGATGTACTCAGTCAGGACAGGTAGAACATTATTCTTAAAGAAAAAGTCACCTTAAGCATTATTCTAGCGCTGGGTGTGTACCTTGAATTTCACTAGAAATATTATGGGGCAGGGTGGGGGACATCAGTATACACACTGCTTTTATGAGCATATTTTCAAGTTACAACAGTCTCATGAAAAGGTCAAAATGTCAAGTTAAAGATGTTTTAAGGCATCATGAGCTGAAATAATATATGATCACCTTTGCTTACTTCAATATAAAATTATCAAGTTCTTACAAAGGATAAATCCACCATCTCTACCCTGAATAAGTCATATAATTTTCCAAAGAAATGTAGAGTTATCAATGGTAATTCCACAGAACAGAAAACAGGAGTTAACTACAGGGCCAACAATGAACTAACTCCCTACTAGATTTCTAGTAATAGGCAAAAACACCAGTTGAACAAACATCTCCCACTGCAAGTCCACTCTGTAGGAATTATTTCTAAAACTTATCTGAATAAGGTAAAGTAGCCTACTCGGATTGGAGTTGAGCATCCTCCACCCAGATCCTCCAAATTCCAGTAGGCGGGGGTCACACCCACCACCTGGCCCCCTGGCGCTGTGTAATCCCATCAACGGCCAAGGCTCAGAGACTATAAAATCCAGCTCCCGGACGAGAACAGTGCAGTCTTCTGCCCCCGTGCCTGGCTGTTCCTCACCGGGGCCCCTTGGAGGGGAGCAGGTTGAGCTTTCCTCCCCGCCCTGACCAGGACTCCGGCAGCCGAAGACCTCCAGGACCAGCCACCACCATGCTGAGACCACTCTCCGCACACATGAAGGTACTGGCAGAGGGACAAATCCACGCGGGTTCCGGGGCCGAGATCTCCAAGCCTACTCGGATTGGAGTCGAGCATCCTCCACCCAGATCCTCCAAATTCCAGTAGGCGGGGGTCACACCCACCACCTGGCTCCCTGGCGCCGTGTAATCCCATCAGCGGCCAAGACTCAGAGATTATAAAATCCAGCTTCCGAAACCGCACGGCCGCATTCGTGGCCGCGCGACATCTTATCAGGACATCTTTTTATGACATCTTATTATCTCAGGCTATCGAATGTAGCCTGCCCACAGGGCAGAGTCTGGCAAACTCCCCGTGGCATACCCAATATGCCAAATACCAGTAACAATGACGGGTCTTATTCTCCTAAAGAGCCTTGAATATAATCTCAGGGCTAGGATGAAAGAGACGTTACTGGGTCCTGCTCGAGGCAATCGACGAATAACAGGATGATGAAATGAAAAATGAAAAAGTTATTTGGTGAGACTCAATTCTGTGGGAAGTTTAGTAACAAGTGGTTTCTATCAGGAACACATGCCCAGGAGCTCAGGGACTTGAACCCTGTCCTAGATCTCCTGGGCCTGGGGTGGGAGGCCTTGGTTAGCCCTGTCTTGGTGTCACATCTGGAAGCACAGTGCAGCTTCGCCAGTGGTGCTGGAGGCCACTAGAGCAGGGCAGGCAGTGCTGGGAACAAACTCGAGGTCTCGAGCATGCCTGCCTGTACCTCACCATTTGCACTATCTTCCCAGCCAGGATAAAAGTGATTTCAATGTCAATAAATCCAACTGATGAGCTTCCAGAATTCGCAATTCATCTGTTAGTGTCCATAAGAATAAAGATGGGACTGGGTGATAGCACAGAGGGTGGTGCATTTGCTTTGCATGCAGCTGACTCGCGTTGGATCCCTAGGATCCCAGATGGTCCTCAGGGCCCATCACGTGTGATTACTGAAGGCAGAGCCGAAGAAGCCCTGAGCACCTCTGAGTGTAGTCCCAAAACCAAAAAAGTAAATGAAAACAAACACACTAGGAACTCAGAATGTACAGTGAGAAGCAAAGGGCAATCTGTATAAATCAATGGCTCTTTGTATAAGATTCAATTACAAAGGGATAATGGAGCATTCAAGGATGTAGCGCAGAGGTAAAGAGCTCATCTCTATAGGCATGAGTCCCTGGGTTCAATCCCTGCTCAGACAAAGAAAAGAGAAAATGGGGGGGGGGGGGAGTGGAAGGGATGCTAGCAGGAATGTCGCTCAAGTGACATAGAACATGCCTCGCGTATGAGGCCTGGAGTTCAGAATCTCAGCACCACCTGCTCCCACTAGCCTCAGAAGGTGTTTGTGTACCTGCTGATCTCTGAGCACTGAGCAATGCTGTCTGTGTTAAACAGAAACAGAGACTATGGGGGGAGGGGGCAGAAAGGAAGACTATTGGCAATAGTAACATAAGAGACAAGAGACAAAATGTCTATGAATAAACTTATTCATGTGTAAGACACAGCCGGAGAAAGCTGAAGGCACTAGAGGAAGACATACCATGTTCCTGGACAGGCGACATCCATACAGGAGTGTGGGGGCCAGAGCAATAGCATTGCCTTGCATGTGGCTGACCCAGATTCAAACCCCAGCATATAGGAATGGTGCCCTGAGCAATGCCAGAAGTAACCCCTGAGCGTCGCCAGGTGTCACCCAAAAAACCAAAAATAATGTAATTTCCATCTAAATAATGTATAAATTTAGTAAGTTCAAATACTATTAAAAATATTAGCATGTATTAAAGAATTAGAAAAACAAATTTTATAATTATGTCAATAAGATGAACAAGAATAGTTAGGACATGCTGAAACAGAATTAACTTCAGACATCAAAAAGTAAATTGAGTCTCAATTATTAAATAATTCTAATTGAATCCATGAAAAGAATATAGACTGTAAAAGAAAATAGAGAGTTAAAGAAGAAACACATAAGGAGAATTGGCTATATTCTGTTGGTAAATGATACAGGTGGCATTCAACAAATACCCAAATTAAATTGGTATGAACTAAATTTATAAATCATTAAAGGTTAATAAATTTAAATGAATAAAAACAAAAATTCTTCAGGAGAAAAGGCCGTATGAATGAAAGGATATAGGCAAATATAAACCAGGGCAAAAAAAAAAAAGAATGAGACTCCATAGCATGTGAGGAGCTCTCTGAAATTAATAAGAAAATGATCAAGACCTCACAGTAAAACAGGAAAATACTACAACATGTAATGACAAGGAAATACAAAAAATTCTTAAAAAATAGATGTTCAACATCTTCTATATTAATGAAAATGCAATTTAGAGCCCCATGTGATAATCATTTTTTTAACCTTGCCAAAGGTTATCAGCCTGGCAAAACGTCAAAGCTTTGATTAATACTTTACATTAGACAGTTATTATCCATTAATAAATATTTGTTCTCTAGTATTCTTCACTGCAGATAGAGTTTATTACAACAGCAAGGGTTTGTCTTAGACACGTTAATTGCTCAATGCTGCATGGGGTGTTCTCTCTGCTCTTGATCTGTACTTGTTTCTGTCTGACACCGTGAAAGCAACAGATCTCAGAAAGAGGCCAGTCCACCAGCGCAAATCATCAAATGAGAAGACCAAGAGATACAGGAGTCCTGTCCACCCTATTGAGCCAAAATTAAGCTGGCCTACAGCAAAGTTGCTGTCACTTATGGATGAAAACCAATTTGTGAATGTGTACTTCATGGAAAGAATTGAACAACGTGCTATCAGCAAAAGCTTCCTAACATTTACAGTCTTTGTGTATGACTTATGGAACCAGACACTATCCCATCAGTAGTAATCTAGGTTGATAGAACCTTTATGAGTTGCAATATAGGTATACTTTCCAAAATTACATATGCATAGTCCTTCTGCAAATTTGTTACACATATACTTCTGCATGTTCAAAATGTTATGTATACAAAGCCAATCAGAAGTGTATCCAAAACCATTATTTGACTCATCGGTGATTTTTTTATTTACACTGAATATTATTATCTAAATCTTAAGTCATCTTCAATACTATTTTATAGGAAAAATTAGAGCATTTGTAAGAACCCAAAGGTCCATTAACTAAAGATACAATAGATTGGAATACTATACAGATATTAGTAAAGAAAGAAATAACTGCACTGAAATGAAGAAAGTAATCACAATACAAACTATTGATACAGTTAACTGAAAAAAGCAAGTTGCATAACTAAATACATTGATTAAAAAAAGAAAACAAATTTCTTCTTTGCTTATACATATGTAGAAAAAAATTGGAAGACCATTAGAGAAAACAAGATAAAACTGGGTAAAACAGTGGAAAAGGGCAGCTGGTGGGAATTGGACATATCTGAAATTGAAACCCGCCTGATACATTTTCACATTCATTTAAAAATTAAATTTACATGAATTTAATGACAAACACATATCTAATTAAAAAATTCCAATGACTTACCATCAACTATGCAGATATATGTCAACACATCTCAGCTAAATCCAGGCAGCTATGTTTTAGAGGACACTAATATGTAATTTTTATAAGTGGTCTTTATAGCTGGACTTTTTACCATTTTTATAACTTTTTGTAACCAAACTTTTACCTATCAGAGACAAAACTATCATGTTAACAAGAATCCTCAATTTAAAAATACTTTCAACTAGGTTACAATTTCAATTTTGAAATAATATTTCTTTACCTGAAGTTCAAGACCCACACCGAATACATTCTTGGGCATGTGATCTTTTTTTCCTTGAAAAAAAAGAACTACAAATTGAGAGAAAACTCTCCAGTGTAAATCAAAAGTCACTGATGAGTCAAATTTGACCTTCAAGCTCTGGCATGCTCTTTCTATCCTTCCCAATCTATCTCTTCATGCCAACTTCATGCTCCAGCCACTGAACTTGGGTTGTTTCTGGGAAATAACCTATTGTTTCTTTCCTCCATGTTTGTGTGGGAAATGTGCATTCCTCCTACTATATCTGCCACATTTCTATATACCAATTTATCAGGCTAATTTATACTTTCCTTTAAGACAGGTTGAAGCATCAGACCCACTAAAATCCTGTCTTGATTTCTCAACTGTTACCCTTCTTGTTGGGCTGGAGTGATAGCACAGCGGTAGGGTGTTTGCCTTACAAGCGGCCAACATGGCCGACCCGAGTTCGATTCCTCCGCCCCTCTCGGAGAGCCCGGCAAGCTACCGAGAGTATTCGATATGCCAGACACAGTAACAACAAAGTCTCCAATGGAGATGTTACTGGGCCCGCTCGAGCAAATCGACGATCAACGGGAGGGCCTTTACCTTTTACCTTTTACCCTTCTTGTTACTCCCACAATATCCAGTAGGACCTAGTTTCCCACCACTTGACTCTAAGCTCTACAAAGTTGTTCCATACTGTTCACGTTTGTATCATTTCATCCAGATCTTTTCAAGATCCTGTAAAATCCCTGGCATTTACCACACAGAGGAAAATGTCAGGAGACTTGGGGCCCTAAATCTGTGTGTGTACTTGTGTCACTTGATTTTAACCCAATCCATGTCTGAAGCTGAAGACGTACCTCCCTATTACCCTTATATCTAGGCTCAAGTATTCCTTCCTTAAAGATTTCCCTAGTCCAGGACTGAAGTATAAGAAACAGCATGTGGGAGAGGGTGGAATTCCAGAAACCATAGTGGTGGTGTTAACAGAAGCTTGAAGGTTGGGATTTTTTCAGTGGAAAGTGCTGCTACTTTTAATTTAGCCTCATGGAAGTAGAGATTTCCCCTGAAGAGTTAAATATATTCAACAGAAGTGCTCAAATGTGCATAGAAAAAGTAGGTATGATTTCTTAAGTATGAAGGCGAACAAAACACTTAGAAGCACAGTTTTAAGAAAGCACAGCTAAGATTTGATGTTTTTCAAAGGAAGTATCTTAGGGCGGGAGCAAAAATCCAGTGGGAAAGGGACCTTGGACAAGGCTGACTCAGGTTCTGAATGGTTCCGAGTCCATCAGGAGTGATCCTAAGGGCAAGCGCTGAACACCACCAGGTGTGCCCACAGGTGTGCCCCCTCCCAGTCATACACACACACACACACACACACACACACACACACACACACACACACACCTTAAAAGTCATTTATTTGGGCAATTAGGCAATCACTGATGAGATATGTTCATTACAAAAAAGACAGGGGCCTTATAAGCCTTGTACTGTCTTGCACACAGCTAACCTGAGTTCGACCCCTGACTGTCCATGGTAGTCTGAGGTTGCCAGGAGGAACCTCGGAACACAGAGCTAGGAGTAAGCTCTGGGTGTGACCCAACCCCCAACCCCTTCCCACTTAATACTGAGTAGAGTTCCTGGCTGGTAACTCTATTAACACATGAGCAAGTAAAACAAATTACATGACCTTCCTACACCTTCTGCAAATCCCCACATACACAAACATACATGCACATGCAGATATGCATGTGTTTTAGTCCCTAAGAAATAAAAGGGGTTCATAAACAACACAGTGTAGTCACACTAGAAATTGCACCAGAAAGAAAAATATATCAGCTGGAAGGAATACTCTAGGAAAAATACAACAGTGCAGGAAAAAAAAAAAGATTGAAATTGAAAACTGTCTGAAGTTTTTGAGAGAAAATTAGTAGTCTAGCTTACTGCTTTCATGATATAATAGACTACTTTATTAATTTCATAATGGCAGTAATCCCTGTCAAATGCCTTGCATTTTCCATGTGTCCACATGCTAGTTTGCCTATTAGGCGGCCACTGCATTTTGATTGTACTGAAAGTGATCAAGTATGCAATTGCCCACTGTTGTCCTTTTCTTTCACTACAAAGATTTGAATCTTTTTTTAATGTAAAAATATTCCATTTATATCTCTTTGTTGATGGATTTTCCTGTTGCTTTACTTCAAAGTCCTGTGGAAATCATTAGTGACATTATGCCAAGGGCTGCACCTCATAAGTGACTTGAACATTTTGATTCACTGAAATGCAACCCAGAATTCACTAAAAGCAAATCTAATAATGATCTCGTCCAATTAAAACTGTTAAATTAAATGGAGGGAATCTAATGATTTCCCCTTATCATTCTTATATTTAAGAAGCATGGCAGGGGAATGATAAATACCAACACATATGTTAAAGACGCTCACTCTTCGGTTTCAGGAAAGCAAGCAAGTTCTTTTAAACAAAGACTGTATTATTACAAAAGAGGGCATCTTCACAGATGTATTTTAGCACGAAAGGAGGCAAATGACCGCCTCTAGATGAAAACAGATTTAAATACATTCTTAAGCCAATTAAACAAAAAGGAAGCTCGCCTCTAAACAAGCTGCAGTGAAGGAGAACAGAGGAAATGCTGCCCCACCCAGCAAAGGAGACACCTATTATATTCAAAATTAATAAAGTTATTCCATTCCCAGATTTCTAAAATTCTGGTCAAATCCATCTTTAAAAAAATCATGCTTTTCTGTCACATTTGCACAGTTATGACCTTGCAACTGCAGTTTAAGAAATCAGATAAACAGATAAAGAATGCAAGGGACTGCTCTTGATCCTTGAAGCTGACACATCCATCTCAGAGCAAAATTCAGAACCAGAGTGGACTGGACCAGCTACTTTAATGATCTGAGCGCCCGGAGCTTCTAGGGACTCGCACACAGGGTTACCACTGCTGCTCCACACCTGATGCATGGATGTACGCATGCAAAAATCAACAAAGCAACTAGAAATGGTAGCGGTGACTATTTTGTATATTAGAAGTGAGTAGTATTTAACAAGGATTTTGCAAACTAGGTTGGAAATAAACTAGCTATAACTGGCTAGTAGAAAACTCAAAGGCTGGCGTTCCAATGTTTTGGCTTAACAACGAAACAAAATCAATGAATCTGAGAGAGACAAGAAATACTAAGAAACGGGTGAGTCGTGTGGTGCAGGGTGATGCAGGAAGGCCAGGCAGGAAAGTATCTCACCAAACATAGCTCTCTTTTAAGAACACTTGAATATCATCAAATCAAAGTGATTCTAAGTGGCTACAGAAACAAATTAGTATAAATTATGGTCAAATTAATACTGATAGATTAAAAACGTTGGAGCTAGACATTCAAAGATTTCATAAGACATATTTTAAGGTGCCTATTTCATCACGAATTCAGCTTTCTCCACAGACCCACACGGTTTCACTTGTCCCAATACACAGCCCCATTACAACTGTCCTATTTCCCAAATTTCACATGTATCCTTTAGGAACGTGCATTTAATATCCCTTTCCATTTACTTTGATGAAAGAAAGGTACCCATGTTACCATTTCATGCATGGTATCCTGAAAACAGAGGCACAGAACCTGAGATGCGCTGGACTAGAAAACACAGCCCCCTTTCCTAGGACATTTTGAAAAGGAAGCTAATAGCATCCTTTCCAAGAAGACTGCTCACTGCTTGCCTGGGTCATGTCCAGGGTCCTGAGCCTTAGCCGAATTAACTGTGAATTGCAAATAGAAACACTTAGGATGTTGTTCAACCATCCAAACACCTAAATAGAGCAGAGGAGGTGGGCACAACTGTTGTAAATAGATGATGCCAGTGAGTACTATTTAATAAGGAACGATGCTCATGCATACTGACCTGTTACATAAGTGCCTGGAACTCAATAGAATCACTGGTTTGTTTATGCTTCTACTAAGTTTGGACCCACCTGGAGAAAGGAGGCTTTGGTCCCGGCGCATAGGACCAGGTCACCCATGGCCCCTGCAGAACTCAGTCTGAAACAACAGCAGAAATGAAGGCCTGGCCAGATCAAGACAAGGACGAGGGACAAGAAATGAGGTGGGGTCATGAGGGATGAAGCTTGGGGCAGAAGGGTGCTGGGGTCACAGTCTCGCAGGTAGGTCTCTAGCCTTGACCTCGGAGGCCTCGGTTGCATCCCGGGCATCCCAAAGTGGCCCCTGAGCACCACTAGGAGTGACTCCTATGCACAGACCCCGGAATACGCCCAGAGCATGGACGGGATGACCCACCCCACCCCAACCAAAAGAAGAAACATAAAAATCCAACAAAACCAAAAAAAGAGGGTGGAGAGGGGAGGGATGAGGGTGGAGCATGGGGACCGCAACGCGGAGGATGAGGAGGAGGAGGAGGAGGAGGAGGGGGAGGGGGAGGGGGAGGGGGAGGGGAGGGGAGGGGAGGAGGAGGAGGAGGGACCCCGAATATGTGGGCAGGGGTGAGGCTGGAGGCGCAGGGGAGAGCAGCGCATGGAGCGACCAGGGCCAGGGGCCAGGGGCCAGGGCATCGCTGCCCGGTGCAGGCGCAGGCCCACCCCCAGCATGCCCCGCGCTCAGGGCGTGTCCACGTCATCCCACGCTCTGGCCAGCCGCGCTGCCCCCCACGTTAGGGCGGAGCCCACCCCGCGGACCCCACGCCCCCCCCCCCCCCGCCCCCTGCCCTATGGTTTTGCCGGACAGTGCATGGCCCGCCCTGCTCTCCAAGCCGGCCAGGGTGGGGTCAGTCCAGCAAGGCAGCAGAAATGTCCTTCTAAGATATGACAAAGGCAGGGGCCTAGCCAGCACCTCTCTGTAGCTAGTGACCACTTCCCGTGATGGCCGGGTGCTGGCGACCTACGCCCAGCCTCTTTATTAAAAATTATGATTATTGTTATTACTACTATTATTGTTATTAATGCCAACACCATTTTCCCCTTTGCATTTTCCTCTCTTCATTTTGGGGGGAAAGCGTCACCCCTCAGGCCCCCTCCCCAATAAAACAGATGACAGCATTAAGAGATTTTTCTTGAGAAAATGGCCTGTACAAGACAATTTTTTTTTCCCCAGAAGACGGAATGAGGCAGGTTTATTTATTTATTTTTTTGGAGTTCTGATTTTCTTTTCTAGTTTTTTTTTTGGGGGGTGAAGAAACTGAAAGGGAATTTTACCTCGTGTTACCCTAAAATAGTAACTAGACACTGGTATTTCAGTGTATTATACATATTAACGACACGTTAAAATTAAATTGATTTAAACATTTTTCTTGTTCATAAGTGAGATTATAGAAATGCATTGAAGAAACCATAATGAACTAACCAATAAAGTTAATTAAATCTTACTAAGCTTCCAATAGGCCAGTTTCTAAATACTGCATTGATATTTTATGTATACCGCGGGTCGGATTCTACTAATGCATGCCAAGTTCATAGTCCGCGATGGCTGGTAGGATTAAGTTAGATGCCAAAATCTCGGAACCCGTATAATAATAGTGAACAAACAAATATTACGTCAGGCCAGAGAACCTACTCTCAAATTGCAGTTCTGCCCGACTACTTCTGACATCTTCTGGTGCTTCCTTTGATTATAATACCTATCTAGCAAAGATGTTGTAAATATTTAATATTACAACATACTCAAAAATGCCTTGTAAACTGTGAAAGGCAATATGTGCCAGCAATTATTACAACCTATAACATAATGTTATTTATAAACTTGAAAAGTAACTTTAGCGCATTAAATAAAACTGCACAAATTTCTATGGAAAATGAGTGCTCTCGGTAATCCTCCTCTTCATAGCAACGAGTCTATTTTCCTCTTGAGTGAGTGATACTGAAAAGAGCAATAAGGTGCTTTGAGCAACCGCATGTTGAACCTACACTCATTTATTTCCAGGTTGTTTACATTGCATACAATGCATTCCTTAAGGAAAAAAATCATAAAACATTAAGGTTCGGAATGAGCTTGTAAATGTCAAGATTATTTTAGTGGTTCATCTATTATACAATTTAGATGATACATAGGACAACCAGACACACAGAGTAAGGGAATGAATTTAAAAAGTCGACACTAGGTGGGTCCATAGGAAAGAGTTGAACATTTTAAATTGTAATGTAAGAAATAGCTGCTTATCATGGATGCATTACAGCTCAAAAAAAAAGTCAACTGAAAATGGGACAAAATAAAAAGCTCAATTGATAGATTAACAGCATATTAAACACACACAAATGATATAAAAAGTAATTAATTTTGCAGAATGTTATGTCATTTCTCAATCTAATGATTTTGTGTGTGCCAAAACTGTTTCATTTCACAAAATTCTACTAATGCAACATCAGTAGATATAGTAAAATAATGTATAGTCTACGGCTTAAAAACAAGCTTGAAGTATCATCATAATGTTTTTACTAATGAATATAACAAAAAAAACAATATTTTTTACTCTGCATGGAAGCATGGTGGAATAGTAAGAACTATTAAAGAATAATATACATTTAAATTTAAGAATATAGTAATAACAAAAGACTTTTATTCAGAATAAGAAATTGAAATGGCTAGGATGAAAAAATTAAATCATGTTTTTTCCTTTTCGCCTTTATCCTCCAACTGTCCTAGCTGTTGTATTCATAGGTTGAAATTTGCTGAAGAATATGAAGTTTTGAAGAACATGAAGAATATGAAACGTCCGTCTGAGAAGATTCCTATAATATCAAGGATATTACGCTCTCTAGATCAGAGATAACCATGGTTTACATGTATTAAATTCTTCCAAAAACAGCAGAGTGTCTTGAAACACACATTTCATCCAGCCTTGGTGGGGCAGGGGTTTTGGCTAGACCCATGCGCATCAGAGTCCTGGTGAGTTCCTTACAGTAATCTAAGAGTATGTGGAAGAATATGAATCTCCATGCCTCAGTAGTCCTGCATCCTGAACCCTTTTTCAGCTAGATTTCCTCAAAAAAAAAAAAAGGAAGGGTGTTGAATAACCATCACTTGTTTCTTCATGAGATAAAGTACAGCCACCCACAGCGTTACAAAAACTCCTAATTCAAAGATTAAGAATGACCTCTATTTTACTAAATCAGACAGAAACTTCAGTTCTTCCTTAGACAACCTGTCCTTGGCCAACACCTCCTTTATCCAACATGCTTTTCTCTCCTCTTGCGGGGGCATCTGTTTTTCCCCCTTTCCCTACAGTCTTGCATCTGTTCTGCTTATTATTCTCAAACAGTAATATAGGAGCTTGTTTTGATCACTCTTTCTCACTCTCCCTCTTTCACTAAACAACTTCATTTAATCTTTCCACTTTACAAGTAGGCATAGTTCAAATCTTATGATCTAGTTCTTACTCTGGAGAACCTGGCAGGCTACCGAAAGTATCCTTTCCGCACGGCAGAGTCTGGCAAACTCCCCATGGTATATTCAGTATGCCAAAAACCAGTAACAAGGATGGGTCTCATTCTCCTGACCCTGAAGGAGCCTCGAATGTGGCACTTTCTAAAATCTCAGGGCTAGGACGAAGGAGACGTTACTGGTGCCTGCTGGAGGAAATTGATGAACAGCAGGATGACAGTGATACAGTGATAGTTCAAAGCTCCAAAAGAACATATCCACTATATCAAAACTCAAAATTGATGTTTCTCTCTCAGATCCTTCTCCTACATTTTAGATCTCCACTAGAAGGCCTTACATGCCTCTCAAACTTAGCCAGTCCCAAAGGATTCACATTACCTCCCTCCTCACCCCCAGTGGTTTACCTTGATACTTCATCCACTTGTTTGAGCCCCAAACCTAGGATTGATTTCATTATTAGTCACAGTTTTCCTTAAGTCGTCCAAACCTATTTTATCTCCATGTCATTCAGATTCTGTATCTTGGAATCTTTTAATCAGTACTTCCGCCCTTGCCAATGTAACAATCTAAAGGGTTATCTTCTGCTTAAGTACCACAATTTCTCTCAGTTTGATCTACTTACGCTTTTCTCTATGATACGTTTTTAACTACACTGGACTCAGAAGGATGTTCTCAAATCTGATCTTGTTACTCCACATATCTAAAATCCTTCATTTTTACATAGGCTAAAATTCAGGACAATTAACCGTATTTCTAAACCAGTATTCCTCAGTCTTTTCAATAGTTGGCTTTTCTATATTACTTGTCTCTTTCTTCTCTTTCCACTTCCTTCTGTAGAACCCTAGTTGGGTGCCCTCTCCCCCACCCCTTACCACCATGTAGGTGACTTTTAGCTGTGGATCTTTGGGACAGTATGACCATCACACACTTAAGAAATGCTAGCCCAAACAACACCAGCGCTATTGCTACTTAATTCCAGTTGATGGTTTTCTCTATGATCAAGATGGACTATATTATTTCTTAAACAACAGCAGCGCTTTCTGCAATTATCTATTTGTAAATGTATTTCATCAACATTTTTTTTAACTCAGCTTGTGTCTATAGGAACTTCATTCTCTTTCAATTTTACTATCTCAAGAGGATAACTTTCTGTCTGTCCAGACTGAGTTCTATCTAATTCTCATTATTGGCGAAATTGTTGCTGAACATTTTACAATATTTTTGAGTGAACCCCCCAAACCCCCCCCCCCAAATCCTGTTATTATCTAATAAACAAAACTGAGCTGGAGTTAGGCATCCTTTCAAAGATCTCCTGCTGAGGAAGGTTCTGGATTGCATTCTTTTGGTTTACTACCAAACCAGTAAACAACAAAGAACAAATGTTTCGCCAGGCGTGCAGGCAACAGGCAGGAGGAGAAACTTCTACGAGTTCATCCTGACTTTCTAACAAGAAGTACTCTCAAGTTCCAGGGTCAGCTGTCGCGTGCCCTCAGTTGAGTGCGCAGCTCAACTAGCTGAATCTGCCCTGAAGGTATGTGTCGCCTAGAAGTATGCCAGCCTGCCTGGGCTCACACTGTGCCCAGGAACACACGTGGGGGCCATGTTCCATTTCCACCTCTGCTAGGTTTCCTCCTGGGCTGTGTCAGCTGCAGAAAGGTAACAACAACCTCTTCCTCCTAAAAAAGAACGGCCTCAGAGACTGCAAGCTTTGCAGCAATACTTGGAGATGCAACACACATCCAACACTCATTAAAAGTGCAATGAAGGGACAGAGAAATAGTAAAGCATATGAAGCACCTCTATGGTGTGCATTTGACGAAGACTTGGTCCTGGTACCACCATGGAGGGTCCCCTGAGCAGCATGGAGCATAATCTCTGAGCACCACCAGCTGTAGCTTCAAACATAAAAAAGGGGGAAATGGTGGTTTTCGGCATATTCATTACTTTCGAATGGTGGATAAATATCACGAAGGCTTTCTATGTTATGAGTTCAACTTAAGAACATTGATTATACCAAAGGTTATACAATAATAACTATAATCTAGTTCTAAAAGATTATCATCACCCAAGCAGTAACTCTGGGGCCAGAGTGGAAGAACAGTGGGTAAGGTGCTTGCATGCACAGGTCAACCTGGGTTCAGTCACCTGCACCCCATATGGTTCCCGAACCTGCCAGGAGTGATCACTGAGCACAGAGCCAGGAGTAAATCCTGAGCATTGCCGGGTGTGACCCTGAAACAACAGCAAGGACAAACTATCATCATGGAGCAATAATTTCTGGTTTCCATGCCTCTGCATGCACAGCAAACTCTTGCGACCCTAATCTATGTTCTATCACTATGATGTTTTCTATTACTGATATCTCATATACGTTTAATGAGCTAATTATTGTTTTATTTTTTGAGATTTAAATAATCACATTTCAAATGTTTTTATGAATATAGGAGCATATATGTCTACTTTTTATTTATTTTGGGTCACACTGGCAGTACCCAGGGCTTACTCTTAGCACTGTTCTCAGATGACATTTGGGGGGACCAGATGTGTACCAGGGATCGATCCATTGCAAAACAAGCCTGTAACCCCAGTACTCTCTCTCTCTATCTCCTTATCATGCTTTATTAATTAAAAAAAATTCTCTTGTAAAACCATGCCATGTCTGTGCATCCAATCTCCTATTTGTGAACATGTTTCCATACTCTGACCATTGTGAATATCCCACACTGAACAATGACAAGTAAGCATGTGCATAAGACTGGGAGTGTTAATGCCATATTGGCCTACTTTTTAGCATTTGGAAAAGCACCAAACTTTTCCACAGCATTCTTCCCAGTACTGTAAGAAGATACCAATTTTTCCATGTCCATATAAATACTTATTTTTCAATTTTGGCTGTTTTATTTCCTGAGGTTTTTGTTATTAAAGTTGTCACCTGATTCACTGTTTGTAGTGAATTCCAAAGAAATTACCAGCACTTTCTTTCCTAAGGTGGAGAATTTTAGTTTAAGTATATATCAATACTCGTGGCCGTGCGACCTTATTGTCTAGTTCTCTCTCAGAGAACCTGGCAGGCTACCTAGAGTATCCTACCTGCATATATGCCTGACTGGGATTAAAGGTGATTAGAGGCTGCCCCCAAAGCCTCTATCCCTCTCGGAGATCCTGGCAAGCTACCGAGAGTATCCCGCCCACATGGCAGAGTCTGGCAAGCTACCCGTGGCATACTCAATTGCCAAAAAAAATAGCAATGATGGTCCTCCTTTCCCTAACCCTGAAAGAGCACCCAGTATGCCATCAGGCTACACTAGCATGTGAAAGGGACAGATGGAGATGTTACTGGCACCCGCTCGAGCAAATCGATGAACAACAGGCTGATAGTGATATAGTGATAGTGAAATAACAATAGAGGCCAGAGAGACAGTAGATAAAGCACCTGCTTTGCAAGCAGCCAACCTGAGTTTGATCCCCAGCATCCCATAGTATCCCCTTAGCCCACCAAGAATGATCCCTAAACACTGAGTCAGGAGTGAACGCTGAACACATCTGGGTGTGGGTCCCAAACCAAACACACGCATGTATACAAATACACACTAATATATGTGAGTGTTTATATAACCTAATAATTGATTCATAGACAGAAAAGCTGCATAGGTTTTGTTTTCTCACGTTCTCTGAATGGTTCCCTAAATACGCCATTCCTGGAAGTATTGCAGTACCATGTCAGGGAATGAATGGATGCATCAAGCTCCTATCCCATTTCCTAGTCCTGAAAATGCATTGAACACATTGTTCTCACAGGATATAGATTAAATAAAGCTGATACAACAGATGTGTAGAATTTTTTTTTCACAATTGCCCAAGCCTAGAAAACGAAAACTGTAAATTTACCAAATTGATTATCTATTTTTTAATTAATCCTCATAATTTGGAGAAAGATCTGGAATCTTTGTTATCTTCTTTGCACATCGGCTGATTCTTTTGCCAATTAAGATTCAGGGAGTTTCTATGTACTAAAACCTATGCAAATACTGCACTAAAACTCACTATGTGGCATCTGACTCAAAGACGCTAATAATAGGTCATTACTGTTTTCCCATTTTATTGATGACACCAGGACTCTAATAGAAACCCAACCTACAAAAATGAACAGAATTAGAATAAACTGAGCATTGAAAATCACTACAGCAATTATTCATATCTGCATTCAATAGGTATGTTTTAGGCATTTGATGAAGTCACAAATCAACTATAAACAAGAAAGAGATAAAACAAGCAAAAGTATGAGAGAATTCTAGTGAAAGGGCGGGGAAGTCTATAAGACACACTATGAAACTTCATTCTTTAAGATGCTCCCTTCGGCCTTAGTTTGAAAATAATAAAAACCTTAATAATATCTGTGTTCAAGTTAGAGCGTCAACTGAATATTTCTAATGAGGGGCTGGAGCGATAGCACAGCAGTAGGGCGTTTGCCTTGCATGCAGCCAACATGGCCGACCCGAGTTCGATTCCTCCGCCCCTCTCGGAGAGCCTGGCAAGCTACCGAGAGTATCTCGCCCGCATGGCAGAGCCTGGCAAGCTCCCCGTGACGTATTCGATATGCCAAACACAGTAATACAAATCACAAAAGTAAAAATGCCCTAGACTGCCACTTTGTTGTTTGTTTAGGTTTTGATTTTTGTTTTAGATGTTGACACTAATGTGAGTGACTCTCCCCAAATTTTACATTTTCATGCCAAGTTCAAAGAGAAAGAATTTCCACTAGACATAATCTAGCATTAAAATATGAAGGGACTGGGGGAGGGGGGAATCATTACGAATGAATTACATTCAGAACCAGACTAATATATTAATATCTAGACTGTTATCTTCTATAAAGAAAGTTAGGACAATTCTTTAGTTCTGTTTCTCTGAAAAACACAGAGAAGAAGACAGATGCAAGAAACAAATTATTTGTGGGTTGATACTTTTACAGTAAATGGATGGCTGCATGAAGAAAAATATCACTGGGGATGAAGTTTTGGTGATAGGAAAATAAAGGTGAAGTATAAGAGGAAAATTAGAAGGATTAAAAGAAACAAATAAAAGAAATTTTGAAATGTGTCACTGGAAAAGGTTTTGGGTATTTTGGGGGAAAGTCTATTTAGAAACAGGTTGACAAAATGAAGCTAAAATATCACTTCTATTTCACTACACATCTGTCTTCTATTTGGTTTCTCAGTTATAAGAATAAAATTTATTAATTTCCATTA
Organism: Sorex fumeus; assembly: GCF_029834395.1. Lineage (NCBI taxonomy): Eukaryota > Metazoa > Chordata > Mammalia > Eulipotyphla > Soricidae > Sorex > Sorex fumeus. The sequence continues at coordinate 8,563,818 of NW_026606157.1, forward strand.
TTATTTACTACTTAAATATAGACATTAAAGACGTCTAACCATTAGAAATAAATATAACACTGTAGCACTGCCCTACTATTGTTCATCTATTTGCTCAAGCGGGCACCAGTAACATCTAACAACAAATTGTGAGACTTGTTATTACTGTTTTTGGCATATCGAATACGTCATGGGTAACTTGTCAGGCTTTGACGTGTGGGCGATATTCTCAGTAGCTTGCCGGGCTCTCCGAGAGGGGTGGAGGAATCAAACCCGGGTCCGCTGCAGGCAAGGCAAATGCCCTACCTGCTGTGCTATTGCTCTAGCCCAGAAATAAAGCATAAAAAAATGAGCATATAGAGCATAAAAAAATGTTCAAGTCAGTTGTGAAAGTAGACACATAAAAACTGTTAAGAAGTAAATATGTTTATAGTTAACTAAAGAACACTATGTAAAATTACTTTATCAATTTCTTTTCTACTGATGATTCGAGTCAAACATTCGAGTCAAACAATACAATCGAGTCAAACCTGTCAGACTTAATTTTTTTGTTTGCTTATATTTTGTGCTAAGGATAAAACCTAGGGCCTCAGTTATAACATGCAAAACAGGCACTCTACCACTGAGCTGCACTCCCATTGTAGACAAATTTAATGAATTAAATAACTAAATATATGTATAAAGGTAAAGGTAAAGGCCCTCCCGTTGTTCGTCGATTTGCTCAAGCGGGCCCAGTAACGTCTCCATTGGAGACTTTGTTGTTACTGTGTCTGGCATATCGAATACTCTCGGTAGCTTGCCGGGCTCTCCGAGAGGGGCGGAGGAATCGAACTCGGGTCGGCCATGTTGGCCGTGTGCAAGGCAAATGCCCTACCGCTGTGCTATCACTCCATAAAGATTAGAACAGAATTGTGAGCAAAAAAAAAAAGGGGGGGGGGGGAGAATCCAGTAAGTGAACTAGCATTCCATTTTTTTTCCATATCTCTAGACATGTTTTCGGTCGTTCATTTGTGTTTGTTGATTATTCTTCAATGTGGTTAGTTTTTTTGGTATTGGTTTGGTTTTGTTGTTCTAATCATTAGTTCTCTGCCATAAATCATTTGTTTAAATTACAGAAGATTTGGGATGGGATATGTTTCCTTTTGGTGGGGAAGTGATATGTGATGAATAAGTACATGTATCTTAAATTTAAAACTTCTGATTTCACATCCTTCCTCTACACTGAAGTGACTCTTTATGCTTCCATATCTGTAAAGTGAATTGATAACCACCTACCTGACAAAGTTACTGGTAAGAAGATAATCGATGAATATGTATAAGTGCCTTGTGTGAATACACACTATTAAGTTTTGCTAGTGAGAACATAAAGTTAAATGTTCTATATTTTGACACTTGTAGTCAATTTACCAAGATAAAAGAACAATTATCTTTCTCAAATGACTTGTAAGCAAAATGGCAATGGTTAAATTAGAACTAGCATAGCCTTTCCAGTTACAAAAATCAACTTTAGTTACTGTATGTCATTTAAATATTAGGCCCAGTATCAAGAGAAGTCACTGTCACAGTCACTGTCCTCCGGTTGTTCATCGATTTGCTCGAGTGGGCCAATTAACGTCTCCATTGTGACAATTGCTACTGTTTGTGGCATATTGAATATGTCACGGGTAGCTTGCCAGGCTTTGCCATGAGGGGGAGATACTCTCAGTAGCTTGCTGGGCTCTCCAAGAGGGGTGGAAGAATCGAACTCGGGTCAGCTATGTTGGCCACTTGCAAGGCTGTGCTACCCACTGTGCTATCGCTCCAGCCCATCAAGAGAAGATAAAATATATTTACATAAAACACGTAAATGTATATATTTAATGTAAAAACACTATTATTGAATTATCCTAAAATAGCTGTTTTTTAAACAAAAGAGGAGTTATCTCAATTCCTTGTATATATGGAACTTTAATGAAACACTTCAACAGTCATAAAATACTATTGTATAAGTCAAAAGAACAAATCGTATCTGAAATCAAATAAAACTAAAATCTGTTTTGTCAAAATTGACAAGAAAATTATACCAAGCATTGAGCACAAGGCTCTGTGCACAGGGATCACTCCTAGTGGTGTTCAGAGAACCATTTGCAGATTTGGGGGACCATATCCTGGTCAGCTCTGTACAAAGGAAGTGTCTTATCCACGACACAAGCTGTCTAGCTCCAGACATAGACACTTGGACTAAATCTTGAAGAAATGTTTGAAAGTTGTTTTTAAAGATGTTCAACCTCTTACAGGCCTTTATCATTCCTATGAGTTAAACAGCATTATTATCAAGTTGAAGAGAAGAGTAAAAATAGATAAGAGAGATAAACGTTAGTAGAACACATGTAGTGTCCAATGATTGGCTTAAACGTAATTATTTTATTGTAAAACAGGTGAATTTTTTAAAAAAAAATAGGAATCATGTAACTATGTGCAGATTTTGTCTTAGTTCCTGCTTGGTGGCATATATGGAAGTACTCTGGGCTAACTCCTGACTCTGGCTAAAGATCACTGCTGACAGGGGGACCATAGGTAGAGCTAGGGATTGAATCGAAGCTGGCTTCATTTAAGGCAAACACTCGACCTGCTGTACTAACACTCTGGACCTTATATGCAGATTTAGAGAGTGAAAGGAAGAGTACTTGGGAAGTAACTTGGAATTTCATCAGGCACTCATTTTGAAGCTAGATTTACAACAGTGCCTAAATTCAGTTAACTATCATTATAGTAATATAATGAGACCCATTTTATATGTCTGGGGTGCTACAAAGAACATCAAGTCTCCTTTCCAAGACCCTGCATGTTCTGTCACACCATTATCTGTTTATAAAACAAAACCAAACTTTTAGGAGAAAATGGATCAACTTTTAGTCAAGAAGTATAGAGAGAGAACAGATGTGAGAGCAAACATAAGAGACAATGAATTAGGGGGAAGGAGGCAAAGAGGAGAAGGGAGGAAGATTCAAATCCTATCAGGTGAATTCTTCGCCCAGATAAACTAAATTCCTCACTTAATCATGACAAATTTTCATTTACCCTATTACCTTGTCAGAAATATCATTAGGCTCATACTTGGATTAAAACTATTTGGGGTTGAGAAAATCAGCAAGGAGATGAGATTTGTATTACAGCTGACATCTAAAACCTGAAGTGAATTAACTTTGGATCCTCCATCATTTCATTGAGGTTATCAATACAATGCTGGAAAAAAAATCACAGAGGGATAATACTGGGGTTTGGAATGTGTTATAAAGTGATCCTTAGATACTAACAGGCATATGGTTCCCAGATCCCAACAAAGTCAATGGCACTGAAGTTTGAGTAAACAAAGAAGTGTTAAGGTGAACAGGCAGAAAGAATGGCAGGACATGCCTGAGACAAAATTTATCTCAATATTACACTAGGTAATTCCTGCACCTAAACAAGGAAAAAGAAACACATATTTTTCTTGTCCCTCTTGAACCAACATCCCTTATCAGCTGTAAACCTGTTGGAACTGTATTCCAAAGGATTAAACAAGCTTTTGTGGGCTGGTCTAGTTATCCAGTTCACAAAACACACAATTCATAACTTAATTTCCACAGAAAAAAAGTGTTAGGAACTCCAAATTTAAAAAAAAATGTATTTGAAATAACCTGTTCACAAATTTGGAACAGCTTGTATATTGTGTGTTTTAAATTTAAGAAAGTAACTGACACCTTAGTGGATAAAAACATACCGTGACATGTGATTCAAATAACTATTATTAATTTCAATAAGTTCTGCTAAAGTGAGTACCCAGAGGTATGCTAACTTAATTTAAACCTCTGCAAACTGTGCTGGTAAATTTCCAAGAACAGATTGACTCATGATATTTTCAATGTCCAAAAATTTGTCTTTCAGTCATAGAGTAAATACCATGTTGCACATTTCAACACTTACGTCTTCAGTCTTAAAAATGAAATCCATGCAGGCAATATCAAATGTGAACCAGTCAAGAATATCAAAATTTAAAAGTTCCTTTTGGTCTATTTTTAACAGAGCAAGCAAAAACTGTGGAACTAATAATATAAAGTAAGCACAATATTAATTATACACTGAACCTAAAATGTGAGATTGAAGATATATTACCAGGTATATACCAGTTTTCTCAAAATATCACCTGCTATTGTTATACATCATTTTTTTAGCTTTTCATTGTCCTTTGAAATTACTTTCCTAGTCTTCCTCGCAATAAGTGTTGAAATGCTGAGATATTTACTTTTAAAGAGTATAAGAATTCATTTCTTGTATCATAAATCAGCTTATAACTAATAAAATAAGAATTAAGATGATATTTTCCCTACTTGGATTCAATACTTAGTTGTTTTATTTGTTTGTGTGTTTGTTTTGCATTTTGGGTCGTAACCAGTAATGCTCAAAAGGTTATTCCTAGCTCTGTACTCAGGCCTTACTCCCAGCAGTGCTTGGGGGAACATATGAGATGCTGGGGATCAAATCTGGGTAGGGTGTGTACAAGGCAAATGCCCTTCCCACAAGACTAGTGCTCCAGCCCCAATATTAGTTCTTAAAGACGTATCTTTCTTGTCTTGGATGCACCTATCAACTAGTAAATGTCAACAAAAAGTAATTTTCGAAGTTTTGCTATGAAAGCATTAAACACATTTTCCCACTCTACCACTGAATGGTTTCATACATTTAGTCACTGCATATGAAGAATGAAATATTCATGAAATTTGTACTATTAATCACATCACATCTTTCCTCCTTCGTGAAGCGTGTAGGTACGTTTTCCTTAGCTTTCCTAGTTTGAAGTCATATATTTAAACTATCATCAATATTACGAACTAAGGCGTTATTGATTGCTATAAAATATGAAGCAATTAGTAAGTAGTTCTATCTCCTCCATCACCTTAATTCTATTTATAATCGTAGTTTTATAATATGAAGATTTATATGCATTTGTTCTGTCACCTTATTTAGGATTCTTTCTTTAAGAGACATTAGGAATAATGAGCATAAGTAGATTTGTGGCTCATTTATTAGATTTCAAAAATTCAACTACATGTCCTAATTCTTTTTTTAAGAGGGGCTGCACCCAATAGTTTGGGAAGGGTTGATTCCTACAAAGCTCACCTGGCAGATGAAGGACAGATGGAGCTCTGCACAGTGCTCGGGGAGTAATTCAATACCTGGAGTCTAACTCAGGGGACTTTGCACGTGCTAGACATGTGCTCTCCACTTTGAATCACATCACTGGTTCCATGATGCCTAATACTAAATGGTGAACATTCAAATCAATATAAGACCTTTGTAATCATCAAGAGATTCTCCACCAGATTAATTACCATGAAAAATGACTTTTTCTATGAACATTTGAAGTACAAATATGCTTGTATCTTGGTTTTATTTCCTCAATGGTTCAGTTGACTTTTTAAAATAATATTACTGGATGTGATCTTTTAAACTTACATCTGATTGATGAATCCAAATAGTATAGGGTATGGGATGAGGTGTGTTTGCCTACTTATCTTTTGTGTTCCAAGATTTATGTTCTTAGACTGACTTCCTCAAGAGACCAGAAATGCTATCAAATTGATGTTTAATTTTATAAATTCAGTTAATAGCCAATAATTTCCTTCCAAATTCATAAATATAATTTTTTGTTTTCTACTTGCATCCTTTTATTATTAGGAAAATTATCTAGAGTCCCTCATACATCAATACATAAGAAGAATATTGCCCATGTCACCATACTATTTATGACAATGCCTGATTGTAATTTATAGTATTGCTTTAATAATTCAAGAAGTGCTATAGTGTACTACCCAGAGGGAAGAGATCATATCATTATCTATATGTGACTACATCCACCAATGAAGTATGATTAATGGAGATATAAATATAAACCTCTCTTAATACTGCACATAGAGATGTACAGCGATCCTGAAAAGAAAGGGAGCAATAAAGAGTATTTTGAACTTGAACTATAATTCTCAGCCTTGGGAAATATACTTGGGGCAAAACACCATTTGAATGACTTTCATCATAAACTGCCTGCTTCTCACAAAAACCCAATTTTATGGCTTAAAGGACAATTCCTCTTCCTACTCACAATTTTCACCTGCGGGTCAAGAGCAGTATCCCCTCGACCTCTGGAGTAGAAAAGAACTGGAACGCTTGTAACATTCACTTCTCTGTGAATGTTACAAGGAAAGGTAACATTCACTTTTCTTTCCACTTCCTCTTCTACTTCCATTTCACTTCCTTCTACTTCCTCTTCCCGTATGGAAGGAAGACTGGTGCATGGGATGAGGAATCACCAGCGTTTTTATTCCACGAACCTGTCATTCCCTCAAATCTCCCCAAGTCGGATGCTTGCATCCACGCTGGATGTTGTCATGCTTTGGTAACTGAATGTGTGGATAATGACCCTTCCTTATCCCCTTCCTATTAGAGCTACTCTTGAGAGTAGCACCATCCAATGGAAAAAATATGTATGAATCACCTGAACAACTTGGAGTTTTCTATGTAGTCATGATTAAAAAAGTATAAAAAATCTTAATTTCCATAGTCGATTCAATGCACAATCTCCCAATTGCAATCCACTTGACATGCAATCTCTACTAAACCAACTGTGGATCTAAGTCTGCATCTCTGTTTTGGATTCCATGCCTATTCAGCTCACCTCAGTGGAAAAACTGCCCTTGTGTGTGTAGCCACAACCAGTGGCCCCCTGTGACGTATGAAAGCAGGTGCATCATTTCCTGCCTTTCCCAGCCCTCCTTCAGGTTGAGAGGACCACCTAGCCTGGGACAATCAGGTCCTTGAGTTAATCTTGGCAACCACATGGCATTAGAGACTCAGTTTGCTGTTCACAAAGCATCTGGAATCCATTGGGGTGAAGTCAGCCCTGACACCCGGGCTCCAAAGGGGAGCCTGGAGCCTTTGCATATAGAAGTGGGCAGGTCTCACTCTCCCTTTGTAGCAGAGAGGGAGAGAGAGAGAGAGAGAGAGAGAGAGAGAGAGAGATACAGAGATACAGAGATACAGAGATACAGAGATAGCAACAGAGACAGAGACAGAGACAGAGCAGGGCTCCAGACTCCACAGGGTTCCACAGAGCTTCAGGTATTTGAGAGCATGCCTTCCTCCCTCACTCTCTAGGCTCTATTTACCAGCTCCAAAGCCCAAATCCTGCCTTTCTTGAGAATCAATTTCAGCGAAGGACAGTGAGAGGGAGGTCCTTCATGTGTTTCAGTGGAAGCAAACTGTACCCTTCTGGTGTCATGTGAAGATTCCCAGTACAAGAAGACTGTGGTTACACATTTCCATCCCTCATGGATCGCCCGAGTAGCTATGACAGAGAGGAAGTTAGTATTTCTCATCTGTAAGATTAGGAGTTGGTGGGGGGTCAGGGGGCGGGGGAGAGGTGGGGAGTGTTGGCTGGAGAGTTAGTACGGTGGGTAAGGCACTTTTCTTGAACATTCCCCACACCGGTTTAATATCTAGCATTCCATATAGACCCCAAGCCCACTATTAGTGATCACTGAGCACAAAGCTAGGAGTAATCCTTGAGCATAGGGAGATGTGGCCCATCAAACAAAAGCAATAAAAACAACAACAACAAAAAAAAAAAACAGCAACAAAGGATTAGGAGTTGGACTAGATAATTAATAAGGAACTTCTATAATTAGGTGAATTAAGTAAATGTCACAAAAGCATCCATTTATATTTATTTACTAAATAATGTGCTCAAACATTATTCTGAGCTGTAAGTACATTCTATATCTATGAGAGCCTTCTGTTTTAGATTCTATTGAAAAATGTAGGTTTTTTTTTCTAACAGAAAAAAGAGAGATTTCTCTGAGATAGATGGTAGCCAGAAAAAATTTGCAAACCAAACTTCCCTTAATTTTGCCCTAATTTATTATTTATCAAATTGTTTTGGGTGGGACACGGGGTTCTCTTTCAAGATAAAAATCTTATAGTAGAGTCCTTAAGACACATTTCTAGAAAATGAATTTAAACAAAAACAAAATTGAAAAATAAAATACAGCTCACTAGACAGCTTGGAACATCAGAATCCCCCCAAATGACTGAAAGCAGCATCAGAAACAGCAAAATTTTCTACATTATTTTCAAGCTCTGAGACTAGAGGCTCAGGGCGGGGGGGATATGAGAGGAGAACGTCTCCCCCTGTGATTTCTCCCAGTACTTCATTCCTCTCTAAGGTCTCGGCATAGACATGGGCTCATTTATTTAGCAACTATTTATTCAAAATAAAGTAGATGCCGGTCTGGTGCTAAGCATCAGGGCGATAATAAGGAGCCAGGGACATGTCTTGTCTTGAAGGAACCTGCAGAAATTGAGGAGACAGAGAAGCGAAAAGGCAATTTCCACATGCTGTGGTAAATGCTCCAATAAGAGTAAGTTTGGATTACAAGGGCTTACAAGGACCACTAAGTGGCATTGGAGACACATTTAGCCCAGTGATGGACCAGCCAGGCAAAGTTTGATAGAGAAGTGATTTCCAGCTAAGCCCCGGGTAGCTGGGAAACCCGCCTGGGGAAGGAGGGGCGTGGGCTGGGGGTTGAAGGAATTCAGTGTATTTATTGCAAAGCCACAGCACTGCTCACAGTCAGAGAGAAATAACAGGGACTGTGACCCATTTGGGGGAATGGCGGGTGTCCGGAGAGATTGAAGCCTTGACTACAGTGCAGCAGTCGAGAGAGACAGGATGGGAAATCAGGCCCGGGGTTATTATCATCAACGTCTGATACACGAGGAAACCCACAGTAATTATTCGAATGAGCAAACAATTGATCATGTCAAAATAAAGATAAATTTCAAGCTCCACGCATTTTCGTTGTATTGCTTCCATTAAATTGGCACTCCGTGCTTAAATTAGACTTCGCTGTAGATCTAGCGAATCAAAGTTTGAAAATGTTGCTTAGTAAATATTGAGTAGACATCTGATAGAATGGACAGATAAGAATAATTTTGACGGGTACAACAGCTGTTTCTTTGTAAATATGTGTTTTAAACTATTTGAAAATGCTTTAAAATTGTTTGTTCTCAGAAGTATTTAACTGCCCTCTCTGCAAGCCCAAATGCAAACTCCATTTGCATCATATTTTACTTTGTGAGAGAGAGAAATTGCTGTCTGACATTTGTGAAATGTCTATGTGTTCTCAATTAGGGAAATCAAGATGATTAGTTTTCGCTACTTTTTTTTTTTACATTTCTATCTCCAATAATAAGTCAACATGCACACTAAAAAGTAGAAAAAGTTTGTAATGTCATTACCTGGGTCCAGTTTGTGTTTTCTCATATGTGAACAAGGAGTCCCTACAAGGGACAGAAACAGTTTGGAATAAATTCACTTCTAGGTGAAAATACACAGAAACATTGCACTCACCTGCCTTGAGAAAGTCTGTCTTTATTACATTCTTGGAGAAGAAAAGCAAATAGGAAACCATATTAATTTCCTGTTGCTACTTTAATAGACTATGACAGGTGACGTTTAAAAACACAAATATGTTGGGGCCTAGCGCGATAGGACAGTGGGTAGGCCGTTTGCCTTGCACGCAACCAACCTGGGTCTGATCCCTGTCACCCCAGGAGTGACAGGGTCCCCTGAGCACTGCCAGGAGTGATTCCTGAGTGCAGAGCCAGGAATAACTCCTGAGCATCGCCAGGTGTGGTCCCAAAACAGAAAACAATCACAACAACAAAAAACCCACAAATGTATTGTTTTCAAGGTCAGAAGTCCAAAATGGGCTTCTCTGGTCAAAAACAAAGATGTTAGTACTCTGCATGCCTTTGTGGAGGTTCTTGGACACATTTTTTCCTAGATTTCCTAGTTTCTAGAGGATTTCGTCTGTGCTTCTAGAACATGCTGCTGCATTTAAAATCAGCAATGGCAGCAGGGTCTTTCTCAGAAGGTCACTGGCTTGGCCTCCTTCTCTCCCTATGAAGGAGTCTTCTGGCAACAGCGGACTATCTAGAGAATCCAAGATAATGTCCTCATCTTAACTGATTAGCAACTTCCATTTAATTTATAGCTTTAACTGTCCCTTGTTATACAAAATGACATGATGACAGGTTACAGGGTATGTTTTGGGGGGAGGGGGTTGCCATTTTTAGGTCTTCTGAATCAACTCTCAGATCAAGAGAATAAATCAGTATTTTATCTCTACTGGGTGTTGTTCTTTTGTGCCCTGTGGATATGAGTAGAATCTAATGCGAGGCAGTCATGCAGTCTCAAAGAAGACTGAAGAAAAAATAAATGGCCCACATGAAGTTTGCAGACAGAAACTGTAACATTCATGTGCAAGCAAGAAATATTTTTGGGACAAGGACCTTTCATCACTTTAGAGGCTCATTATGTACAAAAATAACCACTGTTATTATCAACATCAATCATATTAATGTGATAATGTAGCAACAATAACAATTATATTTCATTACATGAAAAACATAATACACTATTACTAGAAGAACAAATATGTCTTTCATCAATTGGATGATTTATCTGTCCATAGAGGAAGTAAAAAAAATTAGTCAACCAACTGCCATACAAACATTAAACAACTGACTGGAATGATGGTTTATTTCAGCAACATGATTTTTTAAAAAATCATTGATGTGACAGGCAGTGTAGTGTCAAGTAGATATAGCACCAGATTTTTGAAGTATATAAGTAAGTTTCCCTCTAATGATCTAAGGAGGGAAATGATAGACTGAGAATCATCGTGTCCTCTATTCCATCAGAAATTTGTGTGACACTTTGTCAAGTTAGCCAACCAATGTCTTGCTCCTCCCATGTGCTTCTCACCAAAAGTTTGAAATTCTACTTGAAGAATTTATCATCTTTTTGAGATTAATCAAAGACTCACTTCAATATCATTCTTGGTTCTTTATTAGAAAAAAAGAGAAAAAAAGAATTATTTTCTTCTCTCAAGTGCAAACTGCATTTTTTCAACTACAAAATATAGAAGAGTTCAGTTAATGAATATATTTTACTTGCTATTACAGTAAAAAAGACTAAGTTCAATCACTGAGTGGTTACTGAGTGGCTGCAAAGTTAGGAACTACCTTGCAACCATGCAATAGGTGATATTCTAGAAGGTACAGATACAGTAAAAATAGGTGAGGGGAAAATCCTAAATAAGCAAAGAAAAGGATCACAGTGTCAGAAGAGCTAGGTAGAACATTTAAATGATGGGACCATGTTTAGATGGTGATCAAAGATCAAGGATGATCTTTCTTAGAGGGTGGCATTTAAATTGAGAGCTGAATAACAAGAGAGAAATTCGGCCTGCATAGGTTGCTGGAAGTACTTTCCAGGGGGACAGTGAAATCACTCATTGAAATCAACGTTAGTGTAAACTTGTGTCTCTGGCACCCCAGGACCATAGAGATGGAAAATAGGAGGACCTCAGCCTAGAACAACCAACTATAAGTAGATCTTAAAGAAGTAGCCCTGAACACACCACAGAAGATTCTGAAAGCCTGGCAAAAGGAATTATGGGGACTCAGCAAAAGCAAGAAAAGAATGTTATTTGGCATTCATCAGAAAAAGACCACTCTGACTACTTTGTGAAAGGAGAAACAATTGTAAAAGGGGAAAAGAAACTTACTATTTTATCACGGTAATACAAGTGAGGTATGATGGTGACTGGGCTAAAATGATGTAACAGAAATGATAAAAATTGGAAGCCTTTGTGTTATCTTTTGGGAATCCTACAAAGAATTTAGTGGCTGATTGGGTATGAAAGAGATTAAGATAAGAATCAATAATAAATCACATGGTTCTAAACTGAGAAAGTGGTTGGAAGACCTTGCAATTTACACTGCTGGTAGAGACAAACAGAGGAGCGGGCTTGTAGAACTAAGAGTTCTATTTTGATTTTGTTATATTTGAAATCTTTACCAGACATCTGAGTAGAGATTACAAATAATCAAGGCACAATTCTGGGAATTATAAAATGAGACTGGCAATAAAACTTATAGAGTTCTTAAACTTCTGACAATTATTTTTTGAACAAGAATGTCACTTATGAAGAGAAAATAAGGTAAAGAAGAAAAGACTGAAAATACCAACATTTATATTTTCAGCGAAATTGGAAGGTTCATCCAGTGGCACCAGCAACAGTTTCAGATATGATTATATGGGGACCTGAGGAATGCCTTATGGGTTCAACATTTTTAATATGTTTAATTGGATCATAGAAGGTCTGTACCTACCATCGTAATTCTAAGATCAAGGAAAGTAATTGAGAGTGATTTAGAAGAGGTGTAGAGGAAGGACCCCACTAAAGAAAAGACCATAAATTGGTAAGCAGGAATAATGAGAAGATACAATTTCCTTCTAACGCAAGCAAAGGAATTTAAAAAAAAAAGGATTGTGCAAACAAAAGTGGATGACGTAAAAAAACAAAGCAGGACTTTGAAAGTTCTGTGTGTGTGTGTGTGTGTGTGTGTGTGTGTGTGCGCGCGCGCACGCGTGTGTGATATCCACATGGAATTTCAATAGGAAATTAAGTGAAACAGGGGCATGAACATACTGAGAAATAAAGGAAGATTCAAAATATTAAGGTGTTTTGTTTTGGTGCTTGTTTTTTAAAAGACTGGAGAACAAGGAATTTTCTCTTCTCTTCATTTTCCAAGGGAAGTCAGTTAGATTAACAGTTAGAGCTGTGCTCACAGAATACAGGGCAATTAGTGTTTGCAATGTGGCATCTTTGAAGGCAAGTTGGAGGGAAGGAAGGTGCAGTGAGAGTCCAAATAGGAAGTTATGGTTTCAATATGGAACATTCCAGAGTGATGTTAAGGAACAGGGCTTGGTCATGTGAATAAGTCACTGCATAGACTGTTAATGGGACTAAGTATACAATCTTGACTGGATAGTTCTTGACCACTGAAATTATCCTAAGGAGAGATGAAAACTAACGTAAAGATGACACACAAACCAGGAGTCCTTTAACTTTTAAAAAAGAAGATGGGGTATAAAGGGAAAACCCCTTATTTTAAAATAAATTATTTTTAAAAGTAAAAATAATTATGGCCTCGGGGCTGGAGCAATAGCACAGCGGGTAGGGCATTTGCCTTGCACGTGGCCAACCCGGTTTCGATTCCCAGCATCCCATATGGTCCCCTGAGCACCGCCAGGGGTAATTCCTGAGTGCAGAGCCAGGAGTAACCCCTGTACATCGCCAGTTATGACACAAAAAGCCAAAAAAAAAAATAATAATAATTATGGCCTCCATCCCTCTCAGAGAGCCCGGCAAGCTACTCAGAGTATCCTACCCGCACAGCAGAGCGTGGCAAGCTACCCGTGGTGTACTCCATATGCCGAAAACAGTAACAATGATGGTCCTCATTCCCCTGACCCTGAAAGAGCCCCCAATATGCCATCGGGCTACACCAGCACATGTCAGGGATGAATGGAGATGCTACTAGCACCCACTGGAGCAAATCGATGAACAATGGGAGGACAGTGATACAGTGATCTTTAAAAGTAGATGAGGAGAAAGTGTCATTATCAACCCTGGTATAATTTCATGGGGGCCAGGGGAAATAAGGGCAGACATGAAGGGGAAGAGAGGGTAGGTGAGAAAAGGAAATGGAAGGACAAGGGAATACAAGAAAATGAAAGGGGAAAAAGAAAGGAAGATGGGTGGCAACAAAGTGGGACTAGAAGGCTGTCACAGATTCTGGCTCCTGTCTTTAACTGCTCTGTTCTCAGATGTGGTCTCTCTTACTCACATCCGGTCCACATTAACAAAGCTTCACAGGAGTGTTTTTTTTTTTTCCAGATATTTCACCGCACCCATCTCCATCACCCTTCAACAGATCCCCATTATCATAGGAGTAATGCCCACATGCCCAGAGCAGCAGCCACAGAGCTGCGGGGTCGAACCACTGCCTCTTCCCTCCAATACTTTCTCACCACATTTCCCTTAAGTCCTGTGAGATACGATTAGTACTTTGCCTTCCTTGTCCATATCAGGTCATTTCTCACATCTGTGCTGGACTTTGAAAACGGCTTCCCATTCTGGGAAAAGTCACCTTGATCCATGCCAAGAAAGAACCATTATCCATGGGGCCAAAAAGATGATACAGTGGGTAGGGCATTGCTCTTACATGTGGCCAATCCCCAGTACCCCATATGATTCCCTGAGCAAACTAGGAGTAATTCCTGAGCACAGAGCCAGGATTAAGCCCTGAGCTCCGCCAGATGTGACACCAGATGTGACCCTAGATGTCACATGCACAGACACACACACACACACACACACACACACACACACACACACTCAACCATTTCCTATTACTTCGTTTTCTCTACCATGCACTTGCTTCTTCTCCATGCATCTGGTTCTCCCTCTTTCCACCATGTCATTTGTAAGCAAGGTATCTGAGGATACCTTGGAGGATACCAAGGCTTCTGGAGGATACGAACACAGCTGCTTTATGTTCTGAGTACATCAACGGTGCAGAGGAGTGGTAGAGTTTTCTATCCAAACTGCATGAACAGCACCACCGAATGCAGGAGATCAAACCACAACCACCAAACTTAAAAATGGGCCTGCCTTGGAAGAAGGCCACAAAGTGGGCGGCAACCTGGGGACACTGGTGGAGGGAGGTTGACACTGGTCATGTGATTGGTGCTGGAACATAGTATGGGACAAAATATGCTTAAATGATTTAGCAAATCATGGTGTTTTAATATAAAAAGTTTCTAATTTTTAATGCAAAACGGGAGGTCAAGTGAGCTTAAAAATAATCATGAATATAGATTTATATTGCATATTAATGCTATATAATATACTATATGTACTATGATTATGTAACACTGTCAATACAAATGAATTCTGGGTCAATGTCCTATATGTTGATATGCTATGACAAGGATGAATACCCACAATAAGTAATAAATTCATGTCAGGTGTGTTTAAGTTTTCACTAAATAAATTACTAATGATTTGATAATACATTTTTATTACAAGTTTAATGACCAAAAAAGGTCAAAATGCAAATAATAAATTATACATCTATATTACAATGCTTTGGTTAACGAGTCTAAAAACTTTAAAGTCAGCATTACTCTAGGAAGTACTGTCACTGTCACTGTCACTGCCCTCCTGTTGTTCATCGATTTGCTCGAGCGGGCCCAGTAATGTCTCCATTGTGACAATTGTCACTGTGTTTGGCATATAAATACATCACGGGTAGCTTGCCAGGCTTCACCGTGCGGGCAAGATATTCTCGGTAGCTTGCTGGGCTCTCCGAGAGGGGCGGAGGAATCGAACCTGGGTCGGCCAGGTCAGCCACGTGCAAGGCAAACTCCCTACCCGTTGTGCTATCACTCTAGGAAGTACGGGGTTAACAACTCTAATTATTTAATTAAAAACAGTACTAACACAATGGATAAATAAATAGGTAAAAATTAGGTGTTTTTTTAACTTTTCATATAATTATAAATAACGAGTATTTTGATAGAACACAAATAGCATCTATCTTACTATCAAATGCTACACAGACAAGCTAATCTCTGACCATGCTTCTCTGAGAACTTTTCAAGATCTTTTTTGAGGGGGCCAGTGCAATAGTACAGTGGCAAGAGTGTTTGCCATACACGAGGCCCACCCGGGGTTTAACCCCAGGCATCCCATATGGTTCCCCCAAGCACTGCCAAGAGTAATTCCTGAGTGCAGAGCCAGGAGTAACCCCTCAGCATCGCTGGGTATGATGCCTCCCCCCGAAAAAAACCCAAAAAAACAAAAAGATCTTTTTGTTTTGATCACCTCTGAAAATATCTTTAACTCTGTAAAGTGAGGGACAAATAAAGCATTAATTTCAACTATGAAACTTGCCAAAATATGCATTTCATCCACACATAAATTTTAGTAGCCTTTATTGCCATTAAAACTAAAATAATAAATCTCCTGGGAAGCCTGATTAGATTTGGTTGGGGTTTACTAAAGGAAGAATACTTTTTCCTTGATATGTATTCTTAAAATCTATTTCTCAACAGCTTCTAAGTATTTTCTGGGCACCATAGATAATTGGTATAGTGGCACCTTAATCACATCTTTAGATAGCAATAACGTATTCGTATTTTTATTTATTTTAATGATTGTTTATGATAGTACAGTATTTTTGTTTTATACCTACACTGTTGCTACACCATGTCAAGAGCCCTCGAAGGTTATTCCAATGCTCCTTCCCACCCACTCCTCCTCCCTCAGATGACCGTACTATTAACCCTATCTCAGGGTTTGAGCCCTTGGGAATTGTCTCATTCCTTGCTTTGTTTTTTATACTCTGCAGGGAAGCACGATCTCAGAGTTTATCTTTATTTTTTCTTTCTTGATCATTTCACTTAGCATAATTTTCCTCCAATTCTATCCAAGTTAGAGCAAATGGCAAGATTTTATCTTTCTCATAGCTGAGTTATATACTATTGTGTACAAATACACTGCAATTTTTTCACCAATAATACGATTTGAAAGACTAATTTCCCTCTTCTTTTCATGAGGCAGATTTCAGGAAATTTACCCAGAAACTGAAGTAAGCCAAACAGAAATCCTTTTCTAATCAATTTATCAATTTGAATTCACTTATTGACTTAATTTTGAAATGACACCACATAAATATTTTAGAAAAAGAGATTAAATAGATCATTGGCACAGCAACCATTATTTACAATTTCTTTTATAATATAGGCTTTTTGGAGGATTGGAGGTCACATCTGGCAGTGCTTACTCCTGGCTCTGTGCTCAGGGATCACTCTTGGTAACAAAATAAGCAGTATTAGGGATTGAGGCAAGAGCCTTACCTGCTGTAATATATCTCTGGCCTGATAATTTAGGATAATTAAGATAACATTAATAAGTTAAATATCGGGGCTGGAGCAGTAGCACAGCAGGTAGGCATTTGCCTTGCAGGTGGCCCACCCGGGTTCGATTCCCAAGCACCGCCAGGAGTAATTCCTGAGTACAGAGCCAGGAGTAACCCCTGTGCAATGCCATGTGACCCTCCCCCCAAAAAGAAGTTAAATATCTTTAATATAAAAAAATGAATGCACCTAATTTTGGGGGGAGATTCACACCCGGCGATGCATAGGGGATACTCCTGGCTCATGCACTCAGGAATCACTCCTGGCAGAGCTCAGGGAACCATATAGGATGCTGGGGATTGAACCCGGGTTGGCCGCGTGCAAGGCAAATGCCCTACCCGCTGTGCTATCACTTCAGCTCCACACCTAATTTTTAGAAAGAAAGTTTTCCATGGGTTTTCTCTCAATGTCTAATAATTATTTTGCACATTGTATCTAGAACTCTTAAGAATGTTAGTATGAACAAACATTCCAATACCTACATTTCTTCTTTGAGGTCCATATTATTTAACAGAAACACTGAGCCCCCAAAGAAAGGAAGCTCTTTTATTTATTTTATTATACAATAAGCTTCTCAAAGTCAAAGTGTACTTTTTCCTGTTCCACAAAAAATTTCATTAAAGAGCCTATGTCACAGTCATAAACGCTTGTACAACAAGAGGGATGATGCCACACTGGTATTACTGCTGAACCATTTTGCACAAGAGGATGTGGAAAAGAGAAAAAAGGAATAGGAACATTATTATAAAGTTTTACTCCTTGTCCTGCTCTTCTTTGTCCCTTATTTAATTGCCAGTGTTTTATAAAAAACTTTATAATCCAGAGACTATAAAACCAAGCTCCCGAAAGAGAACAAGGCAGAGCCTCCTGCCCCCATGCCTGGCTGTCCTCACCGGGGCCCCTTGGAAGAGGGCGGGTTGAGCTTCCCTCTCCACCCCGAGCAGAGCCCCAATAGCTGAAGACCTCCGGGACCCAGCCAAAGCCATGCTGAGACCACTCTCCACACGCTTGGATGAGCAACCGGCAGAGGAACCCAGGTATGCGGGACCCAGGGCTGACATCTCCAAGCCTGCTGGGTTTGGGACTGGGCCTCCTCCACCCAGCTCCCCCACCTTCCAGTAGCTAGACAGTTACACCCACCAACTGTCATGTAACTCCATCAACGACCATCCAGAGACAATAAAACCAAGCTCCCCGAAACTCTTATTCTCTAGTTCTCACTCTCAGAGAACCCAGCAGGCTACTGAAAGTATCATACCCACCTATATGCCTGACTAGGAATACCTACAAAGGTGATTAGAGGCTGCCCCAAAAGCCTCCATCCCTCTCAGAGAGCCCAGCAAGCTACTCAGAGTATCCTGCTCGCATGGCAGCACCTGACAAGCTACCCGTGGTGTACTCGATATGTCAAAAACAGTAACAATGAATGGTCCTCATTCCCCTGACCCTGAAGGAGGCCCCAATATGTCATCGGGCTACACTTGCACGTGACAGGGACGCATGGAGACGTTACTGGGTCTGCTCGAGCAAACTGAAGAACAACAGGGTGATAGTGATAGAGAATGTTAACCCTGTCAAGAATCCTTTTACAATGTTCACATGTATGAGGCTGCCATGATGTGCTTAACTTAAAAAATGTTAAAATCTGTCAATTCTGTGCCTCCATAAAGCTGAAATTCTCAACAACAACTAAAAAAGAAATAGCAGACATAAAAGAGTGTTGCTATGACATAGAGCGTAAGGGAGGTATCTGAAATCAATGACTAAAGACCCCTGGGACTGATGAAATAACTGAAGCTGCAGAGGAAGGAAACTTTAGAACAAGAGGGAGGAACTGCAATAACGCAGGGAAGGGAACTGTCAACTTGAGCTTTCCTCACTTGAAAAAAGGAATGTAGATTAACTCAAATTTTAGTGAAAAGTAATCAATTAGCCATTTTACTATCGTAAAAGTGGCTCGTCTGAATTCTATCCCCCTAGGCATTTGTAACTGTGTGCTGAACCAGATAGATCCTACAGATGATATAGATTTCTACATCTAAATGTGTGTTCATATTTATATCTAAATAGAGGCATCTATTGTTTCCAAGTTTTTCGATGATTATACTATTAATTTTGTTTTCCCTGCAATTTTTCTCTCATTTCTTATTGCTGTACTTCTTGTTCCAGGGGAGCAAACTCAGTTGTGAGGATGGTTTGGGGCGGGGGAGGGGTACAGGAGGGAAGGGAGTCGCTCTTAGGAAAAGAAAGGACTCATTTAAGGAAATGATGAGATTATTCTTTCTAATAGACTAACACGTCTCCATTTGTGGTCACTAGATAAGGTTTTGTGGAACATTTTCTAAATCCTGATGGGTAAATACGGGAAAGTTGGAATGAGAATTTCTGTGTTGATGTTCAAAAATAGAAAAACAAGTTATTATTGCATATATCTCTGTAGATGCTCATGATCCGACGGACAAAATGTCTAGAACAATTGGACAACAAAGTGACATAAATCCTGACAGTATAAAAATATATCTATTACCTACAGTATGTCCAGAATCAATCTTTGTGAAGGATGATTATGGGTTGACCTGAGATCTGTCAAATATATTTTCTTCCAAGAAGTCCGTGGAGCTTCCAAGCCTGGTCCCTGCTGGGTACACGCTACAGGCTCCAAAATGAACAGAATGTTACAAACTAACAATGTTTGTGAGAGTCTTTTCTTGGCAAATTTGATAACAATTAGTGTCTATTAAGTTTTTATTAGCTACATAGGAAATGAAACAGAGGATATGATATTTAAATGCATAAATGCATATATTTGACATTTAGTAAGAAGGATTATGAATATAAATATTGGTAGAATAAAATCACTAGGGGTGAGAAGAGGATTGGTAGTTAACCTGTTATCCTGTTATTACTATTTATTTGCCCACATGAACCAACGCAGTCTGAAATCTGGAATATGTGTGTGTGTGTGTGTGTGTGTGTGTGTGTGTGTGTGTGTGTGTGTGTGTATTCTATGATTTCCAACGTATACACTTTTATCTTCAATTCGTCCGCCCCTCTCGGAGAACCCAGAAAGCTACTGAGAGTATCTCACCCGCAAGGCAAAGCCTGGCAAGCTACCCGTGATGTACTTGATATGCCAAACACACTAACAAGTCTCACGATGGAGAAGTTACTGGGCCTGCTCGAGCAAATCGATGAACAACGGGAGGACCGATACCATGACCGTGACATTTTTACCAGTCAAAATTTTTTATTCCGAATACATTTCTCCATCTTTCTGCCTAATTCCAGGTGCCATAACAAGCTTTTGAAATACTGCACTAGTTTGTGATTTTGTTTCATTCTTACCCATAGATGCTCCACCTCGATTAGCCACAGAGAAACCAGAGTTAACTGGTCTTTGGGAGGGAATCTAGTATTCTGACACATGTACCACATTGCCAGATTAGCACGGGCAAGACCAACAGATGCTCTTTGGCCAGCATCTCAAGAGTTGAGTCTGGTTCTCTGCCCTCGCTCTCAACACTCGAGAGTTTCCATTTCGGCCTTTGAATTCACCAGACTTCTTGTACCACAAAAAGATTTTTTTTTCCTTTTCACAAATGTCCCCTCTGCCTCCAAAGAACTTCCTGCTCTCTCATGGCCTGATTCACTCATTGAAGGTTTCATGGACTCTTCCTCCAGGAAGCCTTTCTGGGGGTCTTCCCCACTAAGCCACTTGGTGACAATCTGCTTCATAACACATTATCACAGGTGCATTTTATTCTTTTATTCTTTTGGAGGATTGTTTGTGATATATATATATATATATATATATATATATATATATATATATATATTTCTCATGAGACTCAAAATACCACGAATGAAAAAAAGATTCTTCTTTCTAAGAACTGTATCTTCCGGGCCAGGAGAGTACTTGGTACATACCAGGCATGCAAGGATTTCTGTCTGACGACTGAGTGTACTAGTGTACCACTCAATGTACTGCATGCAGACCCATGTACCACATGAGTACCTCATGTACCATATATGCTACACCTGCTCACTCAGCCTCACTGATTGATACCTTACTCTTCTCATCCTAAATATCCCAAGGAATCCACTCAAAACCTGTTGCCAGTTCCTCAAAACCAAACTTTTCTTATGACTCTCGATAAACTCAAAGTCTGAAGAATGAATTGGAGAGATTCTAAGCCCACATTCTTCAAACGAACAAATAAAGAGCATGTTTAAACAAAACACCACATTTATTTAAGTCATAATTTATAGTTATTAATATCTGTGAGATATCAAATTACTGCAACCATAATGCTAGGAAGAGAAAGATAATTGCTTCTTCAAATATGAAAGCAAAACAGCAATGCTACTTAAGTTCCACTATGATGAGATCTTATTTTAGTAATTCCTGATTCAAGAGCAGTGGTGATATAAAAAACTATTATTTTGCTCAAAGCAGTTATATATGCACCTAGTGAAGTATTGTAGATATGGATTTCATTTAATGATTAGTTTATGGTTTAATATTGTAATCTACCATTTGTATGCTTAATAATTACTAATTTAGTGGCCGGAGAGCTGGAACAGAGAGTAGGGCACTGCCTTGCATGCAGCCAACCTGGGTTCAATCCCTGACATCCCATATGCTACCCCAAGCCCTTCAGAAGTGATTCCTGCAAGCAGAACAAGTAGTAACCCCTGAGCACACTGGGTGTGGCACCAAAACCCAAATATTAAATTAATAATTCCTATTTTATTTTTAAATTTTATATAATTTTGCCTCTAAATTATGTATTTACATGATATTATTCATCAAGCAACAAAACAAGCTGCACTTAAAAAGTATAAGTTCTATTCCTGTCTGTCTCCTCTTACAGAAAATTCACAAACACGATTTTGTTAGATTTTAGATAAAGAGAAACCTAGATCAACAGTCTTCCTCTTGGTTACATGGCGACACACTATTCACAACTTGATTTTGTTTTGTTTTATTTTATTTTTTACTTAACAAACCATCTCAGAGCACACAACAGCTAGACAGATAATGGATGGGAGATGGAGGGGCAGACGGATGGATTAGATATTTTAATAGCTATGTGGTGGTATCCCAGTGTGATTTTAATCTCTTTCTTCTTAAAAGACAATAAGGTTGATCATTTCTTCATGGGCTTACTTGCCATCTGTCTTACTTGATGAATTATCTATTCATAGTATTTTGCCTATCTTTTTAATTTGATTTTTTTATAATCAAGTTGCTCAGTATTTTGACATAAAAAGCTGTTTGTAATTAATATACACAACTTAGCACATTTGGTAATAAGTAGACGTTGGTGGGACCTCCTTTATCATCTATGCCATGACCTCCCAAGTTTCCTTCCTTTCACTCATTCCTACTATTACTATTTTTGTAATAAGAATGCAACAAAAGGTTTATCCTCAGCAAACTTTGAAGTTCATAGTACACTGATATTCACTATAGATGCTGTTAACTATAGACTTTCAGGAAGTTATTTATGGCGTGTGAGAGAGAAGACATATGTTCAGCTGTAGATATAACCTCGAAAAGGAACAAAACCCAATGGGAAAATTTTGTATATGAAAGTCCTTTAGTGTGTCTCATTTTAGAATATGTGTCAGCTCAAACCCGTGGCATATAAACTCCAGCATACAGAAAATTTTGTTCATTCAATTCTTTGATAGCAGACTGGGTGAAATGATTAAGCAGAAAGGAGAGCAAATCCAAGACACTGAAACCTATCTCCTATCATATAAGAGAAGCCATTTCTCTTGGGCTAAAAGCAATGACCTTCAATTCCATGAAGTTTAGTCCCTGGATTAGTTTATGATTTCAGTATTACATGTTAAAAAGTGGGTTTGGGAGCTAGTACTGAGGAGAGGGTGCTCGGCTTGTATGCAGTATAGATGGTGTTGATCTTCTGCACATATATGACTCCCTGAGCCTCATGAGAAATGCTTCTTGAACACAGAGACAGAAGTAAATGTTGAGTACCAGTGGCTGGGGCTCAAATAAAAAAAAGATGATAAAATGGTCAATAACATTAGGAAACAAAAATAAAAATCACAATGAGATACTTCTTTCCAACCAGCACAATGGCTGCAATTGTTTTTAAAAAGAAATGGGCTAGCATACAGATCGAGAGAAACCAGAAAACTCAGACATTGCTGAATGGAATGCAAAATTGTTGGGTAGCTGCAGAAAACAGTTTCACAGTTTCTGAAAAAAAATGATAAATATGGTATTACTCAGCAATATGACTCTTGGGTATACATTCAAATGAATGGAAAATAGGTACTCAAATATTTGTACATGAACATTCATAGCAGCACTAGTCAGATTAGCCAAAAATGGAAACAACCCAAACCTGTATCAGCAGCTGAGTACATAAACAAAATGTGGTAGACAAATAATAAAATATTAGCCATAAAAAAAACACAAGGCACTAATACATACTACAGAGTAGGTGGATCTCCAAAGCAATGTTATGTGCAAGAAACCAGACCAAAAAATATTCCATGTTGGCCAATTCTGTACCTGTGAAGCATCTAAATAGGCAAGTCCTTAGGACAGAACGATTATCTCTGGCTGCCTGAGATTGGCGGCAGGCGGAGCTAAGTAATAGTTTAATAAATAGAGAGCTTTTTGGGGGGAACAAAGAATTTTTTTTGCTTTTTGGGTCACACCTGGCAATTCACAGGGGTTCCTCCTGGCTCTGCACTCAGGAGTTACTCCTGGCGGTGCTCAGGGGACCATATGGGATGCTGGGAATCGAACCCGGGTCGGCCGCGTGCAAGGCAAACGCCCTACCCGCTGTGCTATCTCTCCAGCCTGAAACAAAGATTTTTATATAAACTATTTACATAATAGTTACAAACTCTAGGGAATAACAAATTCTAGGGAACTGATGCCTATACCACATTGTGAATGATGGTACTTCTGAGTTGCCTCCCTGAAGGTAGGCAATGGCCATGTGAATCCCAATTTTTAAAAATTGAAGATCTTTTCTCAATGGCCAAGTGAGCCATGGCTCAGCAAATCTCCATGCAAATAACAATGAAACTGAAAACAAGGGCCAAAACTCATCCATTTTCAAAACTGCAAAAATGTAGGAAATGTTTATTTTAAAAATGACTACTAAACCTCATAGAAATAACAGGAGGCTGGTGGGCCTTTGATCCCTGACCGGCTCCTCCCCTCTTCTCTGGCTGCCTGAGTGCTGTTTTCCTACCACTGCAGGCAAGTGCTGGAGAGCGCCAGCTTTTCTGCAGGACAATGAAGAATTGATTTGGGAAGGCTGAGCTTGAAAAGGTTCATGTCCTGGGGTTCTGTCAAAAGCAACAGCAATCTCAATGGCAAACAATCAGGAATACCCACACCACTGCCCACTTGACATTATAATGCTGGCTGTGGAAGGCTCAAACCTGGAGAGTTGGTCCCTGTAAAGGGGAATCCAGAGAGTAAGAAAGTGAGAGCTGATCTTGGTAACACTCAGTCCATCTGGGTCTGCGAGATTGTGAGCAAGACTGTCTGGTCACCAGCCACTTGGATTCCTGCAGCTCATACTGTCCCCCATGGCCTGTCGGGAGTGATCCCTGAGCACAGAGTCAGAAGTGAGCTCTGAGCATCACTGGCTATGGCCACCTCCTCCCCCTTCCAAAAAAAAAAAAAAAAACACCAACAAAAAGATTGATCTGGTAGGAGAGAGCCCTACCTCTCTGACCATGCTTATCTAAAGGGAAGTCCTTGCATGCAGAGAAAGGAAAAGCTGGGGTAAGGTCTTGCATTCTGAAGAGGTAAGGTCTGCCTGAGCATTGCTTCCACCCCTCGCACCCCCAACACACACACACACACACACACACACACACACACACACACACACAGAGAGAGAGAGAGGGGGGGGGGAGAGAGAGATTCAGCGGCAAAGGATGGATCCCGTGTTTGCTTCTATTTAAGTACAAGCTCTGACCAACAATCGGCCAGTAAACGGATACAAGGAAAGCCTAGGGGGTCAGACTTTCCAAAAATAAATAAATAAATGAATGAAAAACACAAAGATTAGAGAGATATTGATGTTGCTGACAGAGGCAAGATCTATTCAATTAATGCAGACAATCCCCAAACAAAAGCAGTGAGAACAACAGTTTCTAGAAGGAGGGGTGGGAGAAGGAGGTAGATGAAAATCTAGCTATCATAATAGAAGAAGAACACACATACACAAACCCCACAGAAAACAATAACCCATAGAATAAGGAAAACAACAAAAAGAAACCAAATATGAGTGGCCGGCCCCCAAATTTTCAGAATCCATCTGAATTTGCAGACAGGAATTACAAATTGATTATTGTTATGTCCCAAATAATTAAGGGCCTCTATTATCTTTGATAAAGAGGTCCAACTGAATTATCTCACATTTAATGTACTACAAGAGACACGCAGGTTATAATATAGGCAGGTTAAAATACTGGAAACAAATCAAAGACATATTGGAACCGCTACGCAAATACAGCCAAAGACCAACATTTCTAAATAAATTAGAATCACAAAGAATGAAAAGAAGAGATATTTCATATTACCAAATGTAGCAACACACCAGCAAAATAATCATAGACTCTAAGTCTCTTTGTAGCTTTAGAAAATTTATAGTCAAGGAAACGATGTTTTTGAAGATAAAAATGTATAACAACACTGATGCAGCAAAGAGAGAATATCAATAGAAAGACACAATGGTTTAAAATCCAGATTCAGAGTTGGAAAACTCAGTAAGCAAAAACCACATTTTTTGAGGAACTCAGTGGAATATGCATAGACACGTATGTGCATACATGTTTTATGTGCATTGCAGACATAAAAAGATATGGCATATCTACCACATAAGTAACAGTAAGAAGGTCTATCAAAAATACACGTTTATCACATCGATGGAAACTAATAACAAATGGCTAGCGCCAGTGCACAGCAGGTAGGGGTATTTGCCTTGCATGTGGCTGACCCCGGGTTAGCCACCAGCATCCCATATGGTCCCCCAAGCATTATCAGTAGTGACCAATGAGCTCAGAGGCAGGAGTAACCTCTAAGCATTGCTGGGTGAGGCCCCCCAAAAAACAACTACCAAAAAAAGCAAAGCTGCAGATATAAATAAAACCATATAATAACTGTATTAAATATAAATACACTAGATGTAACAATGAATAGTTGGAAATGGGAAGGTAGGAGGGTCACAAACCATGCCCAGAGGAATAGCACAGAGTCTTACTACTCCTAGCAGCAAGATTTTGGTCACTTATTCCAGTCCCCAGTGTCCCACATAGACCAAGTGTGATGCCAGCAGGTTTGTTGTCTGTGATTCTGATGCCACAGCCATTCCCGCCACACGAAGCCAGGTGTCTGTACGCAACACGCCGGGCGAGAACTCTTGGGAGCCCGATAATTCACAGACAGATACGCACAACAACGATGAAAAAGAATCAAGTGGGGGAGAGGTATGGCTGCAGGCAGGAAGTGAGATCCTGGATGTGAGCAGCACAGCACAGCAGTTAAAGGAGCATGAGCTGCTGAGAACACAGGTACAAGCACCATCAGGAAAAGAGCGAACTTCAGAGCTGAGTGTGAGAACCACTCAACCTGACATGGGGACCCCGGAAAGCTAAGAAAGTGAGTTCCACAGTCCAGGATATGGGCAATGCCTGGTCACTGCAGTAACATCAAGTACAATGAACAGATGGAGTGGGAATACAATAAAATAAAGATTTCATTACATGCTGTCAATAAGAGACAGTTAATTGGGGTGGGGGAACTCCCTAGTAATGCTGGAGTTCAATACGGTACAAACTTGAGCCATCTTGCTATAACCTTAGAGATGTCTTTCTGGTCCCAAGAGAGAGTTTGAGTGAAAGACACAAATCAACTGGAAGGAAAATGATAGAACACTTAGAGCATGAAGACAGAAATCATAATAGAGCGAGAGGGAAATGATCAAGAATTTGAAAAATAAGATCAAATAACTGGCCTGGCTCTTTTTGTAACTTCTCTCAGCAGAATATTTACTCACTTCGAGTGCTCTGGAATCATTATCTGTAGTATACAATGCAGTACCTCATTTTAAAGTCTTCATCATTTGAAATCAAAGTATGTTCTCTGACCAAATTTGACTTAACTTGGAATTGAGCAACAAATCGAGCAATTATCAAATATTTGAAAGTAAAAAAAAAAACAAACACATTTCTGCATAGCTCACCGCCAAGAAGAAATCACAGAAAAAAATTTAAAAAATAGCAAGGATGGGGGCTGGAACAATAGCACAGCAGGTAGGGCGTGTTGCCTTGTATGCAGCAGACCCGGGTTCGATTCGCAGCATCCCACATGGTCCCCCAAGCACAGCCAGGAGTAATTCCTGAGTGCAGAGCCCAGAGTAGCCCCTGAGCATGGCTGGGTGTGACCCAAAAGGCAATAAATAAATAAATAAATAAATAAATAAAATTTGTGGAATACAGATAAAATAATACTTGTGGATCCTTTATGGATTTTGTTTATATCTTTGGAAAGTAAAAAAAAATAGGAAAAGAAAGTAAGCAAAAGCCAAGAAATAATGAAGAGTGGAAGTTACAAAAATAGAGCATAGAAACACAAGAGAAAAAATCAATGAAACCTAAGTTGGTTCTTTTAAAGGATCAATAAAATTGACAAACCTGTAGCTAAACCAACTAAGAAAAGTAGTGAGAAAACACATATTACCAAAATCTGGAATGAAAGTAGAAATATTACTGCTGACCTTATGGAAATTCAACATGTTATAGAGGCACACAGTAAAAAAAAAATTAAGTCACATATCAGATATTTAGACAAAAGTGAAAAAATTTCTTAAAAATCACAAAGCACCACTTATTTACAAAGGAATAGCTTGAGGAGATGACTCAAAGAGGGGGAGCACTGTTTTCTACAAAGAGGACTTGAATTTGGGCCCCAGTACCACAGTGCACCCAGACATGAACACCCAACAGTAAGGACCACAGTCAG
This sequence comes from Sorex fumeus, assembly GCF_029834395.1. Lineage (NCBI taxonomy): Eukaryota > Metazoa > Chordata > Mammalia > Eulipotyphla > Soricidae > Sorex > Sorex fumeus. The sequence goes on from NW_026606157.1 coordinate 8,591,738, forward strand.
GACAGCTGGTTCAGGGCCCCTGAACAACCATCTGCATAGTTCCATATTAAAAAGTATTTGAACTAGCAATTAAATAGCTCCGCAAAAAGACAAGTTTGGTCCAAGACTGCTTTATTCATGAACTCTATCACTTTGAGAGGGAACCGTACCCATCCTTTCCAAACTCTTCCAAAAGCAGAGGAGGGAAGGATCAGATTTGAATCTGGTAGGTGTCACCTAAGAACCAGAACCTGAGGGGCTGGAGCAATAGCACAATGGGTAGGGCATTTGCCTTGCACGGGGCTGACCCAGGTTCCATTCGCAGCATCCCATATGGTCCCCCAAGCACCGCCAGGAGTGATTCCTGAGTGCAGAGCCAGGAGTAATCCCTGAGAATCGGCTGGGTATGACTCAGAAAGAAAGAAAGAAAGAAAGAAAGAAAGAAAGAAAGAAAGAAAGAAAGAAAGAAAGAAAGAAAGAAAGAAAGAAAGAAAGAGAGAGAGAGAGAGAGAGAGAGAGGAAGGAAGGAAGGAAGGAAGGAAGGAAGGAAGGAAGGAAGGAAGGAAGGAAGGAAGGAAGGAAGGAAGGAAGGAAGAGAACCTGAACTGGAACATCGCAGGGAATGTTTACCTCACTTCTCTGTAAACCTCACCATGTTTACAGGAATGGGAATATTAGCAGAATCTGGGCAAAAAGACCAAGCCACAGAGAGAAGATTCCATTCCCTGACTATGTGGAATTTAGCCCAGGAAAGCAAGGCTGGTTTAATATTTAGAAGTCAATGACTATGACAGATGATATTAGCAACCCCCAAATGACCACCACATCAATACAAAAAATAATTTAACTCCAACAACTGTGAATGATAAAATTTTTCAACTAACAAGCAACAGAAGAAAATTTTCTAAACTCTAGAAAGATCATCTACCCCCAAAAGCCAGAACTAGCATTAAACATAATAATGAACAATCGAAGGCTTTCTCTGTAAAACTGAGGTCAAATAAATGATTTCTAGTCTCATGATTTCCAATTGACACCACAGTAGAGGTGTAAGTCAGTACGTTTCAAATAATAAATAATAGTGATTCACAGGGCTGGAGCTATATAGCTCAGCAGGTAAGGCGTTTGCCTTGCACATGGCCAACATGGCCGACCCGGGTTCAATTCCTCTGCTCCTCTTGGAGAGCCCAGCAAGCTACCGAGAGTATCTCGCTCTCATGGCAAAGCCTGGCAAGCTCCCCAGGACGTATTCAATATGCCAAAAACAGTAACAACAACTCTCACAATTTGTTGTGAGACGTTACTGGTGCCCGCTCGAGCAAATCGATAAACAATGGGAGGACAGTGCTACTACAATGCTACAGTGATTCACAGTAGAAAGGAATAAGTAAAATAATTTTAAACTAAAAAGTATTTGATTTATTTATCAAAAACTAAAGAAATTTGTGAAAACTGCAAAATAAAGAGCTCCAGCAAGATTAAGGTAAAAGGTAAAGGCCCTCCCGTTGATCGTCGATTTGCTCGAGCGGGCCCAGTAACGTCTCCATTGGAGACTTTGTTGTTACTGTGTCTGGCATATCGAATACTCTCGGTAGCTTGCCGGGCTCTCCGAGAGGGGCGGAGGAATCGAACTCGGGTCGGCCATGTTGGCCGCTTGTAAGGCAAACGCCCTACCCGCTGTGCTATCGCTCCAGCAAGATTACTAAATGTAAAATCAGAGTTCAAATGTACACCTACATACTAGTGTGATGAATGAGCTGATTATAAAGTTAAGAAAATGTTATCCGCAACACTATCAAAAGGAATAATGCGTTAAGAAATAAAAATCCACAGAGAGAACTTAAGACTTGAATATGCTTAAATGACCGAACAGGGTGAATAAAAATTAGATAACTTAACAAATGGAAATGACTTCCTCATGTAGATTAAAAGATTAAATATATTAAATGAAAATCTCCCTAAATGAAGCTAGACTGGTCCACAGTTGGTTTTTATTTACAATTTAATATTATAATTTATATATCTATAGGAAGTACGCAGAACAGTAAACAATTATGAAAGAAAAATCCAAGACCATACACTATTTCAAAGCACAAAGCTACAATGTGGCACTGCCTAAAGTTATATCTTGAGATCAGAGAAACAGAATTGAGAATCTAGTAATTCGTAGTCAATTAACTTTGAACAAAAGTGCCAAAGCAACTCAATAATCCTTCAACAAATAGTGCTATTACAATTAGATTTCCATATGTCACCAGATGGATTTAAACCAATATCTCACAACAACAACAAAAATTAATGCTCACAATTTATCAGAGATTTCAATGTAAAGCTACTGAAGGTCTAAAATGTTTGGAATCAAACAAACAAAATAATCTTTCCAATTTTAAAGCATGATACAGGAAGGAAAAATTGATCAATGAACTTTAGATAAAATGAAAAGTTAGTCACTCAAAATAAACGCTTATGGGAAAAAGTGAAAATAATAAAAGAAAGAAAGATAAGTAGAATAATTTAGGAAGACTGATAGAAGTTGTATGTTGAAGTCCAGGTGTTTTACGCTTGGATAAGATTAGTATCCCTTTCTGGTTATTTCAGAATTTCTTTCCAGGTGTGAATAACCTCAGAACATGGAGCTTTTCTGCAAAGTACATTAGCTCTAAATTACTAATAAAAACCAGATTTTTTATTTGGGGCAAAGCTGTAAAAAAATAAATAAATAAATAAATAAATAAACGCTTATGGATATGATAGTATGATTTATAGATTTGGGGAACTATTTAGAAGTTGTGTTTAAGATAAAGAAATTAGGGGGCTGGAGTGATAGCACAGCGGGTAGGGCGTTTGCCTTGCATGCAGCTGACCTGGGTTCAATTCCCAGCAACCCAAATGGTCCTCTGAGCACCATCAGGAGTAATTCCTGAGTGCAGAGCCAGGAGTAACCTCTGTGCATTGCCAGGTGTTACCCAAAAAGCAAAAATAAAATAAAGAAAGTATAGGTCAAAAGATAAGCGCACAATAAGGTGCAGCATATACACTGCACACAGAAGGAACAGGCCTGATCCCTGTGGCAACATGGTCTCTTGAGCACTGATAAGAGCAACAACAAAGAAGCAGTGAGTAGGATTATCCCCCAAATACTGCTGGTGTGGGTCAAAAACACAAAAGAAAAGCACTGATTAAGAATTTGCCTAGAATATGGAAGGGACTCATAAATCTCAATAAAACAAACCAAAACCTTACTAGAAATTTGAATAGACGTGTCCTCAGAGAGGACACCTGAGGAGTAGCTGACATATAGAAAATGACCCCAAAAACTTTAATCATTAGTAAAGGGAAATTCAAACCATCATGAGATGTGAGTTGATATCCACAAGGTTAACTATATTAAAGGGCAGATCATAAAACCACTGTCAGGAGTAGAAAAAATATATTGCTACGAGATAAATATTTCCCAATTTGGAGAAGAGCTTGGCAATTTTGTTATCACTAACTATAATATCCATAAATTCTACTATAAGATATCTTGGCCTGAGAGATAAAAAACATGTGTCTATACACAGGGCAGAATACGACTGTAATATTAGCATTGTTCATAACTGTCAAGAGATTTCAAAGATCCAGACTTCCAGAAATGGTTAATAAAGTACATTTAAAAAAATTTAAATTTCCAATTAATTTCCATGAAAGGATAAGCAAAATGTTCATTTATTCAATGGAATATTATTTGGCAATAAAAAGTAACAATGATCTGATGAATACTAATACAGGGACTAATCTCCAAAACATTACGCACAATGAAAAAATGAAAGATCATTCATTGTATATTTCCAATTTTACAAGCTCCCAAAACACTAATCCATAGAGACATAAAGAAGAATATAATTTGCCTTTGCTGAGGTTGGGAGAGGAGCTTTTGAAAAGGACAAACATGTTTTAAATTTGGATTGGGGTGAAACCTGTACAACCCAATAAATTTACTCAAAATTCACTGCATTAGACACTTTAGATGAGTAAATTTTAAACTACAGAAACAACATGACAATAAATCTGCTGAAAACTACCAAAGAGGGTCAAGTTGAATGATCCTGAGTTAGATGATTACAGAGAAACAGACATCGGCAGTACAAAGCTACAATACACATTTTTCAATAAAAACATTCAGATTTTCCTCATTACTAAGTGCAAACTTCATACTGTCTTTGTTACAACTGACCACACTATAATACCAGTTGCATATTAAACATATGTCTGCCCCCAGCATTTGCATCTGCAACTCCCTCTGTGCCTCCAAAATTAGGGTCACATCTTCTACGGCTCACTCCCTCACATCATTGAATATTCTGACAGTTGTCACCTCCTTGAAGAGGATTTGACACTCTAAAACAAGTCTTCATTTCTTTCCTTTTCCTTTGTCTACTCATACTTTCTTCATTGCATTGTATTTTATTAAATCCTTGATTAAATAAAAGGCTCCTGACAATAGTATCTGACACACATTAAGAGTAGTTCAATAAATATTTGTGGAAAGAATGAGTTGTGTTACAGATACAGTTAGAAAAATAAACAACAGAATCTGAAACTTTTAGGAAACTTTCAGAAAATGCAGAGAAGTTAATCATAAGCAAAAATACACTTTGTTTTGCTGGCTGTAACAAGCTATCAGAATAGGGAAAACATAGTATACATTTTTTGAGAATAATTTCCAAAGGAACAAAATATAGAAGGAAAAAAATATCCCCTAACTGGTGCCTGCAACCTTCTATTTGCATCTGGAATAGTTCTGCATTGATATCCATTCTGGATTCATTCCTTTGGCTAGGTTTATCACTAGATGATTTTAATGGGCTCTTGATGCCAGAAGCCTTTGTAGTAATCATCAGTGGGAAAGAATTATTATCCCGACCTAGTCAGTGAATAGAAAAGCTTTTGTCAAAGCCTCCCCTGGTCACTCTCATGCACATAAAGAGGATGCCCATCTTCCCATCCGGACAGGAGGAGAGAAAGAATATTAAAACAGGAGATTGTCTTGAAAAGGTAAGAGAACTCTTCTCATAAATTATCTTGTTAATGGTTTAATGAATAAGCCCAGGATGTTAGAAGAACAAAAATAATGGGGGGAAATTAGTGGGAAAATGCTTTTCCTGTTTTCCTTGTTTGTGCAGCCAATCCCATTACTGTAAGCGCCTGGTATTTCTCCTTCCCCTCTGTCCCTGCTTTTAAAGGCAGAGGCAGTTACCTTTTACTTTTTTTTTGGCCTAGGGGCCACAGCCTGAGATAGTCTGTGTTTCCTCCTGAGTTGCTGGGGGACCCTGAGGTGCCAGGGATCAAACAGGATCCAGCAGGCAAAGCCTGTGCCTTTAAGGCATCTCTCCAGTCCTGTTGTTGGTCAGTTTGGTAGGAGAAACAACCTAAGCCACCCAACTTCCTCCCCTCCTTTCCTCTGGGAGCTGGATGCCTGCTGGGATCACAGGTTCTGCCTGACTGGCCCCTAGGGAGGAGGTGGCTGGCCCTGCCCATGGCTTTTCTGACTGGTGAACAAATGCACTGCTGCCAATAGTCAAATTAGCAAGACTCAATTCTCTCTCTCTCTTTCTCTCTCTCTCTCTCTCTCTCTCTCTCTCTCTCTCTCTCTCCCCCCCCTCCCTCCCTCCCTGGATCTGTCTATGTCTCTCTCCCTTCTCTCCCTCCCTCTCCCCCATCTCTCTCTCTCTCTCTCTCTCTCTCTCTCTCTCTCTCTCTCTCTCTCTCTCTTCTCTCTCTCTCTCCCCCATGTCACTGTGATCACCAGTATGACCAACACTCCCCACCCAGTCTCTGGGTCACCATGATCAGCTGTAAAAGTAACCCTCGTACCCTCATCTGTGACATTCACTTGCACAATGGTGAACTCAAAACAATAAGCAGGCCAAGAAAAAAACTCACCTGTAATTTTTGTTCACTCAACACCAAACTGTTGATTTGGGAGGGGAAGGGGCGAAAGGTGTTCACAGCACTTCTCAGGGTTTATTCCTGATGCTGGGCCACTCCTGGACCACAGATGATGCTGAGGATAAAACCAGGTTGGCCACATACAAAGCACACACCCTACCCACTGCACTATCTGATCCTTGCACAAGTTTTCACTCGCCAGCAGTATACCCTAACTGAAGACACATAGACAGTGAGAATTCAGAGAACTTAAGTCCCACATATTCTGCAGTTTTACACTGTCTTTTAATGTGTTCCTTTCTCTAGTTACTAGAAATACATACGAAGTCTTCGTACTTAAGTCTAAAGAATGGGCTAAGAACCAAATGCTATCTCCCCTCGTATAAACCCCAGGAGTTCAGTGTAGCTACCACCCAGTAAACAGCACTTCAGTGTGGAAAGGATTGGCCACAGACACTAGAAAAATCTCTGAACTAAGAGACGAAGACTGTTCTTTTTCCTAATTCAGGGACAGTTTGACCCAAATCATTTGAGATGTCAGGAATGAAAAGGAGATAGAAAATCTATGAAGCTACTTTTACCAAAACACTTTTTAAGGATTTTCGGTGCACATTTTCTAGAATATTATGCCAAATAAATAACTACTCTAATATAAAGGACCCATAGTATCAATTATTATCACTGTCAATCAGAAAATGAAAGCATCCCACAATGGCCTTGACAAAACTGACTATTATGATTGTTTCTGCAATGTTAGAAATATTTAAATGAAGACACTTCAAGGAGATTTTGACACAACAGGTTTAACAGATAGGGCCTAATTATGTCAGTCAAAGAAATTCAATTACCAGAAGGAATGGATAGGCATTCTAGATACAGAAGTAGATGTATTTTTAAGATCCAGTTCTAATTCTCTGAAAGTATTTTAAGGCACTATAAGTCTCCATTTACTTTAAAGAAATGATTTTAAGATTTATTAGAAAAATGTTTTAATTTCTATATGTGGTTCTATCTGATTGTATTATACCCCACCCCATAAAGTGTTAATCAGGTGTGGTTAACCCTTAACAGAGATATCCATGTTCAATTCTAAAGATGACCACCTCATAAACCACATTTTTCTAAATTTATATCTATACCTGTAGAAATGCATCTGTCTTCAATCTCAGGTGCCATGGGATTTGTCTCTATGATCCATGGAATGCTGATGAATGAGGTTCAAATAGAAGAGGCACTGAATGTGATTCAAGTCATTGGACATTTGCAGCTTCTCCAAACGCTCACTCTGGCAGAAGCCAGCGGCCATATACGGAGTGGCATGCTTTGTAAGAGGGAGTCAAGAGCAGCTACAACAGGGGGCACCAGGAATGCCATGCCTGCCTTTGTCTCAATCATCCAAGCTGTGACAGCAGACCCCGAGCCAGGAACTCACCTTCAAAACCCCAACCCATCAAGTGACTCCAAGCCTCATGGAGGTCTGATTGCAGTGAATTGAAAGACCCCAAGTGAAAAGCAGAGAGCTAAAATCAATCCAATCAGGACGCTGAGAACATGTAATAAACTATAGGTTGAAACACTTAAGTATCAGGGTAGGTTATAAGGTTGCCATAAAAAGCAGAACAAGGTGTGGCGTTGATAGAATTCAGACAAGGTTAAGAATCAGTCTGAGTTCATGGTTCTCTGATTATGCATGACCATACCTACAACTCAATAATCTCATTTGTAAAACAAACTAATCAGATCTTGGTCACATCCCAGAGCTACTAAGTAGATTCACAGTACTTCTAAACTACCTGAACTTCAGAGTATCATTTTATGTTCATATATTAAATTCTGAGATAGTGTGGGTGTATAGTTTTCAGCAAACCTTCAAAGGAATGCTCAAGGCTAAGAAGAGATTTTAAAAGATGAGAGAATCTCTAAAGCCTTCAGCTTGAAACTTTCATTATTTTATGAAAGCTAAAAAAGAAAATTGAAGCTCAAAGATCACACATAGTTGTTGATCAAGAAATTTTTTGTGCTTTTCATGTTAGATGTCAGAAATACCAGGTCAAATTATATTGTGTTCCCAACCATCCCTGATACTTTTGACCATTTCTCCCTCACTTTTCTAACTACAAAATGTTTTGACATTAAGATACTGGTTTTGAATAAAAGAACAATTAAACAACATAGAAACCTTGTTCTGAAATTTGTTTCCTGTTCTAACAAGAGGGTGTCTTCTGCTCTCTAGCTAGCATGGGCCTTATTATTTGACCTTTCTGACTTTAATTAAAGCATCCAAATCTGGTCTAAGCTGTTTATTTAGTTACCACTCTAGAAACAAACCATGCTTTTCCAATAAAATAATTCTCATCTGAACTCCCCAAACTTACTGAGTGACTATTCTACTCCAGTAGCTAGCCCAATCAACCCAATAAACTTGCTGAACTCAGTAGCAAGAAAGCTTAGTTCCATTTCTGAGCTTTCTCCCTACTAGAATGTAATCACACCTAGCATAGATCTAGGACCAGAGAGGTAGTACAGTGGCACGATGCTTGCCTTGCACATGACCAAACTGAGTTCGATCTCTAGTACCATGTATGGTCCCTGAGAACAGAGCCAGGAATAAGGCCTACTTTTGTCCCCCAAATTAACAAAGAAATAAATTTGTGTTAGTTTTATCTATTGGTATACTGCCCTCCACTATGTCTATAATGATGACCTATGGTCACTAAGTAATTATCTGCAAAATAAATACATGTCTGAGTGCGGATGTTGGGGAAAATACGAAAAGGTTAGTTACCAGCACTCATGCACTGCAAGTCATCCAGAGATGATGATTCCCACACAAAAGAAATATTACAAGGGTAGGAGCAGAAATAAAAGACAAGAGCCCCCAGAAAGAAAAGTCATAAGGTAACAATCAGTATCAGGGACAGAGAAAGGAAAATCCTGGCCTTAACAGTATATTGTCATTGCAACAAGACACTGTTCATTTCTGGGAGACACTTTCAGAACATAGAAGGCTGGTTCAAAGTATGGGAAGGGTCCAGATGCCAAAGATACGTTGCACTAAATTCCAGATGATGCACATTTACCAACCACTTTCTTTTTCTTATTTTAAGAAGTAAATAACAGGTAGAGCACAGGAGAAATCATAACAATGAATTTACAATTCTCTTCAGAAAAGTATTTGTAACTACTCACATTTAACATACACCTCAGAGACCTGGGCCCTACGAAAACAGGATGAGAACACTATTCCAGTCTCCCAAAGAGGAATCCAAAGAACTATGCTTGGAGTATCACGCTTCACTCAAATGAAAGAAAGAATCCGGAGTTCTGACCTCCGTCGATGATCAAGAATCAGGGATGCTGTCTCATTTGCCAAGGCATCAAAAATCAAAAGGGCTGCACACTAATGAGATTTGGAGATGACCGCTGGACTAGAGCTGTTACAAACTGGATTCTATGGGACGTCAAGAGATCGCGTGGCCGCTCACCTGTGAGATGGTCAGACTTCTTCGTCAAGACCCTGAATGATTGGTTTGAGGCTCTTTGTGTTCCTAGAATGAGCAGACGCCATTGGGCTACACTAGCATGCAACAGGGACAAATGGAGACATTACTGGTGCCCACCCGAGCAAATGAGTAATAGGATGTCAAGTGATCAAGTGATCACATTTAACATCTCCTCCAGATTGCTGATTTGCATAATGTCTACTAAAATCAATGTAAAAGTAGAAACACACAATATTCCTTTGTGCCTGTACTCTCTCTCTCTCTCTCTCTTTCTCTCTGTCTCCCTTTTTTCACCTAAAGACAAAGACAAACTGTAGTTTGTCCTTTGGCATAGGATTTTTCTATTTGCTGAGGATTGAAATATATATATTTCAGGTTACTAACATTATAAATCAACCCTTTGAGACTAAATTTACTATTTTTCCTTTCTATTTCTCCAAGTAGAAAATTTCCATGTCTTCATTTTTTTTCCTTTGTTCTGTTAGCTTTTATGTGCAGTTGGAAGCCATATGGGCAGTGTGGCCCATTTATGGAGTCATTGCTTTGTGGTAACAATTCCTTTGTTGCTCAGTCTTTGCGCTGTGCCTACAGCCTGATTCGTGCCTGAGTTGTTTGGAGATCAAATCACCTCCACACAGAGGTCTGGGTTAACAGCAACTGTCCCAAAGTCACACTTAAGTAGAAATAAACAGCAATAGGTGAGCTGTTTCTCTTTGGATCAGCCTGGACTCATTATCCTGTCCACTTATTTTTTTTGTTGATTGTAAATAATAACTGTATTTTTTAATGGAATCACTGTGAGGTGCAGTTACAAAGCTTTCATGCTTGAGTTTCAGTTATACAATGATCGAACACCCATCCCTTCACCAGTGCACATTTTCCACCACCAATGTCCCCAGTATCCCTCCTCCCCATCCCACCCCTTCCGCTGCCTCTATGGCAGCCCAGTCAACTGCTTAAACTTCATTGAAGATACGATTTTTTCTTCAAACTATGAGTATCACCATGTTCCCTCCCTCTACTCCTGAACAAGGCGATGATGATGGTTTCATTATTGGTAATGAGACAAATATAGCAAAATTAACCAGAAAACAGCACAATCACACTTCACTGGAAACTTGCTCCTGGGACTTTCTTCAGTTTTTATTCCTGAGTTCCAAGATCATGGTGACAGGAGAGATCACTTCTAATGTCCCAATATTTCATAAGCAAGCATATGTTAATAGTCATATAAAACAATGATAAAAGCTTTCTTATACATGTCTGCCCACACAAAAAGACAAATTTCTAGTGTTTTAGTTTACAAGTAGACCATATAGACAAATTGATATGTACTTTTCCTTTATCAATTGTCTTCCATATCAATATAGGCAAGAAGAACAAAACATGTCTCCATCCATGACAAAATGAAGACAAATTCTTGTGCCTGAGAGCAACTCAAGAACATGAATTTCCTCTTCTCATCATTATTCCCTGGAATAAGAGGGAAAACACACCAATCTGAAAATATGATGAATTTAAAATTTTGGGAACCCACACAATAAAGCAGAGAATTCTGAACGGCAGGTTAACTTTGTGTAATCAGTCTTTGAGTCACTCTGAATCAGCCTTATAAATCGATGATCACTAAATTGTAGTCCCAACACGCTAGGCTTTGTGCTTATCATTTATGACCCTTCAAATAGAGCCAGGCCCTGCTACATCATGCCTGAGAAACCTCCAAGGAAATCAGAATTGCGTTTGGATGAAAAATCAGCAGGTGGCACTCTTTCCTCTGTGTCCCTTTGGAACCACCTTTGCAGGTCAAAATATTAGAAGTCACTTCCCAAGAGGGGGAAAGCCAGGGTCTTGAATGGCAGTAAGAGGTCAGTCTTGAAGAAGAGGCGGTTAGGCCTTAGTGAACCGCAAAATGCTTCCTAACTCTACGTGGGCAATTCCCCCTTGCTCACAGTCTATTAGGTCCTGCCCTAATAGTACGGAGCAATTTAATCTCACCATAGGAATAGGCGATTCCCAGGACAGATTAACACACTTTGCGAATAAAGAAATCCTGTTCCATCCCACGTGAACAAAACTGCGTTTCTACTAAAAAAAAAAAAAAAAAAAAAAAAAAAAAAAAAAAAAAAAAAAAAAAACTACTAAACAGTTTTCACATTTTCATCTCTCTAGTTTCTCAGCATATCATTAATCAAAAGCTTTTGAAAGAGCTTAAATTCCATATGCGACTTCAGTCAGGCTGAGAACAGGAATTAGAGGGATTGACTGCAACAGACAAGGAAGTGACACTGGTCGCCTCCAGTGAGGACTGATTAGAGCCCGGATCCTTTTCCCAGAGAAAGTTCTTCTGACTAGGCTGGACTTCTTTGCCACAACCACTTCTCTGTATGACAATGAGCACACAGTCCTAAAGGTTTTCAGTCAGACTAAAGGAACTGCAATCATCTTACCTCAAAGATCTAAAGAGCTTAATCATTTTAATTTATAAAATGGTTTACTTTCAGCTAGCAGACCATTTCATTTGTCTAATCAAAAGTAGCTTTCTAAAGTAGGTGAACATCTAATTCAACCATTGCCAAGAATAATCTTGATTTTGCAAACTTTAGAAAGAGGTTCCAGCTTCTAATGACAATATATTTGGTCGTTGATCTACTACATACTAAATGATTAGTGGGAGAAGACGCTTAATGGTAGGTTTAGCATAGCAAATGAATTCTTTGTTTTCTCTTATTTGAGATGCCCAAGGGCAATTTGGAGTTGCCCAAATGGTATTATAGAATCATAAAGAGCAGAAACGCTCTAGAAATATGGACGAGTGATAAACAGAATCAATCTGGGTTGATGTCTTTTTTTTAACCCATTTGCAAATCAGATGAGATGGGTACCTCCCTTTGAAGAGAAGCCTCAGACTCTCTAATATCCTGAAACCCACTGGTAAGCTGCAGTTGTTACTAAAGTATTTCTTTTCCTTCTATTAAGAACTATGCTGGAGAGGTGGCTGATGAAGACACTTTTCAGGTCTAAAGTGTGGAATCTACGGGAAACATCAGAGTACACTAGTTTGGATTTTATTGATGCATTTCAAGATTAGACAGGTCTGACCAACCAACCTTCCTCTCAGCAGCCTAACTGTCCTGCCAGGAGCCTAACTGCTCCTTCTGCAAGATGACACCATCATCAGTGAGAACACCACGCCCAAAGCTTCAGCTCACCAGAGGTTGTGGGTGATTCCAGGGATGCTGTAGCCCTGGGACTTGAGTCTTCCAGCCAGACTCAGCATCTTTACAAGGCTCAACCCTTCTCTGGGGATCTAGAAGATGGAGCACACAGCCACCAATACCTACACGGAAAAAAGATAGTGAAACGGAAGTCTGATGTGCCCCAAAGGCACCCAGAGCTGGCTGATTGTTACGAGGCCATCATCACGGGTTGATGCAGTAAGTTTCACTGCAAATTTCACTTCCCAAACTCACACACAACCAGCATTGCTACCATTATTAAATGGTAGGTTTGAGGAAAGCTACTTGGGAAGAAACAGGAGAGAGAAAAAAATTCAAGTTCGCTTACCCAGACAACAACTGGACCTAGAAGTAGTTTCTGCAAGTCACTAAGTATTTAGTAGATATTCCGAAATGACTCAAGTCCACACTTTTGGCTTCTTAATATAGATGGCTGGGTGTTGAGAAGAGGCAAAGTATATTATTTCATGAAGTGCTTTTGGGGAGAAGGGGATTGAGAGGTAAAACTGCTGGCTTTGTGTGGCAAGGTCATGACCTCTGACAACTTTGGAGATTGTGACTTTCACCTCCCTCCCCTGAGATCCCTAACTTGCCAAAGAATCAAGTCTGTAAGCCTGGGCCAGACAGAATTCCGCATTGTTTTGAAGCTAGGTTCTCTCCCTCTCTCTCCCTCCCTCTTGTTCCCTCTCTCTCTTTCTCTCTCTGTCGTTCTCTCTCTCTCTCTCTCTCTCTCTCTCTCTCTCTCTCTCTCTCTCTCTCTCCCTTTCTCCCCCTCTAAACAAAACAGATCTGAACCGAGCCAAGGAAACAAAAATGTATTGTTCCTCACAGATGGAAGCCAGTGTCGCCTAGGTAACCAGATTAATCTCCTTTTTCTCTCCCTTCCTCTCTTGTAGTGCGGTAATCGGTGGGCTCTTTTCACAAAAAAGCCAGCCTCAAAGCTGGGGCTCTAACTAGGTTCCTAATTAGCTGCAATTTACAATGAAGACAACATGATGAGATAATAGAAATTTGCAAAATAATGACATACCTCAGCAAAATATTCCTCCTCCTAAGAACCATTTTTATACAAAAACAATAAAGAGGGCCCTTCTAAAGCAAAGCTGGAAAATGGTGGTGTATTATGTAACACAGAACATTATTGTTCGCCTCTTGTTCCCCCAATCAACAGCTTATTGTTTGGCATCTTAAATAAAAATGACTCAAATACAGGCCACATAATGATCTCCATTGCGCTAATACACTGTATATACTGAGTAGTCAGAAATTCACGGGAACCCATGCCAGCGGGGCTGGAAAAGTAGCAGGGCCCAGGAAGGTAATTTACAAGACAATGCAATAAGCATTATTACTGTTCTTAATCACACATATCTTTCTGATTCCTGTCAGGATGCACTCTGACATCAAAAAAAGGGCACCCGAAAGGAGGACAGCTAGTTAATGAAATATGATGGATCACATTTGTTTTCATGTGGTGGTTAGCTCAAATGAAGCAGCCTCCAGACTGTTAGCCAACAGTATTCTCTTGTGTGACATCAAAGACTACCATTCAATGAGGACAGGAAAAAAAAAAATCACAGTAAGACAGCACAGAGGGAGGGGGGCCTCGGAACTGAAAGAACCATTAATAGTAATCTCTACCTTATGTCCCAGAGATCAGGGCAGGCGCTAAGCGGCCGCTGGCTTCGCCGTGACGCTCACCGGCACCTCTGAAGATTTCGGGGGAACAGGAAAGTGCAGTGGGCAGGATCTGACACTTTGCCACCCAGGAGCCATTTGTCATGAGTAACAAGAAGGACACCTCTCTGGGCCTTTTCTGCATTCAGATTACACTGAAACATGGAATCCAAGTCATGAAATCGAAGGCTATGCCATGTTTTGCATCAACAAGGATCATTCATAAATGGCAACAGATTGTCTAACCAATCAGGAGGAAAAAAAAAAACAGCCGTACACAAAAAGTAAGTCCGCATTTGCTTACGGACGAGTAATTGTGCAGAGTACAGCTGCACATACTTGAAAACTAATGGCCCCTGTACTGCCCCATAAATAACGACTGACTAAAAACCAATTGGCCAGGGACGGAAAAAGCATTAACCCCTTGGTCCTTTGGCCCTCGGCAACAACAAGACAACTAGATCCCCTCACAAAGTAATTAAAAGGTAACAAGTAGCACAGATTAGAGAAGGTGCCAAATGGGCTCTAATGACTTTGGAGGAAAAATTGTTGTATTTGGTAACAGCATTTGCAGAAATGCAAAAAAGGAAGACCATCTGGGTGTACCACAACCCTAGAGAGTTTGGCATCCATGTTTTGGAAACGTGGCAAAGATATCTTGACTGGCATGGGACTATCAACCTTTTCCAAAGATTGAAAAAAAAAATGGTTTTTTTTTCTTTGAATCTCAGCCAAAAGAGAAAGAGAGCGAAAGGCTGTGACATCGTGCTGAGAGCCAACACAAGGTGGTCGAAATCTCCAGGTCTCTGCTTGGAGACTTTCAGTGGGTCTGACATTAGCTTTGAAAGGTGATCCACTCACCAAACACGGCTGACTTGTGTATTCCAGTTAATCCTCACAAGACACGTCCCCATCACATAACACACTGGATGACTCCATATGATGATTTTTGACGGAAATACTGAAGAAGAATGTGTTAAATACTGACAACTAACTGTCCGTGGTATAAGGACAAATGTATCTGCCTCCAAGGCTTCATTTAACTCCTAGACGCTAAAAGCTTCTTTTTTCCATCTCTTTAAATGATCAGAGCTGTGTCTACCTTACAAGATTGGGAATTAATAAGACTCAGCACTCAGGCATAGCAATGCCTCCTCATCCCGACACACCCCTCCCCCAGGACCTCCACGATGAATTTAGTTCATATCCGCCCATTCTGAAGAACATCCACCTGGGGATACATGGTCATACCTGGTTAACTTTCTAAACAACACAGATTCTTGCCAATACCATTGCCCACACTTGTGTCTCACCCCAGTGAAGCACCCTTGGAGAAGTTCTTAGTTCTTTTTTTTTTTCTTTCTGGAGCTGGAGTGATAGCATAGTGGTAGGGCGTTTGTCTTGCACACAGCCAGCCCAGCCAAGCCAGGTTTGATTCCTCAGCCCCTCTCAGAGAGCCCGGCACGGTACCAAGAGTATCTTGCCCGCACGGCAAAGCCTGGCAAGCTCCCCGTGATGTATTCAATATGCCAAACGCAGTAACAAGTCTCAAAATAGAGACGTTACTGGGCCCGCTCGAGCAAATCAATGAACTGGAGGACAGTGCTATAGTGCTTTTTGCTTTCTGGGTCACTCCAGGCTCACGCACTCAGGAATTCCTCCTGGTGGTGCTTGGGGGACCCTATAGGATGCTGGGAATCAAACCCAGGACAGCCACATGCAAGGCAAACGCCCTACCTTCTGTGCTAATTCCTCCAGCCCTCGGAGGAGTTCTTACACACCCTTTGGGATGAACCTCCCCCACTCTTTGCGATACCCCCACCCTCCCTTTCAGGTAATTTCACTTCCGGTCAGCCTGCTTCAGCTGACCCCACGCTCCTGTCCACTCATGTCATTTTCCAAAACCATCTTGCTATCCCTGCACGACTCTCCTTGTGCTGAGTCTCACCTGCCACCAGTGGCCGGGACCTACTCCTCTCTCTCCACCCAGGATCTTGTAGCCCTGTCTCCTCCCACCCACAGCACACCCCCCAACGCCATCGCCCAACCCCACGCAGATTCTTGTCATCCTCCTCACTCCTCCCCGCACCTGCTGTCTTCTTGAACCCACCCCCACCCCTTCCTTACAGATTCTTTTCAGTCCAAGCTCATGGTGACATTCACAGCCCTGCATCCCCAAAGCGAACGCCGATTTAAAAATACGGATTAAAACACGTTTTCTCCCTGAAGTGTGTTGCTGTTTTTATCATCTGCTTAGAAATGTTACCTGCATTTCTGATTAGTTATCAATAAAAAGCCAAAAATATGCAAGGGACGGGGGAAAAAAAATACATTCAGCACACCTGATCAATCAACAGTCTAAACACAAATCCTGATCCACAAGCACAATATTGGAATCTTGAAAAGTCGGGACTGGAAGGATCCTTTGGTCTTTTCTTTCTTTTTATTTTTTCCTTCTCCACTTAGGTAAAATGAAGTCTAGACCCACCTCAGTGGAGGCAAAAGTTCAAAGCTTGGTTCTCTCCAGTCTTAGCAACCTAGCCTTTGAGTTCTGGTGACTATTTCCTTCCCAAAGAGAATTCTATTTCTGAGATTATTCCTCTTCACAGAGAATTCCTCCTGGAAGATTAACAAATACAACCACCCAGCGCCACTCTAAGAGAAGGCCGCATTGATATGGAATAACACATTTACATGAAAACGTTTTCCAGCCTTTCATTCTGTGGAAAACATAGATATCTCTCCCCAGGGAGGGCCTCCTAATCTTCACAGACACAGTGAAAACAGACACAAGAGAAACAAACTAGCAAGTCTGGGGTTGGAAATGTAAATAGATCTAAAGGTGAAAGACTGGAGAGAGTCTGGTTCGACTTCCTGTTATCTGCCTGTTAATGCTAAAACCCACTCTCACAAAGGACAAGACCAGCTATCCCGTGAGCAGGCCTATTGAATGCTTCTTTGCCATTGGGGCCAAAGCTGGCCAGTGTGGGATTACAGAGCCTCTTCTTCCAAAGTGACTCAGCACTTGGGAAGGAGGAATGAGTTTCCCCGGGTGTTACACATAAACCCTCACAAGTTCAGTGCAACCTTAGTCACCTAGAAGAGCCCTAGATCTCAGGGCTAGTGGCTGCTCTAACACTGTCACTGTCCTCCCGTTGTTCATTGACTTGCTTGAGCGGGCCCAGTAACGTCTCCATTGTGACACTTGTTACTGTGTTTGGCATATCGAATACGCCAGTCACTGGTAGCTTGCCAGGCTTTGTTGTGCAGGCGAGATGCTCTTGGTAGTTTGCCGGGCTCTCTGAGAGGGGCGGAGGAACCAAACTCGGGTCGGCCAGGTTGGCCGCATGCAAGGCAAACGTCCTACCGCTGTGCTGTCTCTCCAGGAAGAGGTATAGTGGCTAGGTAAATTGAAGTTCAATTTGACTTAACATCTTCCAGCCTGTTAAATCCCATGCAAAATTTGATTCTTCTTCTACAAGACAAAATCAGCTGACAGGTTGGAGGAAATAGTAACTTTGACCAAAGGAGGGGAAATTATCACTGAAAACTCAACCCAAGCACATGCCTGGCCCAACACACAGGGTTCTACCCTCCGGGGCCTGGCCTGGTGGGGAAGCTGGTCTTTGATTAGGTCCTTCCCCAACATTAAGGTTCTTTGAACAAAGCAGAAGGCAGAACCACCAGACACTGAATCTGGAATAATGGACGTCCCACTTACCACTGAATGCCAAAGCTTGGATTCTACAGAACTTTGACTAAGTCAAATGCAGTGCAAGTGAGAGCCTCCAGCTACTCACACCATGCAAGTAACTCGGGGTCAAGTTCCTTGACTTGAGTTCCAGCACGGATTAAACTCCCAAGGGCCCACAAATGTGTTGTATGGTGTTTCAGCCAGGCATGGCAACTTGGACTTGGGGAGGGTGGGGGGTGACACCTTTCCGCTGTCACCTGGAGGGGATGATCCCCAAGGGCCTGGCTTTCTCTCTACCCGATCCTGAAGTCAAGACCAGGATCACGCCCTGCAAGCAGCGATCCCAGCCCAGAAGCCACAGCGTTCAGCCGGTGTGCCTTACTTAAAGGAAGAAAACAATTAAGTGAAACCTTGAAGTAATCTCCTTCTGCCTGTTTAGCCCTTCATCCCTCAATGTGTGGTTAGCAAGTGTGGCAATCAGGGCCGGGGCCTGCTATCATTCGGCCTTAATTAAAAAAGACACAGGCAGCAGAGCTGTGAATTAGAAATGGAGCTCCGCACTACCCCTGATTAATTCGAGGCTCATGTTGGATTAATAACTCCCAAACAAAGAACAAAAGGAAATTGTTATGCGAATTGCAGCCCTCCCAGGCCAGACAAAGGTCAAATCACAGGATTTCAATTTCATCCGGAGTCGCTTAATCAACTCCCTCGGAAGGAAGACCATATGCAGCTCTGAAAGCTGCCCATTGTAGTGGCCTTGTCGCGGGACCTGAGGGACAGCACAGCCATCCTCTCCCGCTACACTCAATCGCTTCTCTTCTTTCCCCTCCAAGACGACAAACACTTCATTATGACCAGTGATGAAAGGCGAGCCGTGCCCTGCAGAGAGCGCCCTGGCAACGGGGGGCTATGGCGGGAGCCGGGCACTGGCTGGCACCTCGCCCCCCACAGCGGGTCCCTTGCCCAGCGGGCACCCAGGCCAGAGTGATGTCACTGGCGGAGCGCGGGGCTGGTGGATGGGAGACCCAGACGGTGGACATGCTGGGGAAAGCAGACGACTTCTGCCTGGCCAGCAGGGAAATGGAAGAAGAGTGCCTGATATTCCGTGGGTATCAGCACACAGCCCCACCCTGGGCCCCAGGGAAGCCCTGCGAGATCTGGATGCAGGAGCAGCCTGTGAGATAGGGAGATTCCTGGTACTGTCTGCCTTCCCCGCCCTCATCCCCTGTGGCTGCAGTTCCTGCTCACTGGGCATCTCTGTCCCTGGAGACCTCTCCATAGAAGCACAGAGCCACACTTGCAGGGAGGCCGGAAGGTGTGTGGACCTGTCTCAAGTTTCCAGAGCTCCAAAGGTCACTTCTTGGGGACCATGGCAACAGGGTTCTGTAGCATCAAAGCCCGGTGTACCCCAAACAATGTTCTGGCACACCGGGTGTTAGACTCCAGTGGATATCGTGGGAATTTGAATGAGAATTCCCAGATCACCCTCTGACCCTGCTGGAAGCCATGACTGTATTATCTTAAGGGCAATGCTGACAAATAGGATTCTGGGTGGGTGTCTCATGTGGGACGTGGAGTGAAGGACTTGATTCGTGAGGTGCTATCTCAGATCCATCGGAGGCCCTGTGCCTAAGCCTGACTGAAGGGGACAGCATTCTCAGAATGGGGATGGCCCTGGAGGATATAATTTCAGTCAGATGAAATTGAAATGCATTCGGATACGCTGCCTGCCCATTACCACCAAAAGCCCGGATGACTCTTGGCTTAGCCCACCCGTGGGTAGGTGGCAGTGTGTGCTCGGGAGTTACGGGGCTGGCGTGCCCCCTTTCACATTGGGTGGCTTCTCAGGGGACAAGAATGACTTCTGCCTTCTGAGCTACCCTAAGAGTCAGGATATTACTTTTAACAAATTAGCACCCCCATCAGAATTGAAAAGTTTTATATTTAAATTCAATAGATATCAAAAGTTATAAATACATCCATGAGTCATAATTTACAGGGAGCATTCATGCAAGCCATGTTCCTTGGGCGACATGCAGCTTTCAAATAATGAGCACATTCAGGAAGTATATTCAGATGTTTCTTACACATGATAGAACAGCTGCATTGAGAGTTTTTGAGGATGATTCTTCCAGTTTCTCTTAAAATGAGTGCATTTCTTTTCTGGAAAGCACTATTACTAGATCTGCATACTTAAGACAAACTCAGAACTTAGATGAAAGTCAAACTTTTTCATATTGGCTTGAAACCCAGAAAAACTGCCCAAATGCCATATATGAAATGAGGAATCATCTTGTAGACATATGAATTCTTAGGAAAATGATTTCAACACAGGACTTGATTATTTTAGATAGATGGCTTGTAAACATCCCTCAAATGATGCTTAATAAAATAATCAACTAAATTAATTGCTGAAATGAATTATTTCCTTTTTATAAAACTGAGTTTTGATGCTGGCATTGAGCCTACATTTAGGATTATTTTAAACTGTTATCCTTAGTTGACTTGGCAAAAAAATCACAAAAATAATTCCCAAGAGTAGAGTGCTTGAACATGCTAGGTGTTCAACATTATATGCAAATATTTATTTTGTTTTTAATTATTCACTTTTAACTGAGCCTTACAAGAGTCATGCGGAGCAGGTCACCATAATTTATTCAACATTTACTGAATACTTCCTCTTTCCCAGGCACTGTGAGTATAGCAGTGAATAAATGGACATAATCCTTGCCCTCAAGGTGGTTTTCTTTTTCTTTTGCTTTTTTTTTTTAAACAGGTGAAGAAATTGTGGCTTAGAGCAATAAGTAAGCTGTTCTGGGTAACATCCAAAGTAAGTAGTAGATCCATGATTCTGAAATCCAGAGTATTAAATCATTCATCTATGCTTTTTTTTCCTTTGGACATATGGGCTGGAGTGATAGCACATAAATAGGGTGTTCACCTTGCAAGCTGCCGGCCCGGCTGAGATGGGTTCGATTCCTCCACCTCTCTCAGAGATCCCAGCAAGCTACCAAGAGTATCTCACCCACACGGCAAAGCCTGGCAAGCTACCCGTGACGTATTCGACATGTCAAACACAGTAACAACAAGTCTCACAATGGAGATGTTACTGGCCCCGCTCGAGCAAATCAATGAACAACAGGAGGGCAGTGCTACAGTGCTACATGCTTTTCTTAAAATAACCTTGGTAAGCATGTGCCATTCTCTCCAATCAGAAGCCAATTTAGACTAAGACAGGTATCTGGAGAAGATTGTTTAACTTTAATAAGTTTGAAGCACATATTAGTTCAACACTTTAGAGTAGCGTGGAAATGGTTAGAAGGATTTAATTGTGCTTCGCAACAGGGCAAATTCTATTTTACACCATGAAGGTCTAATTTAACTACAAAACAATTACTGTTGATATCATACAAAGTATATCTCATTCACTCAATCAAAATATCAAATGAATTTATATCAAGACAATCATATAGCCCATAAATTCCATCAACGGTGCCATATTAACTAAAACCAAACCAAATTTTATAGTAATAAACACCGATTCAGATTTAACAATCTAAATAACTGCTATGATAGCAACAGAAAGTAAGGGCATAGCTTAAAAATAACCAGCATGATTCAGGAAATGCATGAATTTATAGGAATTTGCTTCAAATGAATATTTTGCTTCCAAATAAGTTGGCTAAATTTTATTTTATGTAAGACATTTTGAAATACGTGTAATAGTATCAAGCACTAATTGCAAATGATCAGACTCATGGATTCTGTCAGGCTAACTGGTGAAGGGCCAGGAAGTCAGGTTGGAGAGAACGTATGGAAGTGGGACACAGGCTCGGTCCCTGGAACCTCCCTGGTGTGAAGGTCTGCACATTCATAATGTCACCTGACTGAATTACGAGCAGACCATAAAGCCTGGCTATAGACTTTCTGATTATCACTGAGCAACACAAACTAAGAGTGGCCATCTATGCCAAATTTCTCTATCTCAATGAAAGTTCCAGAAACAGATGGTCTTCACATATAGGTTATTCCATATGCACAAAATATGTGACTACTATAAAAGGCAAGTTATAAACAATTGCCTATATACTATATTATTAAACTGTGTCAGCAAATATATTTTTTCTTTGTAAAATATCTTGTTGAATTATTCTTCTATAAACTTAACTGCACTTGATACTCATAAAGTCTTTGATGAACACAGTCTGAAAAATACTTTGAAAACATTAGCTATCCTGTTTTCAGTGTACAAATATCAAAGAGAAAAAGAATGAAAAAGAAATGAATCGTAGTAGGATAGATAAGTGTTACCTTTTAGGTGTGAAACACTGAGGTTGATCCCCAATAGCACAATGAAAAATAAGAAATGAACAAACAAAACAGAAATTCCCCAATAGACAAGTTGTGAACAGAGTGAAAGAGGACGTGCCTTTTCATGTAAGGGTAACACTAGATTTAAAAAATGCTAAGGCAGGAGTTTATAGATTGGAATCCAAAGAGGAAACAGCCAGGGGCAGGAAAGTTTGACAAACTCAATGTCCAAACCTAACGGAAAGAAATCTACTTTTTAAAACTAAATAAAGTCTTATGGTTACATAATCAATACAAGGAATTAAAAGAGTAGGAATTGAAAGCTCAATCTATTGCTCACTTAAACAACCTAATTTCTACTTTTAACATAATACCTTTGCTAACATTTTACTCAAAGCAAATATTTCAGACATAGGGAAGAGTGCCTCGGTGTGGTTTTTTACAGGATTAGGTCTTATAAAGATGTTATACTCCCGCCTCTCGTGTTATGGAAAAGAGTAAAAAAATCCTCTCATATACCCTATCATTTGATGAAGACATGGCCAATGATGAGATAGACAGAAAATCATCAGAGTTATTCACTAAATAAAAGATCTCAGTTAAAAACACACCAAGGACCTAAAATTACTTAAAATAAGTTCCATGGAAAAAATAAAGATACACAATTGTGATCATCCACTTTTCTTAAATAAATCCAAATGAGGAACTCTCCAGGAAGTCAAAACTTAAGATTAGGAGGACTAGAATAACAAAGAGAGGGATTCAGGGCACTTAATAATTGGCTCATGGAAAATGTTGTTCCCATTTACATTTCTATAACAGACTGGATGACACTAGTCAAGAAAAAATATTAGAATCGGAAGAGTTCATCAGTTCAGTAACATGGATTGACTTTTGGGAATAAGCACCTTCTACACAGTTTCTCTCTAAAAAGAAAGAGGAAAAGTATGATAGGATATTTCAGGTGAACATAGTGAAAAAAGGAAGCAACGGACTCTGTTTCTCAAACAGTGGCCTCTCCAGGGTGACAGCTCAGGGTTACTCCCAGCAGGTAAGGAATTTCCTCTAACTCTGCATAAGACCCTCTGAAGGTGGGGCTGGAGTGATAGTATAGCAAGCAGGGCATTTGCCTTGCATGTGGCCAACCCCAGTTTGATTCACAGCACCCATATGGTCCCCTGAGCACTGCCAGGAGTAATTACTGAGTGCAGACCCAGGAGCAACCCCTGAGCATCACCAGGTGTGACCCAAAAAAGCAAAAAGAATTTTTTTTAAATTAAAAAATAAGACTTTCTGAATGCACGATATTTCCTTCCTCACCTAAGAGACAGCTCATGTAGCACATGCCCCGCATGTGGGAGTACCAGTTGAAATCCCCAGCACCAAATGATCTCCCAAGTACTTCCAGGAGCAGCCTCTGGCCACTGAGAAAGCAGGTCGGAGCACCACTGCGATTCACCCTAGGCTCACTCCTTGCAAATTTTCTATGAAAAAGCTACAATTAAACACTCACTGGTGTGAAGAGATGTTCCAGCAGGTAAGGCTTCCACACCAATAACCTCGGTCCAAACTCCATCAACCCCTTGGGACCCTCAAGCCCTGGAGGTCTGATTCCTGAATGCAGAGCCAGGAACAAGCCCTGAGAACCATCAGGTTTGGTCCCAAACCAAAATTTTTTTAATGAAAAAAAAATGTCATTAACTGTCATTAAAGCCTAGCCGGAACAATCCCATTTGTGCTATGATAGGATTGCTGAAGCTCTGGCAAGGTAGTTGCTCTGAACCGTAGCCACAGACGCAAAGTGGGGTGCCAGGATTTCTTTACCCTTCTTTTCTGCACCTGTGTGGCTGTGTTAGTGGCATCTAGTGCACTTGAGAGAATGGGGTGCCTAGGAGAAGAACACACACACAGTTACCACAAACCCACACCAGACTGCAGGACTTTGCAGGGTTGGTGAATCTGAAGCCCAATGTCACAGCAGCAAAGGGGCACTGATGAACAGTGTTCATTTGCAAGCCACCTGAACCCAGAGTTTCACATCACATGGGCAGAAAGTCTCATCACTTGGATTCTTCAAAGCTAAACATCTCAAAAGTGTTTCTTATTCATCACTCAGTCCCAATTTAATCCACCAAAATGCTTCATGCATATTGGTAAAACTCACAGACACTGATTCACATCTCTTATCTCTTGCTTAATTTTGTGGAATGACTCCACTGCTAAGCACTGACAGTTTCCTCAAAATACCTCCTTGGTTTCTGAGATTTCAACCTACTGTACCAGATACTTCAATTCTGGATTTCACTCATTATTTACAGAAAGTCACTCTTTCTTTATTTGCTCTGTGTCCTCTGGACTCCAGGCTACCATATTCTACAACTGTCATACCTCATAGGTACTGAAATTTCAGCATTTTAAGGCTGAGGAGATGGTACAAGAGGGGCAAGGCATTTGCCTTGCATGCAGCCGACCCCAGTTTGATCTCTGGAATCACATAGACATGGTTCCTAGAGTCAACAGAGGTGATTCCTAAGTAGAGAGCTAGTAGTAAACTCAAAGCTAGAGTAAATCCTAAATACTTCCAAATGTGTTTGGTCCAGGTTTTACCCGCCTTTACTGGATCCCTTCCTAAAAAGTAGAAAATAAGGTCCAAAGTGATTTTCCTTGCACATGTCTGAACTGATTCAATCCCCAGACAAACCCATATGGCCTGATGAACTCCATCAGGCATAATCCTTGAGTTCACGGCCAGAAATAAGTTCTGAATATCATGAGGTATGGTTCCAATACCAAAACCATTAAACTTTATATTCAGCATATTAAAAAATTAAATTCATTTAAAACTACTCAATATTTTCTAAATGACACCACCATTCGTGGAAACGCCAAGCTAGATGTAAAGATTCCCACCATCCAGCCAATGACCAGGTGATCATTAAGGCAACCTCCCCTCTGTCTCTCAACTTTGACACCATCATCCTGTCACCCCATGGAGAAGCACAGCCTCTTCTGATACCCATTAGCAGGGACAGTCTCTTCTCCTTAACATGATTTCCAAAAGCAGGGTATTTGCCATTGGAAGATTATGCAATTCTATCATGGAAGCTATCATCATAATTTTTTTTTCTGGGTTGGAGCAATAGCACAGCGGGTAGGGCCTTTGCCTTGTATGCAGCTGACCTGGTCGACCCAAGTTCGATTCCTCCGCCCCTCTCAAAGAGCCTGGCAAGCTACCGAGAGTATCTCACCCACAAGACAAAGGCTGGCAAGC
The DNA here is from genome assembly GCF_029834395.1 of Sorex fumeus. Taxonomy (NCBI): domain Eukaryota; kingdom Metazoa; phylum Chordata; class Mammalia; order Eulipotyphla; family Soricidae; genus Sorex; species Sorex fumeus. Next base: position 8,617,343 of record NW_026606157.1, read on the forward strand.
TACCTGTGACTGACATATTTGATATGCCAAACACAGTTACAAATATCACAATGGAGACGTTATTGGGCCCTGCTCGAGCAAATTGATGAACAACGGGAAGACAGTGACAGTGACAGTGATCAGAACAAGAAAATCATGAAGTGGGTAGTGTGGAAGCAAGGCTGAGGCACCCAGGGTGGCCTTGGCACTGTCCACACTCCCCCACCTTGCAAAATCACCTTCCAGCTCTCAAGCCCACCAATATTAGAACTTGGTTCTCCCTGTCAGTGTCGCTGCCCACTTCTCTTTCCTAGTGCACACAGTGACCAATCAGACCTTTACCCGGTCTGCCTGTTTCCACCCCAAACACACCCCCTCCCAAAAGCTACCGAAAGAAGCCAATCACATCACATAACTTGATCCAGGGTCCCAGTCAGGCAGGTCCCCTTTCCTCTCTGCTAGCTTATCTTTGTAGCTCCAGAAGTTTCTTGATGTCATCCTGTTTTCTCTCCAATCTCAACTCTGGAAAAGGCTCTTTTGTGACTTTTGTCACTTGGGGAGAAAAGGCCCAGGAGATTCTGACACTTTTCTCTCCCATCCCTTGGGCTGTCCAAACTCTCACACAGCCCACTGGCCCAGCACAAGAGGCCTCCTGACATTATCTTCCAGTCTCTCAGTCTGTCCATCGTGCATGTAGACAGGATCCCCAGAAGTCAGAGATCATGACTGTCGAATTCTGCATAAAACTCGCAGTCCTGAGCACAGTGCCTCTCACCCAGCAGGGTCCTACTGAAGATTGCAGAGGGAATGAACTCTGGGGTGAGAGGTAGTGCCTTTATAATTTAGATTAACTGCAGCCAGGGATAAGAGTTTTAAATAGTCATAGATCAAATAGCAGAAGCGAAGGTTCATTTGAAGTTAAACTAAAATTTGGACGGGAGAAAAATATATGCTGATTGTCTTGTAATGAGATGTGACATCATCCTCTAACCTCTTGAATTTACATGCTGCTATGCTGGTATGATAAACAGACTCATTTAAAAATCAAATAACAGACTCTAAGAAGTTGTAACAATCCCTGGATTAGTAGAGGATGATAACTAAGGGGTCTGCTATATTAAATCATGACAATAAAAGTAAAATCCCTCCATCTTTTCTTGGATTACATTCAGAGCTCAAATCAGAAAGCACTAAATGAATAATAATGAATGTATGCCTTTGTGAATGATTGAAAATTGAATCACATTTTAACTAGACTGTATTTATAACTAACTCCCCTTGGATGACATAATTACAATTCAAACCATACACTAATTAGAAGCAAACATCGATTTAATATTATTTAGTGGGTTTAAAGATATTTTTTCTGAAAACAGATAAGAGACAAGACTCCTAATCCGGCACAGGAAAATGAAGAATCTAAGCCCACAAATTAGCTGGTGCTTCCTAGAACCAAAGGCAATATTTTTGGAAAAAGAAATCAGCAACCATATTTTGTTTTTATAAGAAATAATAATGACTAGATGTACTCCAATGTCAAAGAGCCTGCAAGAAAGTTTTAGGCTTTCCCCATACAATGATGACATTTTTAATAGCAAATTTATGTTATTTCCTATTTTCTGTATTGCTTAGCAACTGTTCGTAATCCCTTTAAAATTGAGGTGTCTCCACATCAGTTTTAAGTCACAGTTAAACATACCTTAATGCAATATTTACCATGGGCTAAAACTTTCCAAACTCTTTATTTTTAGATGTAACTCCACTTGGCCTAGTTTTCCCTGACCAGGAATACTTTAATTGGGTTGCGCTTAATTACATTTGAATTAATTTTTTAATCCCTCCTGCCCCCTAATTACATTTAAATGTAAAAAAAAAAACATGCTGGTTATTGACTTTGAATATTATTTGTGCTTCTTTAAAGTTCTCAAAACAGGGACTTGAGGTAAAAAAGCACTAAAAAGTAAAAATATCTGAAGATGAAGTCGAGATTCTTATTTTTTATATAAAAAAAAACAAAACTTGGGGGGTTGTTGAGAGGGGTGGTCAAGGATTGAACCCAGGGACCAAACATGCAAGACAAACGTTTTTTTTTTTTACCTCTAAACCACATTCCTGGCCCAATAATCAAAGTCTATCACTGTGTTTCATGAGGTAATTTTGAATGGCTCTTCATGAGAAGAATGGAGAAATTCTAGTCACATCTGTGCGGCATTTCACGAGTCTCATCTCCTTCAAACTGTTTTCTCTGTAAAAATACTTCATCCCCATAACAACCCTGGGAGGTACAAGTTATTTTCCCCCTCATTTTACTGATGCAAAGCAGAAGTCAGGAGGAGGCCCAGCCAGCTCAGACCTGGGCGAGGGAAGGAGGGACTTGGTATGGAGAGAGAGCCAGTCTGGCTCCATATGGATTATACCAGCCCTGTAAAACACAGATCATGGGTAATTTCTGCACAGTTTAGTGACAAAGGTTGTCTAAGACTTTGATGTTCCTATACCTTCTACTTTTAAATCACAAGTACTCGTCTTCTAAGAAGATAGCTGTTCAGCTTTCTGACCATATCAACTCATTAACATATACATGCCCCGATATTACTCATCTTGAAGAGGGAGTGATATTGATTTAAAGGACATCTTGCAAAAGACCCGGTTAATCAGTATGGCTGGAGATGACACTGGGAGAGAAGCAAGAGCTGACAGAGCCACACGTCTTCTGAAAAGAGCTCTGGTGCTAGCCAGATCTTATCCCGAAGGTACTGAGGAAACCATGTGGGGTCACGGGATCGAACCTGAGTTGACCACGTGTAAGGCCAAGCACCCTACCCACTGTATGATTGCCCCAGCCCCAAATGATATTATTTCTTGCAAGGGCGTTTGCCTAGCACCAGCTGACCTGGGTTCAATCCCTCTCCCCCTCTTGGAAAGTCCAGCAAGCTACCGACAGTATCCCGCCCACATGGCAGAGCCTGGCAAGCTCCCCGCGATGTATTCGATGTGCCAAACACAGTAACGACAAGTCTCATAATGGAGATGTCACTGGTGCCCGCTCGAGTAAATCCAACAACAGGACAGTGTTACAGTGCTACTGAAGAAACCAAAAGGGATGCTACCCAAAATAGAGTCAATGCCACACTCGAGAAGGTTCATAATGAGGCAAAAGTGGAACTGAACGTGGCCTGAAGGAAGTGGTGAAAAGCACTGCCATTGCTAGGGGACCAGGATGAGCCTACGATTCAGGGATGAAGCCAAAGGCAGAGAACGGGATACAGACCAAGAGAGAGGCTCAACAAGGCCAACAACTCCATTGGGTACTTTTGGTGAGATTAACTCTGGGGAAAGTGAGAGCTACCGCGGATTCTACAGCAACGTTCCCCTTCTGATAAATGTCTCTTTTCAGAAAAGGAAACTTTCAAAAGTAATCCAAGTCTGCAAGAGAATGAGAATAGAACTCACAGTACAAAAGGAAGAGAGAGCATTATAAATATTATTTTGAATCCATCTCTATTCTCACATGGAAACGGCCAATCAGACCTGCCGTTTTAAAACATTCTCTAAAAGAAATTAGCTCCTGAAAATGTCCATTTTCATGAAATGCAGTTAACATTCTAACTTTGATATAATAAATTAATCAGGGTTTCAAGACTGCGTATGCTTTTTTCTGTTCAATTACAAAAGCTAAACTTATTGGTAACATTTTCATGGCAACATCTTTTATGCATAATTAATTTGGTAGCCTATCATTTCCTGTTGCTAACTCTTAACACTTATGAATGAATGAATGACATTTGAAAGTACCTCCTTCATTCGTTTGTTCATTCATCCAGGCCAGGATGGGGAAATGCTGGGTAAAACTGTACTAATATGGTCCTTGGAAAGTACGATTCCTGTCTGAAAGAAACTTAAAAATTAACTAGGTAAACAAGAATCTTTCTAGCACCAGTCACCAATTATGTTAATAAAGGACACAGTATTTTCAGTGAAATATCTTCATCCTATACTCTCTTCTGCCACTGATCAGGAACAAATGCACTGGACCATACACTTCACAAGGCCTAATACAAGAACTTCATTAGTTTGGTTGTTTTGTTGTAGGGGCTTGTTTGTTTGCTTGATTTTGGGAAATACTGGGAGACTTGAAACTCAACTTTCAGACTGAAAGCTAGACTTGAGGAGGCCGTAAATTACACATAATTTCATTTGTGTAAGGCACCTTAGTGAAAAAAACAATAAATTTTATAAAAAAATTCAGATGATTCCACGACCCCTGAAAGTCTAGAAACAGAGTGTTTTCAAACAAAGTCTAAATAGACAATTATTCTAAACCATGTTTTCCCAATACCAGATGAATGACCTTTTCTATATTTAAATACATCCTTTTTCTTAGTATGTTTATTATCTTAATGCAGAATTTAAAAAGGAATTTTTTATTGTTTTGTTTTGCATTTGGGGATCCCCCAGCAGTCCTCAGAATTTATTCCTGGCTCTGTGCAAGTGAAAAGCCCTAACCCCTGTATTATCTCTCCAGCCCCCAGCTTTTTTCAAATATTTTTACAAGTGATTTAATATGTCTGTTCCCAGTTTTTCAAACTACTTTGAACCTCTCAATCTTCGCAAAATTAAACTGAAAACATATAAATCCAGACATAAATTTAAGTAATAAAATTCTTATGCTGCTTGTGAGATTCTAAATCAGGATGATTTTTGTCATTTAGTTTTGTTACCTTGAGACCTCACTGACTGTACTCAGGGCTTAGTCCTGGCTCTGGACTCAGTAATCACCCCTAGCAATACTCAGGGACCATCTAGGATTAGGGGATCAAAACCCAGTTGCGCACGTGCATGGCAAATGCCTTACCCCCAGGACTATTATCTCTCCTGCCCCAGGATATCATTTTATAAAAATGTCACCTTGTCTGCGGCAACAAAATTCCCATCTGAGGACCAGAGCTTTCTCTCTAGGTGAAGAATTCTTGCTGACCTAGAGTTAGCTCACTTCAGATCGAGCCATCGGATGAAGAACAAGCGGGTCACGTTTTCTTAAAAAAGTAGACATTCTCGTGGTTTTCTTTAATCTCCTGTGCAAATGGGAATAATGCTACATTTCTAGGATGGAAGTGGGACAAATAATGCCCATATTTAATGCCCAGGGAGGGTCTGACAAGGCATTCTTTAGCCCTCAGACTTGGCTCCTTCTAATAAGGAAGCTGAACCGACGCCCTCTTCGAGGTCTGACTGGGTCTTAACAAGGAATAGATGAGATCCTTGGCCTCTTCTTTCGCGGACGCTTAGCTGCATTTTATAATCTGAAGACAATGGCTCTCCCAGGTCATTCGCATATTTTATAAGTCTCTATTCAAAGACCCCAAATTTAGAGCCATTCATCAGCCTGCAGGAAAACAACTGTTTGTATAATCCAGGGACCGTTCATTGAAGGCTGATGGAGAAAGTGCCACATTTCCAGCACACGGATAGTCACAAAAAGTTTTGATGTGTGCAAGACAAAGCATTCCATTCAGCTTGAGGAGAAAGAGTGAATGAGAAGGCATTTCATTTTCCGAAACTCCCTTCTCTCTCATTTCTCCAGCACAATGCGCTGGAGAACAAAAGGCAGATTATTAAGTTTGAAAATGAAGCTCCTTGTTCCTGCCTCTGCCCTGGGCTGCTGGCCTGTGGGCACATCTGGTAGCCATGTGTGCGAGTGCTAATGAAGACTTTCCAGAGTGAGTTACAATTAGTTCCGACTGCTGAAGAGCTTTCCTGGGCAGTACCAAGCGGACAGGAGTGGGGGTGACCAAGAGCTACCAGGAGTGGCACCAGCCCTTGTGACCCGCAGCCCCTGCCTTCCTGAGCAGTGTCTGAGCAAAGGTGGGAGCAAATCCCTCTGCAGCTTCCTCCCTCCAACCCCTCATTGCAGTCACCTTGATGGAGCCAGAGTCTGACCGGACCCTTTGAACAATAGCTAATTGTTTCACAAATGCCATTTCCCCCTTGGACCACAGAGGATACTTACCTAACAATTTTATCTGCTTTAATAGAATAAATTTGCGTGCCTGTGTGCTTTACTGTTTGATGGATTAGAAGGAACTGCGGAAGCATTGTGCTGTATACAATTAGGCTGTCTTGAGAAGGCACACTTTTGTTTATTCTAGCCGGCTTCCCCCCTTCTCAATCAAGCTACTAATAGAGCTGTTTTAAGTTTCAACAAGGACCATATTAACTGTGGGTCTCCACATGAAACAAAATGCTAAACCCCCGCGTCTCCCGACCATGTAAGCTCCGAGTCTCCCAAATCCTGTTTCACATTTCTTGTCTCAAATCACAGTTACTTCTTTTTCATGCTCCCCAAGTACTCATGAATACTCCGTCATGGCAATAATATAGGTGGTGAGAAAAATTCCGAGTGACCCTGAGGCTATAAAACTTAAATATAATTATTTCTGGCTACTGAGAAGTAGGCTTTATCCGACTATCTCCTACGTTTAAGTTTTACCAATTCTGTTCTCTGGGTTTGCATTTACTCAGTAAATCAGAGCCACGCTAAACAGGGTCTACATTTAAACCACTCCTGCACTTAAGTACACACAGTGGGTAGACAGACACCTATAACTAGGAATAATTACAAATAAACATTTGGAAACAAGAGATCAAAAAACAGAAATAAAAACTGACTTTCCTAATGGCTATTCAAGGTAATTAAAATTTAGTCAAACCAAGTAGGAGTCCCCTAACAAAGAAATAGACCAATCAAGAAACAACACTGAAGAAAGTAATGGGGGGACTTTTTTTAATAGAAACCAAAGTGAAATGCTATCATGTTCAGGAAAATTGACCCTAAATTAAAAACAACAAGCAAGTGAAGTTAAAACTAAATCACAGACCCTCAAGTCATGCAATTCCCTAATAAGATAAAGAAAAGCAACGCCTTCGCTATAAACAGTGAACATATTTTTACTTTATGCAACTAAAAATTTACTGCTATTTTCCCCTGCTACTTCTCATTTATAACATGTTACTGGTTCCATTGTTCTGACAGACCTTTTGCTTCCATTCCTGGTCAGTTATCCTTCTAAACTTGATCTCTGTCACTCTTTGAAATGACCAAGATTGAAAACAAAGACCCTCTACAAATCATTTTAAAGAGAATATTTTGATTGTCGTTCAAGATAACCCAGTAAAAGGAAACACACACACACACACACACACGCACGCACGCACGCACGCACACATCTTGAAGGCTTTAACTATACTGATGAAAATATTGAAATTCAACCACCTTTCAAAATGTCAGTAGAATTTCAAAATTTATGCAAAATTATTTAGCAACACACATCTTGTAATATGGAGCGACTTGGGGTAAAATTATTGTTTGCCTTTATTTTGATGAAAAGTTAATGACAAGTTAATGACAGTTAATGGCAAGCTGATGAGTCACTGCCCACTGCCCCTCTCTCCCTCTGTGACTTCAGGAGGGGCAGTGCTCATCCAGGCCATTAAACACTCCTGCAAACACACTCCACTTGCAAGCTTTGGGCATTCCGAACCTCAAACGCTTTCACCGTAGTCTACCAAATAGGTAAAGCACCTGAAGGCATATGGGTTAATCTTCAAGGAAATTGTCAGGGATTTCTCTGGTATGCCTCTTGGGGACTAAATTAGCCTATAATCTTTAGGTTCACCAAACACCTCTGTATGTGAGAACTATGCTTTCTTCACTAGCAAGAAAGTACGCTGACCAAAGGTATTGTGTAGTGTGTCCCAGTCTCTGACATCAATTTCTGTCCTTGCTTACTCTGCATCCTGATGCTTCAGGGGCAAATCAAATGATTCTTGATGTGACTCCAATATTTTTTTCCGACTGTTGATTCAGTAATTCATAGTATAGCTATATCCATTCATGTAGCACTTCAGGGAGGCAGTGAGAGGGAAAACGAAGTGAGAAAGTATCCACAGATTGCACAACCGAAAATAAAGTTATATAATATCAGCAATCGCATGGAAGAATCTGATTCCCTGATAACAAAAGGTTCTTTCACTGTAGATACAGATGTTTAAATTAACACGCACATTCCGTTCTTATCTCTCTTAAATTCAAGCAGAATAACTGTAAGTCTTCACAAGGCATGTTATCAATATAGAAGCAATAAAAAAGTCACCCTTTTGTGAATTACTGTTTACAGTATTTCACAAGAATGACACTCACACCCTCCAAATGAACAAGGCTGCCTCTTTAAGTTGAAGGACACAGTAGACAGTAGTCATCCATTAGCATCAGCCATGGGTAGGGGGGAGGGGCGAGAATAACAGACCCGTTTTCTATCATTTGAACTCTCTTTGACCCTTGCCAGCTATCAAGTGTGCACTTAAGACAATTCAAATAAATAACATATACACACGCCCATACAGCAGAGCCACAGATAGCAAAAGAGTGAATCCTGATAGCCAGCTGATGCCTAGAAATTAACCACCTTCTGGAAGCTGCTTCCTAACCTTTGTCATGGATAGCACTGGAGACATTCCCATTTATAGATGGAAACAACATCTATCGATGGCTTTCATCAATAATTCGGGGCATTGGACTTAAACTTACGGGCATCAGCTGCAGTTGGAAGAGATCCGTGGGTTAAGAAAAAGGGAGAGAGAGAGAGAGAGTGACCTTGCTTGCATCTTGACTTAAAAATGTCCAATTTGTATGATCATAGTTTCACCACGGAGTGCAGAAGAGGCTGGCAAACATAGATGGCAGCGAGCAGTGTACGACGGAAAATATCATTTCAGTGATATTTAGCTTCGAAAGTTCAAAATATTCATCTTAAACTTATCGCGATTCCAAAATTTAAAATTAAATTTTATGAAAATATGTTGCATCTCATAAATGTGCACTTGTACATAGCTATAGTTACAAGAATTATTTATTCATTTTTCCTAAAATATTTCCTCAAAATAGAGACTAATTGGTGTCTGTCTAAAGCAATTTCCAACACGACTTCATTTCTGTGGCAGTACATGCTACCGTTTTCGATGTATATTTATGACAGTATCACTCGACCAACTGCAACTTTTACACTGAACACCCGAAGTTGATGCGAACTGGATGAAGAATCAGATGAAATCATCAACACTTCACAGAGGAGGCGATGTGAAGCGGCTCCCCAAATCCCTCTTACCCAAATCAGGATACAAAAGGAGAAAGGAGGCGAAATGGAGAATTGAGAAGTGGGGCAAAATTCACCTAGATTTTCTGCTTAAAGAAGCATGACCGGTTTCCAGAAGCAAAAGCAAGCCCCTCGCAAAGGTCACAGTGGAAGACAAGAGAATGAGCCAGAAACGATACCTTTCCTTCAGCCAGCAACCATGTCGTGGAGGCGCCTTCAGAACACATGTGCCTGGGTACCCAGGAAGCTCCGTCAGTTGGCGGGAACGTGGGGTTCAGTGGTCCCTGATGGTCTTCCAGGTCAGAACCTCCCAGCCAGGACACTCCCAGCTCCAGAAACCCGGGGTGACAGGAGAACGCTCTATTGTGATTCCCAGTGACCCACAGAGCAGGATTTCACCACAGCCCTGTGACATGTGACTGAGCTTGGGAAGTTCCAGTGTCAGCTCCAGAAACCCGATGGAGGGCTCTTCCCTTTGTGAAGCAAATTAATTACACAACCAAACATTGCCACACTCCCCAGGCCTGTTGACATAATGGAAGCTCCAGCCCCCACTCCGCTATTTCTTTCTTTCTTTTTTTTTTTTTCCAAAAGATGAAGAGAGCCAGGTAAAGCCCCATAAAAATCTATGGAAAAAGAAGACAGGCAGAGATATTTTCTTCAGTTGCAGATGGCTACAGAGTACATAGTTTCAATATGAAGCTCAATTTTCTTCCAAATCCAGCTTTGAACTAGTGTCTGTTAATGGTGTATTATAGAGAATGAATGGATGGCTGTTAGTTCACCAGTTTTCAGTCTTCTAAACTGTGGTATTTCCATCAATACTGGCAGCCCTTTGACCTGTTTTGAGTTGTGTATCGCATCAAGCCCAATAAGGATTTTTTTTTTAATTAGTGAAACACTAGGAGGTACACAAGAGGTTGATATCAAGGATACACAAGGTACTGGTTGAACTCCACAAGAAGAAAACACCCAACCCCATCAAAAACAATGGGGCGAGGAAATGAACAGAAGCTTTCACAAAGAAGAAATCCAAATGGCCAACAAGGATTTTTGAATTGCAGACTTCTCTTTGATTGATATCTAGACACTGCCATTCAATAACACAGGTGGTGCTTTTCACAATTATCACAACTCTTTAAAACAAGTAGATTCATTTTCTTTCTAGTCCTTACCTCAAAACAAGAAAAAAACAACCGTATTGATTGGATCAGAACACTCATCGTGACTTTCATAGGGCAGAGATGCCCAAATTCTCCCCCGTTCCCAGACCCACTGCAGGGTAAAATGCCATTTCTAATGGTAAATGCCAAAGTTTAAAAAAAGTGTTTAATCATGGAAACTGTGAGTTTTCCTGACACTTGTGAGTCACTTATAGCCGCAGAGTAATGAAGTCTCCCGAAAAAACATAGAGATTTACAAGGAGATGATGGCCTTTCCTGTGTCTAAGGAAGATTGGCGATGACTAAATAATTTCTCAATTGCTAGACCAAAAGAAGCCAAAACAAATACCTTTTAAAACTTTAAAGTGTATTGTGTAGTGTTGACTGGTCAAGGTCTCTCTAAAGTCAACAATGGCCTGATAATCCTGAGATGGCTTAGATGCCAAGGGGCCACTCTGGAATTCATTGATTGCAGAGACAAACAGGCAAGAAAACTCTGTAACCTGTTGCAACAAGAAAGTTCATTAAAAATATAAATGCCTGTGATTATACATTAAAAATTATGATCTGATTCCATTGTATATTAAGACCTCAGAAACACATTCTTAAAGGAGTTAAACACAAATGGTCGCCAAAAAAATGGTAAAATGTTTTTCTTGGTAGAGTGGTAGTAGAATTATCTTAGTATTTTCAGATCAATGAACATTTTGTCCAAATTCATTTCTTTTCCTCCCTCCCCCTCTCTCTCTCTCTCTTAATATACACACAAACACACACATACACACACACACACACACATACACACACATATATATACACACACATATAAATCCTCCTAATAGGCCACTGCCTTTTCTAAATCTTTCTAATTTTTCTAATAGAAATAGCATAATATATTAATCATATGGAATCTGTACAGCAAAAATTAAACAAGTAAAAACCATTCACTTAATCAAGAAACTCTACCAAATATGTATGTATCTAATCAAAAGTGCCCGTTTCCAGCCAAAATATTTAAAAAATATATGCACATGGTAGTCTGAAGAGATAATACAAGAGGTGAGATTCTTGCCTTGTAGGCAGCACACTGTGGTTTGACTGTCCAGCACTGAAAATAGTCTCCTGTGCACTATAAGTAGTAAGTGTTCCCTGCACACAGAGCTAGGAGTAAGTCCAGAGCACTGCTGAGTCTGGTCTTCAAATAAAAATTACATATTAGGGGCTGGAGAGATAGCACAGCGGGTAGGGCGTTTGCCTTGCACATGGCCGACCCAGTTTCAATTCCCAGTATCCCATATGGTTCCCTGAGCACCGCCAGGAGTAACTCCTGACTACAGAGCCAGGAGTAACCCCTGTGCATCACCAGGTGTGATCCAAAAAGCAAAAAAATAAAAAAACAACTACATATTAATTAAATATTTATGGTAGAAAGGAGTAATTGTAGATAGAGTAATTTATACCCATACCCTTGCCTGTTGTACTCCACACAAATTTTCTCTGATAATTGAAAAACGGTAATGTTTTTAATGTTATCCCACAAATATTTAAACAATATACAAATAACAATTATTAGAAATTATTTTAATGTATACCTAAAATCCACCTAAAGTTAACTGACTGTGTCAATGTTAGCTCAATAAAACAGAATTCATCTAATTTTATAGAGTGCCTTGGAATGGGGGCAAAAACCTTCCTAAGAAATTCCAAACATTTGATATATAAAGTATTACTCTAAAAATATTCCCTCAGATTCCTCTCAGGAGGGGAAATGCATAATGAGAGTAGACTATAGTCCTAACAAGATTGCCACTCAATGTCTCTTTAACAAACCACAGCACTCAAAAGGAGAGAGATAACAAAAAGGAATGCCCTGCCACAGTGGTAGGGTGGGATAGGGGAAAGGGTGGTGGGAGGAATACTGGGACTAGTGGTGGTGGAGAATGGTCACTGGTGGAGGAATGGGTATTCGATCATTGTATAACTGAAACCCAAGCACAAAAATCTGTAAGTCTACAACTGTACCTCATGGTATTTCACTAATAAAAATTTAAGGAAAAAAAGAATATTGATAAAAAATTAAAAGAAAAAGATTGCAAGCTTTAAAATAATAAAAATATTCCCTTTTTCTTAGCAATGAAGATACATGAATGTTCTCTAGACCAGAATATTTGGATACTTAGCAAAACTCATTTCTACAAGGGCTCAGAATTATCAGAGCTTAATGTTTCCAAAGATCAGTTTGAGAGTGTTCTGGGAGGGCTTTGTCAGTGTTCTTCTAACTTTTGCATCTATAAAAGCACTTTGCATTTCATATGAGTCACTGAATACTTGTCAATTGCATGAAACTTATTACAAGTACTAGTCTCTTTTAGCTTATCCTAAAAAGTCCACTTCCCTGGATCCTAAAGAGTATAAATGTTAGTCAAAATGGGATGCTGAAATTACAAACCCCCAGATTTGTTTATTGGTGATAGCCATATGCAAGAAAAATGACAAAATGCTTAGATTCAGGAGGCTGAGAGAAATAGATTTGGGCTTGAGAAATACTGACAGTAAGATAATTTTATGATTCTGTAAAAGTATTTAGAGTTTCCTTGATTAAAGACAGCAGACATATAACATAATACTATAAACACATATGTTAAAATCCTTAAACCATTTATTTTTTATCATTCATGTTTTTCCAAAAAACTGTACCAAACTTATGAATCTATTGCTAGAAGGGAAAAAATCTTTCTAATCTGCTCTTATAATAGGAACCTAATGGTGAACAAAATTTTGAAATAATCATATTTAAATTAAAAAAGGAAACAAAGTTGTTGTACGTGCTTATGAAATACTAAGGTGTCTCAGTTTAAATTAGATAATAACATTAGGCAACAACTGATGTGTCTGACTACAAAAGAATAAGCAAGAATTCCTAAAATCATACAATTGCTAAATTTCAAATGTTCTTTCAGTAAGTGGCGAATTTATGAAGTTGGTCAAGACATGCTTTCTTGGCTATACTGACTTATAATAAGATGTAGCAGGTGCTTTCTTTTCTTTTAGGATGACTCCCAAACAATGCGCAGGGACCGTTTGGACCCGGGCACATAGGCAGATGAGTGGGTAAGCTGGTCACTGCAAGAGATCAAGGATGCAGAACTGATTAGATGACCAGGGTCACAGTGGCCATGTGTAGGGGACCTCCAGGGCCACAACAAGTGGTACTTGGGAGACCTTGAGGTGTGGGGGAATCTAACAGGGTTCCCTAACTGATAAATCAGTAGTAACACACCAGATTGGATGGGATGTAATGGAGAAGGCAACCAGTCTCGATCAACAAGATGATGGTAACAGGATGAGAACGCTATTCTGTTCTCCCAAAGAGGAATCGAAAGAGCTATGCTTGGAGTATCACGTTTCACTCAAATGAGAGAAAGAATCCAGAGTTCTGTTAATGATCAAGAATCAAGGACACTGTCTCATTTTCCAAGGCGTCAAAAATCAGAAGGGCTGGACATGTAATGAGATTTGGAGATGACCGCTGGACTAGAGCCATTACCGACTGGATTCCACGGGATGTCAAAAGACCATGCAGCCGCCCATCTACCAGATGGTCAGACTTCTTCATCAAGATCCTGAACAATCGGTTTGAGGCTCTTTGTGTTCCTAGATCGAGCAGACGCCATTGGGCTACACTAGCACGCTACAGGGACAAATGGAGATGTCACTGTTTCCCCCTGAGCAATTCGACAATTAACGGGAAGTCAAGTGATCAAGTCAACTGATTAGCCTGTAACAACATCTTAGTAATCTCTTATACAAAGATTTAATGGCTTCACGGTATGATGCAACAATCTTCACTTTATTCTTAGGAAAATATTTTTGAGCATTCTGTTAACAAATTATTGATAACCTGAAATATTAAACAATTATCAAGGGCCTGCTATGGGGGCAGGCTTAATGGGTGGTTGGGAAAATTGGAGGCAATGGCGGAGGGAGGAAAGGTATAATGGTGGTGAGATTGATGTTGGAAGATTGAATGATTGTAACAAAGCATAATGAACAACTTTATAAACCATAATATTTACATAAAGTATCAGGGGAAATAAAAGAAGAAATAACAGGTTTCCCTAAGAACTGTGTTATCTCCATGGTCCTTGCATCTCTTGTTTTACAGTGTATTTAGAAGTGTATTTAAAAGTGTATTTAGAATGTATAGTGTATTTAGAATCGATAGCACAGCGGGTAGGGCATCTGCCTTGCACGCAGCCAACATAGTCGACCCGAGTTCGATTCCTCCGCCCCTCTCGGAGAGCCCGGCAAGCTACCGAGAGTATTCGATATGCCAGACACAGTAACAACAAAGTCTCCAATGGAGACGTTACTGGGCCCGCTCGAGCAAATCGATGATCAACTGGAGGGCCTTTACTTAGTTACTTTTTAGTATATTTAGAATGCATTTAGAATGTGTAGTGTATTTAGAATGTATGAGCACATTAACATTAGATCCACATGTAAATCCCCCAAATCAATTATTAAAGTATGTTCTTTAGATGTACTGTGCAGAGACATAGACTGAGCACCTAAAATATGTTTTAAAATAGTTGACTAATGCTTGATTATTTTAGTATAAATCTTCAAATATTATGAGAAAAATTAGTGTAAAACTTGAAATGCATTTTAAAGTGATTAGCCAACACTGCATCTATTTTAATAGAAATCTTCAAATATGAGAAAAGTTAAACGTGAAGTTTGATCCATAAATATTTCACAGAAAAATAAAGGGCCAAAAACAAAATAAATATGTATAAAGAATACACAACTAAGAAATCTTTGTATCTTTAGTTCTAATTGGGTCAGAAAAAATTGGCATTAATTTAGCATAATGATAACAGTGTGTACCTTAATAGAGTCATATGTACTTTATAACATCATAAAATATAATCAAAATTGATGAAATAGATTGAACATTGTTTATTCTACTATTGAACCTGTCTTGAATATAGCTTAACTCTCCTGGCAGAATCTAGAGTTCAATAATAGATGAAGTGTGACATGCTGAAATAAGTTGTAAATATTTCTTCCCAACCAAGCTATCAACCTGTTCAGTGTGACTAAATAAAAACTCTTACACTCTTAAACTCTATAGATCATATAAGTATTATATAACTATAATTCTTTCCATACCCATAAAAATAATGTGCTTTTTCAAAAAATAGAAAGTGTATAAATATTTATATATATAGATTATGTGTAATATGCATATGGGTCATTTCTTTCAAAGGATAGCAGTGATTGTTATACCCATAGTTTACCTGTAACATAAAAATATTACTTCCTTTTTATTACTTTGATCATGATGTCACATAGTACATTGGGTGTTTCCTCATGAAGGAAAGCCAAGAAATAGACCAAAAGACATGTAGTTTTTAAGAGTATTCTTTGAATGTAATCTTTCGCTTATGTCAGCATGACAAGGCTGACAGTCTGATTCCTGTTTCTCAATAGGTTTTATTCACTCTGCTTGACAAGCACACAAAACCTTCAGCAGAGATGTCTTTCAAAAGGTGCAGTGGCTTGTATTTATGGAAGTTTAATTGTCCTCTCCTAAATACAGATAGTACTAGAGGAGACACTGGAGAAGATAACCCAAGTTTGGGGCAGATAAACATCATCACTCTTTCTCTGCCTCCACCAAAGTCCGAATGGGGTTCTCACTGTTTTGCAAACTACCTAAAGAAGAGATGAATCCTGTCAACTGACTCTCTGCTTCATACATTTCCTGTAGAAAGGAAGTCATTGTTTGGTTTTAAAGAAAACATCCTGGGTTAGATTAAGCAAAAGTCCCATTTTCTGTCAACAGAAGACAAAGCAGAGAGGTTGTAAGGTCAATAAATATTGGAAAGCACAAGACTAGCCTGTGTACGGTACCTGGATGGACAACTATTGAGGATAGTAGGGAACAAAACGTTGGCGGGCTTGGGTTTATTTTCTCATGCTGCTCCCAATTCTTGCATTGTGAGTAGGCATGAGATGTGAAGAGATTACTCAACATGTACGAAATATTAATGCTTTGAAAAGGAAGTTCAGAGTCCATAAGAGGCATCCCTCTAGTTCCAATTAATGTACAACAAAGCTTGAGTCATATTTGTGCCTTCTACATATGGCCACTTGGTCCCACAAAATTCTCTTTCAGGCTTTCTTCAGAATTCAAGACTGGATACCCCAAATTCATTGTGGAACTTGTTGTTTTCTAAGTTTCCAGGTTTTTTTTTTTTTGGTATCTTAAAGCTCTAGTCTCCTCATACAACAATACAATTCCAAACAATACTTTTCCCAATCTCCACGAACTTTACTATCTTTGGAGACATGGAAAATTCAATGGAATAGACCAAAAACTAGATAAATAGATAGTATGAGCTATGATTGTCTTTTTTAACTGCCTTATTAGTTCTTAAAAAGGGGTAATAATATTACTTTTTGTGTTCCCAGGTCTTTTCCATTAGGAATAACAACAAAATTAATTGTGTGATGTATAAAGTCAAATGATTCATCATGTGTGGTTATTTTCAATTCTGCCTTATAACAAAGCATTTGGTGATTCCTGAAATTGATCATGAAGTTTAATAACACTCCAAACACAGAGAAGCAGTGATGAGGCCTTTCCAGTAAACATCAAAAAAAAGAAAAGAATACCTATTACATCATCACTCTTACTTTACAACAGGGATAATCGTTATATTTAGTAATACAATTTGCCTTGGGCAATCTGCAATTTTCATCAGCACACATATAAAGGTGTGCATGACTATGATTTATATGCATGCGAACAAGATATCATCAACTCATCTATCACGGACCGTGTTATTGCTATATGCCAAACACTATCCCAGGTAGCAGAACACAAAGAACGCCTATGAGAAACATTCTCACAAAGCGGCCTGTTCTTCTAACACATGAATATGCACAGTCGCTGTGCCCTTAAGCGGGTGAGTCTTTGGGGGTGCAGTGCTAAGGAAAGTTTCCATCACACATGACAACTTCTAAATGTCTGATTTGAAAGGTTCAATGGTATTTTACCCTGCAGTGTTAAAAACATTATTCTCTCCCAGTTGAAGCTAGCTATCTTTACGAATATTTCTATACAGTAGGTTCTGTTAACATATTGGACCTGAAATGCATCCGGTTTTGATTTTGTGCAAGCCAGGAGACCATTCTATGGCCCACCACCATTTCAACCTTGCAGTCAGAACGCAAGAAACACAGGAGTGACAGACTCTCCCCTCCCATTCCAGGAGAGCTCTGGATAGAAGCAAAACACTCAGCATTGCTCATGAATATAACATGCTCTCACTATATTTTGTATTTCTTCTGGAGTTGATCTGAGCATTCAGAAAGTTCATTGTGCTTCTGAAAAAAAAAAAGCTAAACAGTGGATTTCAAAAGACTTAGAGCAGATCTTGTAACTAGGATGAGTGGAACACCGTGCTAAAAGGTGGTTGTATGTTTAGCAAAGTGCCGTCATTAAGACAATGGACTGTGGAACTTCTGTTGCTTGGATTTGGATTAAGATTCAAGCCTTTACCACGTGATTTTAAGCAAGTTCCTTCACCTCCTGGAGCCCTAGGCTCTTCAGTTATAAATAGAAGCCCAGCAATACGTTCTCTTGGGGTTGTTTCAACTATTAAAGGGATTAAATTTTTGAAATAACTTTAAATAACACCTGCAGATAATAGACACTCGGTTGGCAGTTGTTGAGTGAATCAGCTGTCACCTAGAAGACAGCTTTCTTAAAGATGGGGACAAAGAACTTTGCTATGTCAGTTTGTGGGATGAAATCTAGAAGTTCATTTTCATGACTATCGGCAAATTTCAACGTACAGCCCAGCCTTACTCAGAAACTGTGCGTGTGGCATCTTCCTTCCAAAGCTTACCTGGTTGAAAGCGACCCGTGGCAGCCCCACGGCGGGCTCTAATGTTTCCAAATGTCCCATCTGCCCTGAAGAATCTGTCCTGGCTTTCCATCCCTTCCTGGAATTCCATATTCCAGCACTCAAGGGTGCTTGCCTGTGGCCAGGCCCTGCACGGACCCCCTCTGATTGCTGTTTTGGTTTATTCCACAGCTATTATGTGGCTCCTGTCACTCTGGCTGTTTGGGGTTTTGTTGTCTGTATTCAAAGAAGGCTTGTGGTTGCTTCTCTCCCCCAAGCCTCTGTGTTTGGAGTTGAGCGGTTTGCCCCTCTGCCTCTCATCATTGCTTTTGGCTCGGTCCCTTGACAGGAAATGAGAGATTTATTTTATCTGGCTTGAACTACATTGTTCCTTCCTGACTACTGGTGTTACTTCACTCTAAATAACATGACTTTGTGCTCACAGCCTGCCCAAGGTCAAAGCCTGAGGGTAATAGACACATTTAAGAGCCGGGGAGGGGAATGTAACCAGCGGGGAGGAGCGGGCAAGGAGGGAATTTTTTTTTAAAAGTG
Source organism: Sorex fumeus (assembly GCF_029834395.1). Classification (NCBI taxonomy): domain Eukaryota; kingdom Metazoa; phylum Chordata; class Mammalia; order Eulipotyphla; family Soricidae; genus Sorex; species Sorex fumeus. The sequence continues at coordinate 8,636,108 of NW_026606157.1, forward strand.
GCGATTCAAAAGTCACACGTGCAGCAGGTATGAAATTTCTGGCATGCTCTAAATGGAATCTGAGCTCAAAGGAGAACTCCACCCCTCGACATCCCCCCCACACACACACTCATACACACACACACACACACACACACACACACACACACACACAATTCCAGATGTTATCAATTTAAAATGACACTATGAAGTCATGGAGGCTCGAAATTCAAATTTCGTTTTAAAAGAAAGCACAAGTTGTCTGGAAGAAGGGCTTCCAACACCCACTAATCCCCATGATATCATCACGGTGGTGTGTTTTTAATCACTTAAACTGGAATAATTACTGGAATTCAAATAGTCTCTGACTTAACACACACACGAAATTAAAGAATTATGATGGAGCACATGAAAGTCAAATTAATTAACAAAAAAGGTAAATTTAAAACGCCACCTAAACTTGATACATACAATAATAACTATGTTCAAAATTTTGGTTTGGGTTTAAGTATAAACCCTATCTGAACTACATTTCCTAGCCTATTTATATGTTCCTCTTCTTTCCTTTATTCCCTTTGGAAGTATTGATAAAATGTCTTGGTTTCTCCTACTGCCTTAAACATTTCTAAGGGTCAATAGGAGTACCACTAGAGAGAGGGTAAAAGAAAACACATCTGGACTAGACAGATGTTACAGGAGGTAAGATGCTAGTTTGTAAGCAAAAGGCCCTTATTCAATCCCGGGCACTGCATTGTAGGCAGAAAATTATTTCACAGGGGTGTTCGTTCTTGGGGAGTATGATGAAATCCCCTCTGCTAATGATCTTTCAACACCCCTGCTGTGCTGTGGGCTATGGGCACAGATCTCGCTCAAGTCGGGGGGAGGGTACCCTCACAAAGCGCAGAGATGCTTAGAAATTCCATATATTTATGACTATTAGCATCAGGCCCTAAGAAACCTCCCCATCCCTATAGAATAATGTGCACATCATCCTATAAGGGTCACGGAGGGTCTGGGGCTTATCTGCAAATCCCTAAGAGATTTGTTTCTTTATGCAAATACTTATCCTTGGAACACTAAAAGAGAAATTATTTCTCAGCACTTCTTAACTTACACAATGTTGTAGGACAACAAGAAAGAAAGGGGGGGCAGGGATAAGGGTTCCTGAGAATTATCCTTCCCTTGATAATTCCTCCCAAGGTAGAATTACCTGTGGAATGAGATGCCAAATATTGAAATCTGGTGGAAACATCTGCAGAATCACAATAAGGCATCACTTGTACTGCTCTCAAAAGTTTCTGCAGTGTCTTACACATACTGTTTTGAATGTCTTCTGACTATTAAACTCTTAACAGTTTCCTAGAGTGGAAGAATTTCTTCCTCATGATGGCCTGCCTCATAAATGGCCAGGAAGACCTCACTATAGATCTAAGCTACACCCTAAATAAAGTCTTTCTGTTATATTTACATCTAGACCTAATAGCCCGTAAACATGTCAGTTCACACCAGTAAGATTCACCCACACCACAAAAAAAAAACAGAAACGACTAGTGTTGGTGTGGATGTGGGTGAAAAGGAATCCTCATTGATTGCTGGTGGAATTGTAGATGGGTTAAACCTTTAAACAATATAGACACTCTACAAAAAAACTAGGAATTGAGCTTCCAGACGATCCAGCAATTCTACATCTTGGTATGTATCCCAAGGGCCCCAAAACTCTCTTCAGAAAAGACATTCGCACTCCTATGTTAATTGCAGCACTATGTCCAATAGCCAAGCAATCCAAATGTCCAATAATAAGTGACTAGGTTAAGACATTATGGTAATACTCAGCTATGAGAAAAGATGAAATCATGCAATTCACTGATTGAATGGATAGATATGGAAAGTATTCTGCTTAGTGAAGCTAGGCAGGAGAGGGACAGAGAAAGAATCATCTTCCTCGTATATGGGATATAAAGAAGCACAGCAAGGCAAATAACACATGGCCAAGGGCAACAGAAACTCAGAACTGGTCTTTAGTAGGAAGCATACAACAGCAAGGGCAGTGGGTGGGAGAGGGGACACTGGGACCACGGTGCATGGAATTAGGCACTTGGGTAAGGGTGACATACTGAAATCTTTTATGAAGAAAACCCTACCATAAACAATATTTTAAATCACTGTATCACTGTCATCCTGTTGTTCATAGATTGCCTCGAGCAGGCCACAGTAACGTCTGCTTCGTCCTAGCCCTGAGATTTTAGAAAGTACCACATTCAAGGCTCTTTCGGAGAATGAGACCCATCATTGTTACTGGTTTTTGGCATATTGAATATGCCACGGGGAGTCTGTGAGACTCTGTCGTGCGGGTCGTGCGGGCAGGATACTTTTGGTAGCCTGCCAGATTCTTCAGAGTAAGAACTAGATAGTAAGATGATAATAAGGTAGATAATAAGATGTTGCGTGGCCGCAAATGTGGCCACGTGCTTCCGGGAGCAAGGCCCTACAGTCTCTGGGTCTTGGCTGCCGATGTAAATCATAGTGCCTAAAATAAAATAAAATTAAAGAAATAGATAGAGTGTCAGAAAAAATATCTCTTTCTTCAATTAAAACAATTATAATCAAAGTAAAAAAAATTAAAGAAATGGGTAGAGGGCCAGAAAGACAGTAGAGTGGGTAAGTCACTTGCCTTGCATGCAACTGACCTGGATACAATCCCAGGCATCCTGTAGGATTCCCCAAGCTCACTAGGAGAGATTCCTGAGTGCAGAACCAGGAGCAACCCTTGAGCACTGTCAGGTGTGGTCCAACACTTCCCCCTACCCCAAAATTATACAAATTATGTAAATATGGGCTGGAGTGATAACATAGCTGGTAAGGCCTTTGCCTTGAGCATGGCCCAGCCGGGTTCAATTCCTCCGTCTCTCTCGGAGAGCCTGGCAAGCTACTGAGAGTATCTCACCAGCACAGCAAAGCCTGGAAAGCTCCCCATGATGTATTTGATATGTCAAACACAGTAACAAGTCTCACAATGGAGACGTTACTGGGCCTGCTCGAGCAAATCGATGAACAACGGGAGGACAGTGCTATAGTGCTATGTAAATTATATCTGAATGAAGCTGCCAAACAAAGCACTCCTGCACTTCATGGAAAGAGACACATAGTAGATTTCTGATGGAGAAGAGAAAGTACCAAGTTCAATGAACAGATTAAACAGGAAAGAGCTTTGGGCTCCTTCTGTCCCTTTGCGTAATCAGGGGATGCCATGCGGTCTCTGTAGGCATGCTCTAGCCACACAGTGCTGAGAAGATGCCACCTTCAAGAATGCCCTGAGACCAATCTTGTTGAAAAAGTCACGACCACAAACCCATTGCTTATTCTCCCACAAATGGACACCTGGAACAGTCAGAAGGAATGTTCCTGTTTCAGCCTCACCTAGAGGGGGGGATTTCCTACTTCTACCAGATTCAGGTTTTCCTCCTCCCATGTGAAGCTGCCTGGTTTGCAGTCTGTCTCTGTGACTTTTACTCCTGCAGCCAATCCTTTGTGCCAGAAAGCCAATGTATGATAGCACTGTTTTGTCCTTTCTGCATAACCTCAGGTCACTGTCACTGTAACTGTCCTCCCGTTGTTCATCGATTTGCTCGAGCGGGTAGTTTAGGTTTATTGGGTTGCTCCCATCACAGTGCTCCCATTCCTCTTTGTGTAACTTCTTTGTGTTCCATTGACTTGTAAATATTGTTTTACTCTTCTTCCTAAATCCTCTGCATAGTTTATTCAGAGCAATGTCCTTTTTGTATGGACACAAGAAGACCGGTATATGCTATGCTTTTGTAACATGACTCTCAGTGATATTTTTCTCCCGGACATCTGTTCTCTCACCTAAGCCTCAGTTGCCCTTACTTCCTAGCGCTCCCCCAAACAGGGTCCTGACGAGAGACTGAATGGAACCAGGGCAAGCGGTAAGCTATGTGCTACCCTGGCATAGAGATGGGCCTGGCCAAAGTGCCTAATGCTTAACTATAAGTTAAGGGCTTGGTCATGGACAAATGCTGTCATGATTCGAAAAGGAATTACTAGATTCAGACCCTGCTAGGGTTAGGAAAGATTAACCTGGCCTGAGCTCTATAGTCTGAGTCTGTGGTAAGATGTTCCCAGGAGAGCTACCCTACAAGCCTCAGCGTATCTCTTACTGTGTCCATAGAAAAATAACTAGTATTAAGATGTTGATAGAATTATTGGACTGAGGAAAGGAGAAAAACACCTTCGGAGGTATTTTGCCCTTGGGCAGTCAGGAAGGTCTTTGGAATACCTCTTAGGTGGTGTTTCCTTTGAACCTGGTGGGCCCTCGGGTCGGGCTTTCTTCTGTTGATTTGGCTACAAGACTTGGTGCAGTGTTAGCCCAGTGTGCAAGGAAGTTGGAGTGACAAGAGAGCTGGAGAGAGGGAGAGACCTGGAGAAAGTGAGAAAGAGCAGGGAAGCAAGATGGAGCGTGGAGAGACTAGCAAGGGGGACAGAGGAGGAGAATGTAGAAGAAGAATACAGGAGCAAGCACGTGGAGAGAGAGAGAGAGCCCAGGTTGTGAGATGGAGCACGGAGAGATGAGTGGAAGAAACAGGAGGAAACGGGAATGAGGGGCAGTGTGAGACTAGAATGGGGGGCTCAGAGAGAATGGGGCAGGCACATGGGGAGAAAGGAATAAATGGCATCTGATCAATCAACCAGCTTGGCCCTCATTTTGTTCAACGTCTGCCCAATGGCCCGGGCTGCCCCGACTTGGGGAGTGGCCCGGTCTCCCCCAACACAGGCGGTGAGGGGAAGATCCCTTGGGCCTCTCCCTGGCCGCCCCTGGAGGTTTTATACAAGCCATAGGTAAAAGAGAGTATGGGGGAGATTGTCTGCCATAGAGCAAGGGAGAGGGATGGGATAGGGAAGGGGATACTGGGGACCTTGTTGGTGGAGGATGTGCACTGGTGGAGGGTTGGGTGATCGATTATTGTATGACTGAAACTCAAACAGGAAAGCTTTGTAACTATCTCACGGTGATTAAAAATACATTTAAAAATTAAAAAATAATAAAATAAAATTAATATACTGAATGGGCTGGAGCGATAGCACAGTGGTCACGGTCCTCCCATTGTTCATCGATTTGCTCGAGTGGGCCCAGTAATGTCTCCATCATGAGACTTGTTGTTACTGTGTTTGGCATATCAAGTACCTCACGGGTAGCTTGCCAGGCTCTGCTGTGCAGGCGAGATACTCTCGGTAGCTTTCCGGGCTCTCTGAGAGGGGCGGAGGAATCAAACTCGAGTCGGCCATGTTGGCTGCGTGCAAGGCAAACGTGGCATATTCGATATGCCAAACACAGTAACAACAAGTCTCACAATTTGTTGTGAGATGTTACTGGTGCCTGCTCAAGCAAATCGATGAACAATGGGAGGACAGTGCTACAGTCCTAATATACTGATTAAAAAAAAAGTGATGTGGAGTTCATGCCCTATTCAACCAGCTTAATCAATGACTGAATAAATAGCAGCACTTCTATACTAAAAAAATTTAAAAAATAAATAAATAAATAAAGGAAAGCCACCAACCACCAGGAGGCTAGGGCAAAGAACTCATCTGTAACACTCAGGTGGCCCAGGGTGTGGTCATGCTTAGCTCCCCATTGATATTTCTCGAATACCAGAACAGGGACAAGCAGGGTTGCCAGAGACCAACCCTCTGGGGGCCATGCCATGTTTGATGGCGATCCTGCCTGGCTGTTTCTACCTTCAAAGCACCATAGAAGCAACGTTCAAAGGAAACGTCAGTGCAAGGCGTTTCTGTTGTGATTGTCACGGGGAAGTGGAGCCAGGGCCGTTTGTCCATGTTTTACGAATCACCATCTGGCAGGGATATGGCAACATGTGAAATCTTCACAGGACTCTTGTTTTTCTACTATCTGCTGGAGAACTAAAGAGATCAGCAGACTGCTGGGACGCCCGCCAGATGGTAAGCAGGTATGTTTAGGAGTTGAAGATTCTTATTTTCTTTCCATGCTTTCACATGCTGTGGGCGTGGAGGCAGCAGAGCTAGAGGCGCTGGAGAAAGAGGGAGGGGAAAACTGACAAAGAATGAGCAGGGGAAATGCCCCCAGAATGGTCTGAAACGGGAGTTTGCCCAAGTCGACCTGGAATTCTTTTCTGTTAAGGGAGAAAAATGTCACCACTCAGATGGGCACAGGATTTCCCCTCCCCCACTCAAGTTCTTCCATTCTTGTACAAATATACAGGTGTATATTTTCTCCAGCCCCGTTGAAAAGGCATGTGTTACCCTGACGACCGTGTGTATCATCAACAAACATTTGGTGAGTGTGTGTCCCAGACCTGGTACTGGCCTGGCCCTGTCTGTGAAATAAAAGTGAGGGTCTGTTTTATTTCATTTTTTTTTATCATTCCAATAAACTATTAGAAGCAAAAACATCAACAAAAACTTAACCTGGTAGAGTAATAACAATAGCAACAGTCATCTTTAATTGAAAATTTGCATTGGTGAATATGGGAGCTAGGTAAGAATTCTTATGGTGGCTTCTGTGAAAAAAAAAATAGGGTCCCCGGACAATGTTGGTGAATGACAAATCAGTTCATAGGAGAAGCAGGGTCTGGATCCAGAGGGGTGAGTTCTTTATAATGAGACCGGGACTAGAGAGCTAGCACAGGGGTTAAGCCTCTTGCCTTACTGTGATCCATCCAGTTAGATCCCTAAACCTGATATGGTCTCTGCCTGGGTATGGCCGTGTGTATGTGTGTGTGTGTGTGTGTGTGTGTGTGTGTGTGTGTGTGTGTGAGAGAGAGAGAGAGAGAGAGAGAGAGAATGATGCCTACTGAGTGATATACCACAGTGCGGCCCAACGAAAGTTTCTGAAATTCTCTCAACTTCAATCAACTCATCTGTGAGAAGGGGGAAAACAGTTCCACTTTTTAGGCTTGGATTAGAAAGCTAAGAAGCGCAAAATGTCAGCACACACATAGTTGGTCAATAAATGAAGTTATTATAATTATTGTGATACCAAAGTCACCCGCAGAAGGGTCCTTCTAGGCTAAAACCCTAGAGTAGAAGTTCCACAGTACTATAAAACATACACCTACTCTTATAAATATTTTAAAATTTAGATACACAAATGGTCTATATTCAGTTGTGCCCATGTGTGCAAATGCACATGCATATAGGTGTATATGTATAACAGTTGCTATATTCTGCACAAACACAATAACTAATAACAATAAAATTTGGCACAAAGTTCTGTTATTATATTGAGTAAATATTAATAAAAGTTCCACAATTTCTTGCAATCGTACTTTGGACAAATTACCAATTTTATTCCACTTATCTACAGAATAAAAAGAATGCAACCTGCTTTACAGAATTAACTGAAAAATTCTACATAACTCATTGTATTTTGCCTGGCAGAGAATAACTAAATAGATTTTGTTTGCTTTCCTTCTCGCTTTAATTGCAAATTTCCTTCTATCTAAATATTTACTCTGTTTTGCTCATTCTCATCCCCTTCTTTCAAGTTGAGGGACAGATGTTTTAGGGACCTTTTAGGTACATTCTTTATTTGTTTGCTTCTGTGGGGGGTCCACACCTGGCAGTGCTCAGGACTTATTCCTCACTCTGAGCTCAGAGATTATTCCTAATAAGCTGCCAGGCACCATCTGAGGTGCCAGGTGATTGTACCCAAGTTGGCTGAGTGCAAGCCCAGCACCTACCTGCTCTCCTATCCTTGCAGTCCTCTAGATCCTCTTAATTCTATAAACACCTAACACCAGATATATTTTATTCAATTATATGATTTCTCTATCTTTTGGTATCTCTCCCCTCTTACCTCCTACTTCATCCTTCTCACCTTAAAAATGATTAAATGACAAGAAACCTAAACAGGCCAATGACCATAAAATAAATGGAAAAGACTGTCACAGATCTAACTCTAAAAAATTCCAGATTATTTTCTGACCAAAATAATTTTACATGGGTCTTAAACACACAGAGTTGAACAGAATTTCTTATTTAAACAATCCAACCCCCCTAAAATAATTAAAACACTCACAGGTCTTTTGCAAGGCTCACAGAAACCTGAAACCAAGGCATGATCAACACACAGCACACACAATTAAAGCCTAAACTCATGGAAAATAAACAAAATTTTAACAAGTAAATCTCAAGAGTGAAGTCTAATGGCACGGGGTACATTTGCAAAAATGGAAGAAGGCTGTCTTGATACAAAGACACCTATTTCAATAATATTTTTATGTTTGAAACAGTAGACTGAGAGTGAAAACCCATAGGCAAATTGTTGAAGAGTCTCTGAAAAGAAGTGCCAGCCATTCCAGATTTGTTTAATGTAAGTTAGAAAGAGAAGAAAGCTGCCTTCTAGTGGGGGGGGGGGGGGGCAGTGGTAAACTTCCCACAGATAGCAGGAAAAACAGAGTTGGAGGGAAAAGAGACACATTCTCTGCTGACCCAGCTCTCTGTCTCTCTCTGTCTCTTTCTCTGTCTCTGTCTCTCTCTCTGTCTGTCTCTGTCTGTCTCTGTCTGTCTCTGTCTGTCTCTCTGTCTCTGTCTCTGTCTCTGTCTCTGTCTCTCTCTCTCTCTCTCTCTCTCTCTCTCTCTCTCTCTCTCTCTCTGTGCCAGGAAGAACACACAGCCCATAAGCTAAGTCATGCCCTGATGATTTAAGCATGTCCTAAGCATCCCTGGCTCATTCTCTGCACCTTTGCAACCCTGCCACCAAGCTTCTGCTCCTACCCTAACAAAAAGCTCTTGTTTTGTTCTCAATACTGCCAATCCCTGCCTGCCTTTCCAAGTCTTGGGGCCTAGCTTAGCTCTCATCCTTGTTCACCTCTCCTTAGTCTTATAGGAAGTCAGACATGCAACAACCCCAGAGTTTTGTGAGTGCCTCCTTCAAGCATCTTCTACTTGACTGAACTTTTCCACTTTCTCCATTTCTTTTTGTCCACTTGTTTGCAACCTGCTGGGTCCCCAGAAGTCTGATGTTTGCCTGATGTTCTTCATATTCTACTCAGGGAGCAGAGGTCACACCGAGAAAGAACTGAATGAACCAACATGGTGTTCCTAGAACACAGCAAACGGATTCCTTCAATCCAACAAAAACTGTACATGTGATTTTCAACTTTTCAGGTGACAGTTTAAGTGAAATAGATTTTCTTAGAAACTACTGCCAACAAATTGCATATATTTCTCTCAAGATGCCCAATCTTACTTGCTTTGCTAACATTTAACTTAAATGAATTTCTTTTCTATGACTGCCTTAGATATGCCAGTGCTACCTAATTAAATTACTATTTAAAATATGACTTTCCCAGGGTTGCATCAGCCTGAAATTTTTGACCCGTTTTTAAACTGTTCAATTCTCAAGAAGCTTGTGTAGTTAGAATCATCAGGTGTATGGCCATGTCATTTAATAGAGTTCCACAATCATTAATTGAGTGCTGGTGAGATGGGGAACATTGTTGTTCTAGTCATCCTTTAATCGATAAACTTCAACCAGATGCTATCTAAATGAAATTGACTAAATGAATGCCAAACACAGAGCAAGACTTCAAGGAAGTGCTAATGTTTTAATCATGTTACCAGTGAAATTACCTTGCCTTCCCTTATTTGTTACCAAATAGCAGAGTCAAAAAAAGTATATGAGAAAGAAAATTATATAGGAGTCTTCCAATTCCTAATTACAGAGTCATCAATCTCGGGTAATGGAGCTCAGCTTTCTCCATTCTCTCTTCTCCAAGTCACTGGCCCTGCCCTTTCTGTTGTGCCGACCTTCCTCTATAAAACCTGGAAATCAGTTTCCACTTTACTTGTAAATCAACTCCCCAGTGCACTTGCCTGCTGATTTCCCTCTCTTCTACTCTTCCCTCTTTTGTCCTTTTAAGTTACTCTTTCCAGGTAATTTGGAGAATCACTGGAGACTGTTCTGCTCCTTCGCTCTGAGGTGATATGTGTCTCTCCTTAAAAAGAAAATGTTAACCAAAACCCCAAATGTGGACAACAAAAAGGGCATGATTTATATGACAAGGAGTATTTTAACTCTACTGAATATTGTTCACAGAGACCCTCAAAATACTGGTTTTCTCTGCCACACAGGATGTATACCTCAATGACTTAAGGCACATTTGCACTCAGAAGGTCCAACATCAAATTCATTTTGCAAAGGGGACTGCAGTGTGTCTCTTGGGATTGTCATACCCCAGCCACAGGAAATTGCAAAGGAGGCATCAGGTTGGACTTCACCATTGCTCAACACCACCTCAGGCACTTACTCAAACTCCTCTGAAAGTCACCAAAATAAGTTTTTGGTAGAAACCTTGCAAGTAGACAATTTTTAAAAGAGATAAAAGTCATAGGGTTTTCTTGGTGAAGCATTCATTTCAGTGAGCTTTTTCACTATATCCCGCCATTGCCTTGGGTTTATAGGGTTTCCTCTAATATGTCTGCTGTGAATCTAAAGAGTGCCCCTTTGTATGTGATTTCCTTCTTTGACCTTGCTGCTTGCAGTATTGTGCCTCTATCCGTGGCATCCATGCTTCTAACTATGATATGTCTTCGAGTGTTTTTGTTAGGGGCTCTTTTAGCTGGTACCCTTTGGACTCCTTGAATCTGAATGTTGGGAGGATCCTCCCAGGATGGGAGATGCATGCTTATAGACCGAATATGATTGCCACTCAATGCCTCTTTTGCAAACCACAGCACCCAAAAGGAGAGAGATAACAAAAGGGAATGCCTTGCCACAGAGGCAGAGTGGGATGGGGACTGGGGGTGGGAGGGATACTGGGATCAGTGGTGGTGGAGAATGGGCACTGGTGGAGGGATGGGTAACTGAAACTCAAGCACAAAAAATGTGTAAGTCTACAACTGTACCTCATGGTATTTCAGTAATAAAAATTAAAACAAAAAGTTGTAGGGTTCTGATATTCCTTACCATCATTACTTGCTTCCAGCATCACCTACAAAAAGACCACAGAACCTTCCTTACAGTGCACTTCGGAACCAATTGTCTATGGCTATTTTCTATTTCTTACTAAAGGACTGCCTTCTGAAGTCACAATCCTAACCACAGATCAAGTCCTAGTATATCCAGTGAAGTACCAGGAACAGGCCTTGGTCTTTGTTGAAAATGGTACCCGGATCATGGGGCACCCCCAAACTGATGGTCCATGATGGCAACAATAATAATTTTTGAAATAATGAACAGATAAATCTCCTTGACACGGGAATGGTTTCCTTTTCCTCTGCCAGTTGTTCTGTCTGTGCCAACTCTTAACACACACCCCTTCCAGGAATGGCATTCAGCCATCCTGGCAACCAGAATTAGAGCAAAGAAAATATGAAATTTCTCTTCAAAACATAAGTGGAGAGATGAATGCAAAGCCAAGCAGAAAGTACTCAGATTCAAGATGTGCATTGTTAAATGTCACTTCGTAGTAAGACGCTTTCTGAACGTCAAGAGAACGTGGACACGCATTTGTGGGAGGCTGAGAACAGGGGCCGCCCAAAGGGACCAAAGGGACCAGCAAGTCAGCAGGTCCATGATGACACAGTGGTGACCAGTCACGAGTGTGCCTGTCAGATCGGGAGGGAGTGAAATGTGGGCTCCTAAAGAATGAGAACACAGAAACAGCTATCACTGTCAACATTTCTATAATATTTTTTGAATCCTGAACCAATTTTATTGCAAATAAAGCAATAAAAGGAGATGGCATCCTGGTCAGGAGAGCAGGGTTGGCCTACGACAGGATGCGGCAGGGTCCTGAATCCAAACCCTAGCATATCATGGTCCGTTGAGGACCACCAAGGTTGGCCCTGGAGGTGCCCGGAACCATAGGATGTGTGAGGGCAAAACTGATGCCAACATTAAGTCTCAACTGCAGCCAACGTTAAGTCTCAACCAGGCCTTATTTTCTGTTAGTTTCTCCTTAGTTTCCAAAGCAGGACTTACAGTTTCTGGCAAACTTCCAGTTGAGTCAGTTGCCGAGATAAGGAATTGGGCAGTTGGGGCTGGCCAGTCATGAGGGGTCACTACACCCTCCTTAGAAGCTCTTACATACAAATGGTCACGGTCACGGTCCTCCCGTTGTTCATCAATTTGCTCAAGCGGGCCCAGTAACATCTCCATCATGAGACTTGTTACTGTATTTGGCATATCGAATACATCACGGGTAGCTTGCCAGGCTCTGCCATGTGGGTGAGATACTCTCGGTAGCTTGTCGGGCTCTCCAAGAGGGGCGGAGGAATCGAACTCAGTTTGGCCATATTGGCCTCTTGGAAGGCAAACGCCCTACCGCTGTGCTACATGGAAAGTATCATGTTAAGCAAAATGAGTCAGAAAGAGAGGGACAGGCATAGAAACATTGCATTCACCTGAGGAACATAAAGTAACAAAATAGGAGACTGACACCCAAGAATAGCCAAGATAAGTACCAGGAGGTTTACTCCATGGTTTAGAAGCCAGCCGCACATGCTAGGGTAAAATGCAGCTCAGATAGAGAAGGGAACACCAAATAAAGGGTGTTGGGAGGATCCTCCCAGGACGGGAGATGCATGCTGAAAGTAGACTATAGACACAACATGATTGCCACTCAATTCCTCTTTTTCAGACCACAGCACCCAAAAGGAGAGAGAACAAAAGGGAATGCCCTGCCACAGAGGCAGGGTGGGCTGGGTGGATGGGGTTGGGAGGGATACTGGGATCAGTGGTGGTGCATAATGGGCACTGGTGGAGGGATGGGTACTCATTCATTGTATAACTGAAACCCAAGCACAAAAAACTGTAAGTCTACAAATTGGTATTTCACTAATAAAAATTAAAAAAAAAGAAGCTGTTACTAACCATTGTCTAATTGCTGACCACTATTGTAATAGGGCCAATGCTAAAAATAGACCAGTATATAAATGGTCTCTTAACTCTGAACCCTATATAAACTGCTTGTGATTTGGAGTCGGGCTCCTTGTCAAGACTCCACTGCATTGGATGAGACTCGGACCCTGGCTCGGGCTACTAATAAAGTCCCTTTGATTTTGCATTATTGTGTGTGGATCTGGGTCTCTCCGCAATTGGGGATCCGAAACTCAGGGACAACAGATGAAGCAGCTCCCTATTCTCAGGTGAGTATTGAAGTACTAATGGGCTGAGTGGTATTGGTAGTGATCCTGGGCCCCCCTGAGTACTTCAAGAAAAAATTAAACTGTGGAGCACTGTCTTCCCGTTGTTCATCGATTTGCTCAAGTGGGCCCAGTAACGTCTCCATTGTGAGACTTGTTGTTACTGTGTTTGGCATATCAAATATGTCACGGGGAGCTTGCCAGGCTTTACCATGTGGGCGAGATACTCTCAGTAGCTTGCCGGGCTTTCTGGGAGGGGCGGAGGAATTGAACCTGGGTCAGCCGGACTGGCCGCATGAAAGGCAAATGCCCTACCACTTTGCTGTTGCTCCAGCCCAGCTAGAAAAAAAATTAAAAAAACAAAACAAAACATTGTCATCTCAAGTTTTAAGATATACGAGAATAAACAGAAAGCTTCAGTGGATTCCTCTGAATATCCTGCTGACTACAGAATGGGCTGCTTGGGTTTGGGGGTTGGACAGATGGGGAGTAGAAACAGCAATGGAAGAATTATTTCATCCTAAGAACCTAGATTTAGGTCAAGAGGCTCTTCAGTCCGGAAGACCAATTCTCCTGTTTCAGAAAACACCTTCAAGAAAGATGCCCCAATTTATGGAGGCCAACGCTTCAGGCCCTGGTGATCACAGAGAAATGGTGGCAGGGATGCTCATCAGACCAGAGAGGGGATGAGGGTCTGGGGGCAACAGGTCAACAGTTCATGGAACCTGGAAAAGTCAACAGTGCTCTTCAAATGAACTAAACCCAGAAGAGATTTCACACTTCCTCCACACAACTGGAAAGCCTCAAAGACCAAAGATATGCTCTTTCCCCCACATGGAAAGGTACCTCCTTGGAGAAAGAATCCTGACGCTGACAGACAGGGGCCACTTGGGGCATCACCATGCCAAGAGGTTTCCAGAGAAGCCTTATCCGGAGAGAAGAACTTTGGAGGGCGATTGGATCCGGAGATAGAGTCTGGGTATCCGCTCCATGTCATGCACGTAATGGACCCAGATTCAACCTCCCACACCTGCACAGCGACTCCTGGGCACATCTTGGGGTGGTCCCCCAATCAAACATCAACAACGACAACAAACAGGCAAGACTTCTTTCAAATCTAGTCAAACCCCAGCAACCCTAAAACAGGTGCAAGCATGAGATGCTAAGTATTAAAATTAGGCAAGGCGAAGAACGCAGAGTGATAAGGAGGAGGCCGGATGTGGCCTAGTAATGCCATGCCCTGCACGCTGTTTGGAAACTGCTGCCAGGTCCTGACTGAAAACTGCATCCCACTCAGGGGCCCAAAGCAGCAAAACCTCGACCCTGGAATCCCGGCCCCAGCACTGAGCACTGAGAGCACAGGCAGGGAAGCTCTCTGAAGCTTTCATCTGAGGTCCTGGCTCTCCAAGCCCCACATAGAGAAGTGCAGAAGAGGGCAGAACCCTTCGGCCTCTGGGGGCTCTGAAGAGCAGGGATGGACATTGATGGGCACTGGCAGAAAAAGCTCCAGGGATGAGGCATCTGGATAGAAAATGCAAACCCCAAATCCATATTAAGTTGACAGGTGAATTCGGAGGGACCACAGCCACTTAGTATCAGGTCCACTGAATTTTCTGTTTGTTTGTTTGTTTTGAGGCCATGCCCAGCAGTTCTCAGGGCTTACTCCTGGCTCTCATTCAGAGATCACTCATGTCAGGTTCAGGGGGGGCCATTATATGGTGCTGGGATCCAACAGGTTGGGTGTGTACAAGACAAATGCCCTACTGGATGGAGTATTGCTCCAGCCTCTATGATCATTTAATCTTAGGGGGCCAGCTTTGTGGGGTGGGGGAGTGACTTGACTACTTTCAGACACCACAGTTTTCTTTCTTTTCTTTCTCTCTCTTTTTTTTTCTTTTTGGGTCACACCCGGCTATGCACACAGGTTACTGCCAGTTCTACACTCGGGAATTACTCCTGGTGGTGCTTGAGGGACCATATGAGATGCTGGGAATCGAACCTGGATTGGACATGTGCAAGGGAAATGCCCTATCCACTATGCTATTGCTCCAGTCCCCACTACAGTACTCAGAGGTAAAATAAATACTGTACTTTAATGTTTATATATATATATATATCCATTTATATATCTATATATACACATCTGTATCTACATATATAATATATATATATTTCCAAGATTGCTCTAATTCCCTTATGTAGATGCCTTTTAATCTATCCAAAGCAGCATTTCAAACAACTCAACACAGTTCCTTCCCATAGTTTTCGAAACAGTAGGCACAGATAAAGATGCTTCCCAATCCCCAAGCCCGCACCAAGACTTTGAGAAAGTAAACAGCCTCATTCTTCATTTGAGGGATTTTAAACTCAGATAAGCTTGAAAGCATCATTTAGAAGAAGCGGCCCAAGGAGAAGTGCATTCTGAGTGTACTGTTTCCATAACGAAAAGAAAAAGTCCAGTTACATACAGAGAGAAAACATAAAGAATCATATAAACACGGAATACAGTAAAATGTATCATAAAGGCAAATGTGAAAGCAAACTTTTTAGAGAGAAAGTAAGGGCAAACATAATTTTATAGGTGAATGGGCTGTTACAAACTCTAAAGGAAGGCACCAGCAAACATTGTTTTAGATTTAATTTTGCTTCTCTCTGGAGACCAGCAAAGATGTTGTCCCCACTTTACCAAGGGAAAAATTATTATGACTAACACTTCTGTGTTCACATACATATTAAAAAAGATGGAGAAGCCTTCAGGTGCCAAACAGAGCCGATATCACAGGGAGGTCCCAGATGGGATAGGTGCTGCATCCTGCCTTCTCCAGATGGAATTCCGGTGACCATGAGCCTCTACAAGCATAGCTATGGCATGCAGGAACCAGGACATTTTTTTTTCCAAACTGTGCGGCCGCTTATGTGGCCGCATATCTCTTTATACACAAAGTGATCAATGGAAAGTAAATTATCCAACGTTTCTCCCTGAAAACCAAGCTTAACTCTTTTGCAAACCACAACACCCAAAAGGAGAGCGAGAACAGAGGGGAATGTCCTGCCACAGAGGCAGGGTGGGATGGGGAGATGGGGGGTGGGAGGGATACTGGGATCCGTGGTGGTGGGAAATGGGCACTGGTGGAGGGATGGGTATTCAAAATAAATAAATAAATTTAAAAAAGAATAAAACTACTTTCCAATGTGGTTTATCACCGGCTTGATCTTCTTCTGGCTGTTTGGGGGCCACACCCTGCGGTGTTCAGAGCTGACTCCTGACTCCGCACTTGGGGACCATTCCTGGTGGTCCCTGGGGACCCGGAGTGCTGCTGGGTATTGAATGCAGGCAAGGAAGGCAGATGTCCACCTGTTGTCCTATTTCTCCGGTCCCATGCTCATGTTGTTAAAGTTGTGTTTTACACATCACTGCAAACATAAACCATTCCCTATGTTTCTGGTATTAGTCATTTATCATTTAAAGTGAAAAAACAATGGTTTTCAAATAACCGCTAAACCTTATTTGACAAAAATAACTCACTGTTTCACAAGACAGGCAATACCATACATATCACTATGTGCAATAAGTAATATAACACGTTCTTCCTAATTTTATACTTCTATTTTTTTTCTGCAAATAAAAGTATTTCATTTGGGACTTGAGATATGAAGAAGAAATTCACTGGTATGGCCCAAGGGTGCCGGCAGGGGGACAACCTGTCCACTTGTGTCAACTTGAGCAAGAAAGAGAAAAATGCACCAAATAAGCCTTGATTCCAGCACCCGCCCCCTACCTCCCTGCCCCCCCACCCCCCCACCCCCACCCCACAGAGGATTTTAAAATGTCCTGTTCTCTTTAAAGTAAACCCTGTGAGCTGCATTTGTCCATTGTGATCGCCAGGCCTTTCAGCAAGGTAAGATAGCTTAGCATGGCTTTTATCTGCAAGGATTCCCTGAGGCAGTTTCTGTAAAAGGGTTAATGACAGATGTTTCCATTAAATCTGACCTACCTCTTAATTTTGCCATTGCCTGATAATATCCTGGCTTGGTGCTTATTTGCATGGGCAAATGGAGTCACTCCTAACGAGTAACACACCGCCCTCTCTGAAACAAAAGGTCAATTCATCTCATAAACCCTGGTGCACAATATTTTTTGTAGTAGCAGTTTAAAAAAAAATCCCTTTCATACAATGATACTATTTACAAAGAATTAAAAGCTCTGCTTTCTGAACCCCTGGACATAATGTACATCTGTAGGCAGGAAGGAGGACAGGCAGTAGAAATCAATACGTTTCCTTGTAGGTAACCAGCTAGAAAAATCACTACTGTCTCTAGGATGCGCCTCTCATTTTTACACTAAATACAACCAGGACACAGTGAATTTTCTTCGTTGAGGAATTTAGTTGAAAACTCCAAAATGCTAGCAGCACTTTTGTGTTTACTGAGCATTATTACTTTTGTAAAGAAAAAAAAAGTCTGTAAATAGAGACGAGTAGTTATTGAGTTAGGTTGGTTAAAAGATATGGGCTTTTGAGCCTTTAGGCTGCTAACCAAAAAGCTGCAATTTTGACGGGGCCAAACTATATTTAATATGGGAAAATAGTAAGTGACCTTAGACTTTAACTTAGTTGCTGAAATAAGCCCCTCAGAAATAGTAAGTAAATGCTGCTTAAAGAGTTAAGTACAAGATTCTGTGAAAGCCACTTGTGGTGGGAGGGTCAGACAAGGCTATGACAAATGTCAAGGGGACCTCAGGATACTTACGGAGGTACCTCAAATCCAGGCTTCCTTTGTAAATAGTCTCTAGCCAAGAATCAGGAAACGCTGCATTCATGTAAGGATGCCATTTCACTTTGTAACATTTAAGGAGTTTAAAAGTAGCGCTTGTGAGAGAAGTTTTCTCTCTATAATTATATACAGTGCATGTCTATATATATGCAGACATACATATATATCCAGATATATGTGTGTATATGTATACTATATTCATATCATATTTCATCATTATCACCATAGTCTAATCTCTAAGACATTTCAATATTGCGATTCTGGCATTTCATTTCACTTTACTCTGAAAACAGCTCTTGTGTTTTATTGACAATAAATCCACATTCCAAACACTCCTGTTACATCAAAGTCTTTCATTCTCTGAATAGCAAATACACTTAACTGGTGGTTAGAAGAGTAATTCTTGCTGAGCAGCTGATTTCCTTCATCTCACAAAAACTAAAACCCAGGATTGGAACTTAGGCATTGCAAACCATTGACAACATGTAGGAGACTCAGTTACCTGATTCAAAGTTTGTGATTTTTATGATTTTACTAAAGAAACCTCTCTTTTTTGCCACATTGCCTCAGCTTTACCTGAATATGAGGAAAGGTAGAAGAGTCCTGAGGAGTCCCAAAAGAATTCTTCCCTCAGAGAAGGGGGGAAAATGTATGAGGTGGTTATAGATCATCCCATCCCCCTCACTGTCATGTAATAGGGCAATCTGCAACGGGAACTCAACTACAAAGCCCAGAAAAAGGTTATAGCATCTCCTAGACTAACTCCCAGCGATGGTCTTAGATGCATTCCACCAACAAAACACAAAACAGACAAACAAATAAACCAGAAAATAGCTCTAGAGTTCATGCTTTTATAATCATTCTAATCATTGGTTGGGAAGGAAATGTAGTTGTCTTTTATAAAAACTCACTGACTTTTAACAGGGAGAGGCAGAGCTCAGGGATCTCACTCACATGCATGGGGCTGTGGCTGGAGACTGGGAAAAGTTTTCATGGGAAAGAGAAAGAGAGAGAGAGACACACACACAGGGACAGGACCTCACCATTGTCGCAGGAAATGAGTAGATTCATGGCACAATCCAGGGCAGCATCAGGGAACGGACTGGTGATGTCATTCATGGGTAAAGGAGAGGCCCAGACATCTGAGGAGGGACCTAGACTCATCTACTCTTTCTGTACAATAAACTAACATTTTATTTTTTTGAGTTTTGTATGCAAATCTTTCAAACAATTCTCAAGAGCCCACCAGCACAAGAAAATTCGCTGTCATGCTAACTTTATACTCCGTATAAAGTACTAAGGAACACACAGTTCAGTTTCTCTTGCTTTCTATTTTCAAGCCAACTTTCACCATTTTGAGTGCCCCCCCTCCCCATGTCTCAAAAGAAGCTGATTCTAGTCAAACCACCAATTCCTCCCATATGTGCACTTCGATGCCCCAGTGTTCAGTCAAATATTCAAATGGTCATCCAGGGGGAAACAGCATCTTCTAAAAACCAACACCCCATACTTAGTTTGCTACTGCATCTGCCTCAATGATAACTTTTGTTGCAAAGCTCTAAACTTGGGCTCTTAAAAAATATTTTGCAATTTAGTTCTGAGAACTTTCTTCCATGTTACCCAAAAGTGTAAGGTCAGCAATTAGCTCCCCAGTAATAACTGAGTCACTCAAGGTTTATATGGCTGTCATAGAGTCACTGCATCAATTTGACAGAAAATAAACTTCCTCTGCCCTCTTCCCATATTTGAAGAGACTTTATAATCTGAGCAGCACAAAGAGTTCCAGAGGAACAGTTGTCAACTGCTGTGTTGATCACACGGACATAAAAGCAAAGTTTGCTCCTCATTACGCTATAAAGTATTCTCTTGCTCTGCAGAAAATGGTTTCGACTCATTGTTGTATTTGAACACAAGTTGCTTTGCTTTTTAAGACAAACGACGTTTTTTTAGAGAGTGAAAAATGGAAAAAGACTCACAAAATAAACCAATAGTAGTTCGATCATCTAGTTGTCATCAAATTGTTTCAAGATACCCATACAGAAGTCCTGAACAGCAGTCACTCATGATCTAGAGACAGAACTATACCCTCGATGGTTTTGTTGGCAAACTGGTGTGGAGTACCACAATGAGAAGGAGACTAACTGCTACACCTAACAGAGAGGAACCTCCAATGACTGTGGAACTGCATTCCAGCCTGGGCTCTCTACGGCAGAGTGAATAAATGTGCTATTGTGTGTGATGAAGTTGAGCCTGAGGAACTGCACCTTCTCTTCTGACTTCTCATTCTGGTTTCAGCAAAGTTGATCATTAATACTGTTAGTGATCAGAAATAAAGTTTGTAGACAGCTGACCAAAGAAACTTGTTGTCCTAATGGACAGAAGGCAGGAATCTTCCCCCAAGGGAATCATTCCACTGGGGTGGGGGTGTCGAATCCTCAGATACTCTTGAGTGGAAGAGAGGGGCACATTCTGTTTGCGTAAGGAAGGTAAAAATTTCTGGGGTAGGGAAGGCGGAAGTCACTGGATATTTTTTTTTCTTTTTACTGGAAAAGGGGCAGTGGGCCAGATAAGCTTGGGAACTTTGGCTCTAAATGTTCCTGTGTGCCTGAGACTGGTGAAGGAAGGGATGACAGTGTCTTAGACTCAAGCCAACACAGTTTCCGACCATGATTATAGAGCAGAGAATTTCCACTAGGATTTGACTGCAGGAAAAAATGGGTGAGCATCACAGGGTGGGTCCTGGGGACAGCTCTCTATGGAGAGATCCCCAAGGAGGCAGAGCTGGCTAAAGGACTACCCATGGGACGCCAACTGCTAATAGGTTGCATTGCATGAAATCCCACAAAAACACAGGGGCAGATATTCTGGGACTAACCATTCCGACAGAGTTTGGAGGCTTAGAAATTCACCAGACACGCAGGACATGGGATGTGGCCAGTTTTCCGTGGTGCAGCCCTGGGCAAGTCATGCCTCACTCTCTGCACCCAGAGAGGGCTGATCTCTAAATTATTGCAGTTACCGATAATGAAAACATCCTAGCAACAACACTCAGGAACTCTACTATAAGAATGAAAATGCACAGTGGTTCTAGAAGAAGGAAGGAGAGGTATAATGCTCTGCCCTTGCCAAACGCTTTATCAAGCAGCATATTATATAATGTGTCATAATGTACCATGTGCCATGGAAACATGAAATCACTCATAATTCTTAAGTACTGCCAGATGCGTAGCTATAACAAATTTCAATTCTTTCTGAAGAGTTCACCCACACACTCACTTCTCCAACCAATATTTCCACTGGTAATGGTCAGAGTTGAGAAATCAGAGCAGAGACCTGCTGATTCACATTTCGGTGGTAATTACATATACTTTATTTCACATTTGGGGAGAGAATCCATCTTATTCATAATGTCATAATGTGCCTTGCCCTGTTCTGATCGAGAGTACGGACTCATTTGCTTGTTGAACAAATGAATGAATAAGTGAAATGAATGAACAGATGCACATCAGACATAGCAGCCTAAAGAATATACCTCAGTAAAGGTATCACCAGGATGAAGAAAGGTCTCTAACACAAGAAGCACTCAAAGGAGAGGTGGTCTAAGATTGGCTCCTTCCCAAAAAGTCTGCATGTTATTGCCAAGCATTAGTTCATGTGTCACTTGTCATAACTTTCTGGAATGTACAAGAAATCCTATTACAAGAGATTCTTGCCATGCTTGGTGGAGGCATCTGGCTTTACTTAAGGATGCTGGATGATTTTTATTTCTCAGTGGCTGGGAACATGCTGTATTACAACCTTACTCAAGTTAAAGAATCTCTTAATATGAAGAATACCTGTGGCAGGTGGATAAAATACAGAAATTTTGAACTAATAGGCATAAGTCACATAAGGGTAATGAAACTGAAAGACCTCCAGGATGGAACCCAAAGCTCTCACTACCCAGCACCACACTTGCACCCTAAATGCGGTTCACTCACTGGCTTTCCTGGAGTCTTTTGCTCATCTGTAAGGACAACTATGTGCATTAAAAAAATAAAAATAAAACCCAGAATCAATGAGGTAATTTAATGACAAATAAATGTATAAGAAGGTGCGATCGGGCTAGAGCGATAGCACAGCACAGAGGGTGCTTGCCTTGTATGCGGCTGACCTGGGTTCAATCCCCGGCATCCCAAATGGTCCCCCAAGCACTGCCAAAAGTAATTCCTGGGTTCAGAGACAGGAGTAGCCACTGAGCATTGTCTGGTGTGACCCAAAAAAGCCAAAAAAAAGTGACTTAAATAAAAGTAGAGAGAGGATATAGGGGTAACTGTCTGCCATGGAGGCAGGGGGAGGGTGGGATGTGTGGGTGGGGGATACTGGGGACACTGGTGGTGGGAAATGTGCATTGGTGGAGGGATGGGTGTTCGATCATTGTACGACTGAAACTCAAACATTAAAGTTTTGTAACTGTACCTCATGGAGGAGGAGGAGGAGGAGAAGGAGGAGGAGGAGGAGGAGAAGGAAGAGGAGGAGGAGGAGAAGGAGGAGGAGGAGAAGAAGAATAAGGATGAGGAGAAGGAGAAGAAGGAGGAGGAGAAGAAGGAGGAGGGGGAAAGGGAGAGGGAGAGGGAGAGGGAGAGGGAGGAGGGGGACAGGGAGGGGGAGGAGGAGAAGGAGGAGGAGAAGGAGAAGGAGAAGAAGAAGAAGAAGGACAAGAAGGACAAGAAGGAGAAGAAGGAGAAGAAGAAGGAGGAGGAGGAGGAGGAGGAGGAGGAGGTGAGATCTACAGAAGATGCTCGAGAAAAACAGAAGAAATAGGAATATAGTGGCAGAGATGTCTAGTGTACAAATAAAGAATGAAAGCCTGGAGCTCGGGGATCATCACTTTCATCTTTATAGCTCTTGCACCGAGAACACTGTGCCCTCCCCCAGAACAACACCAACAACAAACATAAGACCCAGGACCCACCAATAACATTGTTCAACTGGAGGCACCAAAAAGACATGTGTGTTCAATTCAGAGTGAGCTTTTCAAGCTCCCTTTGACAAGCTCTCAGTATCAGCGGTCTTTAACTACTGGTCCATGGATCTGTGCCTCTCCACAGGGATCAGAAGTTTGAAAACCACAGGTTTCGGGCCATGGTTAGAAGTACTGGTCCTTGGACCTGTAGATCAGGAAAGTTCTGGTGCTGGTCTGAGGGTGGGGAAAGGTTGAAATCACTACTCTACTCTATATGGTTCTTCAAATCACAACTGCCCAAAGATTACTTTTAAGTTTGGCAAGTTTGCTTGCAAAAAACACAGCCTCGCAAACCTTATCCAGGGCAACTGCAACAAAACATGCCAAGCACCAAAGACCACACTACGCACATGTAGGTAGGTTTTAAAATTAAAACTTTAATAAATATATTTGATCATCCATCCAAAATCAATGCCAACACAAAAGGTCTGTGCTCTTAACTCTATGCTTTTAAATGTAGGAAATGCAATGCTTAAAATAATGATAAAATGATAAATGGTTTAAATATAACTTTATCCTACTCAGAAATATAAGAAGGTCCAAATTGTGGGAGGGGTTGTCACTCTATGGGTGGTGCTCAGGGGACCATGTGGTCCTGGAGACCAAA
This sequence comes from Sorex fumeus, assembly GCF_029834395.1. NCBI lineage: Eukaryota > Metazoa > Chordata > Mammalia > Eulipotyphla > Soricidae > Sorex > Sorex fumeus. The sequence goes on from NW_026606157.1 coordinate 8,659,618, forward strand.
TCTGGGCATCTCACATGCCAAATTCCCACTGCACTAGCTAGCCCTGACCCAAGAGAGTACTAGAATGTTGTTATTGTTATTGCTGTTGTTGTTGTTGTTGTTGTTGAACCATACATGCAGTACTCAGCACTTACCCTAGTTCTGTACTCAGGGACCCACTTCTGGTGGTGCTATTAGGACCATATATGGTGCCAAGGAACCAAAAGTGATGCAGGGATAAAACCCAGGTCTGCCACATGTAAGACAAGTACCTTACCCACAGTATCATCTCTCTGCCTGACAGTAGAATTTTTAAGGCAATGTTGCATCAATAATACATTTAAATGGGTTTTGGGTTATTTGTTTATTGTCTCTGTCTCCATATAAGACTGTGCTCATATGGTGCTAAAACCTTGTTTAGTTGCTTCTTGTGCTCTGGCCATAGAGAGAGGTTGGCACCCAGTCACTGTCCTCCCGTTGTTCATTGATTTCCTCAAGCAGGCCCAGTAACGTCTCCATTGTGAGACTTGTTGTTACTGTGTTTGGCATACTGAATACATCACGTGTTGCTTGTCAAGCTTTGGCGTGTGGGTAAGATACACTCAGTAGCTTGCCGGGCTCTCCGAGAGGGGCAGAGGAATTAAACCCGGGTCAGTCGGGTCAGCCACACGCAAGGCAAAAGCCCTACCGCTGTGCTATAGCTCCAGCATAGTATGTATTCAATAAATATCAGAACAACGAATTCATTATAAACACGCAGAGATAAGGGTGTGCCTGTACCAGAGGAGTTGCTGACTTTAAGCTTACAGCGTCTGTATGAGGACGGCTCCTCTTGATGAGACAGAAGTAGAAATCCAGTTCTACAGGGGCTAGGCTAGAAGCTAAGGAGCTGGCATCTATAGCAGCACTGGTTTTCAAGCTAAAGTTGAAAATGCATACTGTGGGCAGAGTGACAGCACAGCACTGTCCCACTGTCCCAAGTAAGGCACTTGTCCCACTCCCACTCCTAGCTGACCCAGGTTTGATCCCTGACACCTCCTATGGTACCCTGAAGCACTGCCAAGAGTGTTTCCTGAGTGCAAAGCCAGGAATAAGCCTGGAGAACTGCTGGGATTGACCCAAAAGTCAAAGAGAAATCAAAGGAGAAATACATAAGGCACGATCACGATCACGGTCACAATCATCCTGTTATTCGTTGATTGCCTTGAGCAGGCACCAGTAACATCTCGTTCGTCCTAGCCCTGAGATTTTAAAAAAAGTGCCATATTCAAGGCTCTTTCAGGGTTAGGAGAATGAGACCCATCATTGTTACTGGTATTTGGCATATTGGGTACGACATGGGGAGTTTGCCAGACTCTGCAGTGTGGGCAGGTTACATTCGGTAGCCTGCCACATAAGGCAAGTATCCTCAATTTCCATGTTCTTTCATCCCTGAATGATACCCACTGTTGTCTTCTTGCTTGATCTGCCTGCTGCTCTGCTATCCCCAATGTGGCTCTCCTGGGGCAGACATCACTGGGCCTAATCTGGAACATGAGCAGAGCCCTGTCTTCCACCTCCACACCCAACCCAGGTCATATAAATGGGCCAACATCAAAGCTCCTGAAGGAACAGATTGACTCAACAAATCAAGAAAGAGACCCCAGCCTTATCCCTCAGCATCTTCTACGGGGTCTAACTACCAAGACTCACCCTGAGCACAGCAAGGACATGAGAAAACCAATGGGAAGAACACAAAGAAGCCAACCAGGCTCAATGAGTGAAAACAGTATTATTAGGACATAACCAACACCAGCAAATCCTCAGACTGTGGATTTTGTGACACTACAATGAGGATAAGTTCAAAGAACTTATTGAGTTTAAAGAAATGATAGGACAGATAGACAGTAAGCACAAGAGATTATAAATGAAAAAACTACTATAGCCAGAAATGACAGAAATACTGAACATGGTATGTGACATAAAACAAAAAATCAATAGATGCTCTGAAGAGTAGAATAACAGAAACTGAGGGAAAAATTGAGGCATTCCAAGATAAGAAGGAACAAACTTCCAGGAAACAGCAGAAGGTGAAAAATACTCTGAAAAGAAATGAACAACATGGTCTAGAATTACGGGGAGCATTCAAGAGGAGCAGTATAAGAAAAATCAGAGTCCTGAAGAACAGGAAGGCAAACAGGATGAGAAAACAATACTTAAAAATCATTGACAAGATTCCCAGAGTTATAGGCACCAAGATTCAAGAGGCTGGAAGGATCCCAGGGAAAACAGACTCAGCTCAGAAAACTCCAAGACACACTGTACTAAAATTGACAAAATCTAAAATAGAGACAGAATATACTGAATGCAGCAAGATCAAAAATGAACTTATATACAAAGGAAAATCCAGAAGATGCATGGCAGATCTGTCAGATGAAACACTGTGTGCTAGAAGAGAATGGAAAGATGCAGTACAAAAACTCAATGAAATGAACGCCTCACCAAGGATACCTATCTAGCCGGATTATCATTCAGATTTGAAGGGCCAATAGAGAGCTTCTTGGACAAGGAACAGATCAGGGAATTCTGGGCCTCAAAACCCGTTTTGCAAGAAGCATTTAAAGAGCTTCTGTAAAGAACAGGACAAGCTTCCCAATACTCGGCTCTCTCATGGAACACGTGGTTGTCGTCTACTAGATTAAGAAAGGTGGGATTAGAGCAATAGTGCAGTGGGTAAGGCATTTTCTTTGCATGCAGCTGACCCGGGGCCAATCCCCAACACTCCATTTGATCCTTTGAGCACTGCCAGAAAAAATTCCTACTGCAGAGCAAGAAGTAAGCCTGGAGCAATGGCCATGTGTGACCCAAAATTTAAAATAAAAAAAGGAATATTTACTCCTATCTTGCTAAGGAATTTTATACATTTTCAATAATGAATTAATGTTTTATTTATATTGGTTAAAAGCATTTAGCAATCAATCATCACAAATTGACTTTCATCAATTTGTTTTCTGATAATTCCATTTATTATTCCTTCAAGATTTGTTAGAAAAAGTAATACGAAATAAATGCGTTATATGCCTGCCGAGGGGCCAGGCTGGGAGTGGGAGGAATCTGGGGACATTGGTGGAGAGAAGGGAACACTAGGAGTGGCATTGGATCCCTCTATGCCTGACACAACTCTATTGTGAACAGCTGTGTAAATCACGATACCTTGATACTTTTTGAAAAACCAAAAGAAAAGCCTTCCAGCTGAAGAGGGCTCTCTCTGAGCTAATTGGCACTGGGATGGGCTGCGGTGATCTGACCTCCCTGCATTTCAAGAAGAGTGTCTGTGGGCTGGCAGAGACATGAGGAGCAAGCCTGATCATGGCCAGCTGCTGTCCTCTGGATCCCAGGTCTTGCCTGACTTTTCTGTGCCTAAGAGATGAGGAAGGGTAAGAGCTGGCAGGTCAAAACCAGTGCCGAGGGGCTGGGGCAATGGTAAAGTGGGAAGGCTTTGCCTTGCACGCAACTGTCCCGGGTTCGATTCCCAGCATCCCGTATGGTCCCTTGAGCACCACCAGGAGTAATTCCTAAGTATAAAGCCAGGAGAAACCCCTGTGCATTGCTGGGTGTGACCTAAAAAGAAAACAGAAAAAAAAAAAAAAAGACCAGCACCAAGAGGAAGGCAGGAGAAAGCCAGAGATGCTGTGTAGCAGTGATGAGCTTGCAGGGCGGAGACACAAGCCCAGCTTCTCAAAGGAGGTGCCTCTGCCCACCTACTACTCCGTTTACACCTGCCTTGGGCCTTCAGGAAGTCTTGAGTCTCCTCTCCTATGACTCTGTTCTGCCCACAACACGAAGGCTCAGCACCCACAGTCACAGAATCACCTGAATCTGAATTCAGAGGAGAGTGAATAATCGACCCCATTAGAATGGAACTTTGTCTGGAGACAGGACCATGTTATTGACCCATGGATTCCTTTATTCTTTCATTAAAAAAATTTATCTACCTCCAAGGATTTTTTTCAGTCCAACTTCATGTAGTAGGATCTCAAAAAATCATGCATTAAACAAATACAGAATGAAAATCTGTATTTGTGATGAAAACAGTTATAATTCGGCATTGCCCCAACTACATACATTTTCTCCAAAGATATAAACCCTTTTCTTGATTGTAAATGGTCACGGTGAACTAAAAAAGGACAAAGATCTTCAAATTGGCTCTGGGTGCAGGACTAACAAGGGTCACTCGCCAAAACACAATCTCACCCAAGTTAATGTTTGTAAGATTTAACTCTCCTTAACTTTCAGAAGGTATGAGGTGAAAATCCATTATAAAAATTAAAATATTCTAAAATAGCTTCCAAGGAAGACTATAAAAATATTGAAACCGCCACCCATACTAGTAGGTGCTCTATAAGCATCTATTAAAACAATAAATCATTGACTAGAGGATTGGGATTCTTTTCAAGAAATATACATATGTGTATTTAAGCAAAATATTTATAGATATATTTTGTAAATAAAGAATGACCACCCCAAATAAAAGAGGATAAAAACTCGAATCGCTGTTGCTTGTGCATAGAATAAGCAGCTCGTTGCAGAGTATAATTATGTAGAAAGACATTTTTTCAGTGTGCCTCAGACTATGCACTGCACTGTAGTACTGTCCTCCCGTTGTCCATCAATTTGCTCGAGCGGGCAACAGTAACATCTCCATTATGAGTTGTTCTTACTGTTTTTGGCATATCGAATACACCACGGGGAGCTTGCCAGGCTCTGCCGTGTGGGCAGGATACTCAGACTATAGAGTAGAACAATGTGGCATCTTTCTGCAGAAATTAGTCAACAGGTTAATAAAAAAAAATGTGGCCTCAAACAACATCACCTGTGCTATAGAAAGTATCCGGGGCTCAACGTTCACAGTGACTCTTCAAAATGCTCTAAGAAGCTTAAGGAGGAAAGTATGGCAACTCTCCATTTGCAACTGAGGGATTGGTACTGGGGGTGTGGGGTGCAGGGCAGGAGGGGATGGGGAAGAGCAATGATCCAAACCGGCCCTCGGTACTGGATCAAGGCAGGACAACACAGCCCGTCAGAGATTCCATTTAACTTTTCTCCTAAAAGTCATCGTCTTCCGTTAGCGAAGCAAGTGGACCCTGTGGTTCCATTCCCGTTGAGGAGGAAAAGAGTCACTTTCTGAGTCATTGCTTCACCCCGGTTTTCCTTTCAGTCCTCAGTTCCAAGCCTCCCCTATCCCAGCCCCGTTTAATTTGGGTCCAGGTGGCCTGGCCAGCACCAGAATTTAATGCTTCCCTAAATGAACTCTGATTGACATGCAAGATGACTCACTCACAGAAAAACTTGTCCTGCTGCCACTTGGTCAGTTCAGCGTTTGTTTTTCAAATGAACGCCAGTTGAGACTGAGCAGAAGCCAGGGTGGGTTTTATTTTATGTCTCAAATAAAAATAAAGAGCTGGGTATGAATAATCAAAGTGGCAGGCGCCTCCCTGGATACTTCTAACCCTTCCAAAAGCAGTCCCGAGGCTCAGCAAAATGTAATATAGTCAAAACAACCATGAACAGCACGAGCACCAATGGGTTGTCTCAGAAAAATAAAATAATGGCCGTGCAGAGCCCCTTGTTGTCCCAAAGTCTCGTGCCTTCCAACAATATATCAGTTTAAAACAGACTTTTCAGATGGTCAGTCTTAGAAAGACTATTCCTAGAAATGAGATGGGCATCAGATAAGAGAAAGATATTGCTAGTTAATGTAACTCTTAAAACAGGCAGAGATTCTGATTACTGCTATATATTTTACTACTTCCCATTAAATGGTAAAAAACATATGATCAACCTGTTATTCAGAGACTGAACATCAGTTTTAAGGATTAAACAGATTCTTCACTTCCATCTCTGCAGCTTGCATTTTCTTTGTGTAGTTTTCACTAATTATAGGATAATCTTAAAATTATGGGAGGTAGGGTTAAGAGAGGAGGGAGAAAAGAGAGGTTTAGGTAGTTGTAAAGCAAAAAAAAAAGGTGAAACTAAGAGTGTAATAAATTTTCTTAAAGAAGTGATTAAAAAACTTTATTAAGAATAAAATTGAAGGAGCTGAAATGATAATACAGTGGGTAGGACTTTTGTCTTGCATGAGGCCAACCCAGGTTCTGGCACCCCATAGGGTCCTCTGAACCTACCAGGAGTGATCCCTGAGTGCAGAATCAGGACTAAGCCCTGAACATCACTGGATGTGCCCCCCCCCCAAAAAAAAAAACAGAAAGAATAGAAAGTGGAAATAAACAGCATAAAAACGGTTCCCATGAAATGTGCGGATTCTCAAGAGCCTGCTGGAGAAAAATAATTAGAAAGTGTAAGAAGATGTGGCAGGAAATGCTGATTCTGAAATCTCCAGAAGGAAAACAGTTCGAAACTTGATTCTAAGATGGAATAGAGATTTATATAAAACTTTGATGAAGGTATAAATGTGCCCCTGGATGAAGCTGAAAGCATTGTTTTTTTTTTTTTTTTGTATTTGGGAGTCACTCACCCTGTAGTATCCATCACGAAAACTCATGCTGGAACGCCCAAAAGGAGAGATAGGACAAAAGGGAGTGCCCTGCCACAGAGGCAGGGTGGGATAGGGGATGGGGGGGGGAGGGATTCTGGGATTGGTGGGGGTGGAGAATGGGCACTGGTGGTGGGATGGGTACTCGATCATTGTATAACTGAAACCCAAGCACAACAACTTGTAAGTCTACAACTGTACCTCATGGCGTTTCACTAATAAAACAAAAACAAAAAAAAAGACAATAAAAAAACCCCACTCATGCTGGAAGACTCACTGGGAAAACAACATCCCCTTGCTGGCGTCCAATAGATATGGCCACTGAGCAGCTGTACAATGAAGCATTTTCATTTTGAAGATCTGCCATTGCTGGTTTCTTGTGTCTTCCAGAGCAAAATCAAGAACAAAAGATCCTTCGAATGAAGCATCTTAATTTCAACATAGCCTAAAATCTTTTGAATACACATGCACACTCACCCCCAGTTTGTTTCTGAGACAGGTAAAGTTATTTCCGCTATAAACAGGAAGGACTACAATTATACAATGATCAAATACCCATCCCTCCACCAGTGCCCATTTTCCACCACCACAGGCCCCAGTATCCCCCCCACACCCCCCATCCCACCCTGACTCTGTGGCAGGGCAAGAACAAAAATTTGTAAGTCTACAACTGTACCTCATGGTGTCTCACTAGTAAAAATTTTTAAAAACAAATAAATTAATTGAATTAAAAATCTTTAAAAAGGAGAGAGAGAGAGCAAAAGGGTATGCCCTGCCACAGAGGCAGGGTGGGAGGGAGGGATACTGGGATCCGTGGTGGTGGGAAATGGGCACTGGTGGAGGGATGGATATTTGATCATTGTATAACTGAGACCCAAGCACAAAAATTTGTAAGTCTACAACTGTACCTCATGGTCTCTCACTAATTAAAAACAAAAATCTTTAAAAAAATAAAATAAAAATTGGTAGGAACGATGAAACTATTTATTTATTTATTTATTCATGTATTTATTTTTGCTTTTTGGGTCACACCGGCAATGCACAGGGGTTACGTATGAAACTATTAAAAAATTATTGAACCAAATAAATAAATAAACAGGAAGGGCTAAGCATGTGGGTGGAAGGTGGACAGGGTGGGCTAGCAAAGGCTCGGCGTGCCCTCCACGGCCTTCTTGGAGGCCCCAGGTCAGTTGGCCCAGCATGGAGGCTACACTCCAGCACACTTAGCATAGCCCTGGAAACTTGGTCAGATTGCTTCAAAACTTGGCATCCAGCAACTCAGGTGGTGCCAAAATTGGGAATCAAGGGTTAATGGGATAGGACAGTATCTCCGAAAGGGTCATCTACAAAACAGGCCATGTCTTCCTGAAGAGAGACCCATAGAACTCTGTTAGTCCTTGAAGCGACACTGACTTGGGACACGCATGCAATGATTTGTTTCCACAAAGTTTAGTTTTCTAATCTCTGTCTTAGAAAGAGCCGGGATATCTTGCTTTCTTGATAGCACACCAGTCCATCTCACACTCACCATGGCTCTTCACGTTACGAAACAACTTTTTTTCAGTCCGCTGAGATAGTTCAACAGTGGCCGCCACACTATTTGCAAACAGCGTTCCATCACTTCATATAGCGACAGTGCAATGAAGGCTGTTGCAAGGTGAACTGGCTTCACGGATACTCAGGGGACACCCACGATTGGGCAGAATCTGCACAGCCAAGGGCAGAGATGGCACAGGCAGGGGAACATCTCCATGAGGTTATCCCCTGAGCCAGGACCAGGCACAGGGTGACCCCCATCCATCCGGTGACATATTAGTGCGAACAGCTATGACTCTTGATGCCGTTTTGGCAGCCAGAACTTTCAGCATTCTAATGCTTTTACAAGGCTGGATTTTTTTTTCCCTCCTTTTTTCCCCAACGTGCTTCAGGGTTTCATAACATGCAAAATGAAGGAGCAAAAGTTAAAATGTTTTAATGGTCCCTGGAGGCTATTTAAATAAACACTGTGATTGCAATTTAGACAATCTGGAGTCCATTCCATCTGAAATCTCCACCCTGAGCTACAACTACTATACAAATAGGGAATTCAGGGTGTCCTCCGCACGGCCATCCACCACCGCAATGCACGCCTCTCGACAGTCTTGGGGAGGAGAGAGCCAGGCCAGACGCATTTACCCCAGTTAAATCTGTCAGTACCCAGAGAGAGTTGTGCTGTGCAAACTCCCTGATGCTGCTCACACAGCAGGTCTTTGTCCTGACTTCCCTACAGCTCCACGAATCTCACGCTCTGCTCAGCAGTGCAAGCAGAAACTTCAGCAAACAGCTGTAACAAAAGATGCCTTTCTTTATTTCAACACACTGTATGTATATATTTACGCTGTCCCATCCGCTCCCTCCCCCGCCACTGCCAACTCTTCCTCCAGACCTCACCCTAAATAAGGCTTGATTGGACAAAAAAAAAAAAAAATCAGAGGCTCTTCCTCATCTCAGGAAAATACAGGGAGAAAGAGGCCACAGGACTGACCGGGCCCTTTTCACCAGGCCCGGACAAAAATAATCTCCATAACACATGGTTTTATCTGTACCAGGGAAAAGAGCAGATTCAAGAACGAGGGAGGCAATAAATATCCTCAAATACAGCTGTGCCAAGTGGAAATAATTGGGTGGTGAAAGATACACAACCGTGGAGGGTTCCTCAAGGCTTTCAGATATCAGGACCACATGGACTCATGGTGCCCTTTTTGTTTCTCTTGCCATCCTGAAAAAAATGCAATGTGGACACCGAGGAGATACTGCAAGGGGCCAGTCTGAGGTCCCCTCCTGATGCAGGGGACCCCGGTTTGGTGCTGGAGATCACCAGGAAGTCCCTTCACACAACATGTGAAGAGTTACTCTCTAGCATCACCAAAGGATGGCCCCCAAACAAAATGAAAGTTCAGATACACACACTCACACATGCACACATACATATGCACACACATGCATACATGCACACACGTGCACACACATGCATATACACACATGCACATATGCACACACATGCATATAACACTATAGCTATAGAAGCTACATAACCACATATATAGTTGGGAGTGATATTTTAGTTAAGATCATAGGAAAATATTGGTTGGGATTTTTCTATTTTATAATACGGAACAAAATATGTACTTTAAGGCATAATTTATATTTTCAGTAAAGTGAGAAAGATTAATTCGACCATTCAATGACACCCCACATAAATGGTCTAAAATAGCAAATGCATCGCTTGACCATAGTGTCATTAACCATATGCACCCCGGGTGAGCTGGCAAGAATAGGGTTGTCCTGGCTTTCCCGGCCGCCTTCATTCTCAAGGCTCAGAGAGGTAGTGATCACTGTTTCTCACTGGCAGACGCCTCAAGGAGGCAAAACATTGGTCCCCAGTTAAATACTAAGCAGTTTTTCAAACCTGGTAGACTCTGACTTAGAAGACGTGTTCAATAAATACATCTTGAACCACTAAATTACAGAATAAACAAAAATATTCGAGGCAGGGGCTGGAGTGATAGCACAGCAGCTAGGGCATCTGCCTTGCATGTGGCTGACCCAGGTCCGAATCCTCCGTCCCTCTCGGAGAGCCTGGCAATCTACTGAGAGTATCCCGCCCGCATGGCAGAGCCTGGCAAGCTCCCCGTGGCATATTCGATACGCCAAACACAGTAACAACAAGTCTCACAACGGAGATGTCACTGGTGCCCGCTTGAGAAAATCGATGAATGATGGGAGGACAGTGCTACAGTGCTATCTCGGGGCAGAATAGAATCTGTATCGCAAGTGCTTTAGGAAAGGGCTGCATCACTTTCAAGGTAGTATTTAAAGGGGAAGAAATACAGAAATGGTAATTTAGATGGACTCTTAAAAAATATTAATTGGCTCTGTTTCCTAATCAAGAGACGATTAAAGTGAGACCTGAAAGAACTTGTTCAAGGACAGATAATAATGAAACCTGGACTGGGATTCAGGATTCCTGATTCCCATTAAAGGGTGTGCTAAGTCCTTTTTCCGTGGTTCAGAACCCAGCAAACTGCCTGGGTTCTAAATAAGTTTTCAATTATATTTGCTACATTTATCAACACTTCAAGTAGCTGTGACAACTATTCTGTAATGTGCTAAGAGGAGAAATGGAAAAAAAGAAAGGAATTGAGAGCAAGGTTATTTTCCCCGAGATGCTTGGATATTTCATTGTCAAGATAAGAATTAACCTTATGAATCAGTGACTATTATTAGAATGTGTGCCTTAGAAAGCAAATACAAAAGACTGCGTGATCAAGTATATCATTAAAGATAATCAACCACCACAATTTATGCAACAGATAGCATCTATGGCGATCAGCTCAATTGGGCTGGCAGGAAGCGTCAAGAAATTTGAAAGCGGTTTAGAAAACATTATGGGCTCATGGATTTTAGAAGAGAAACTGGCCCATGCTAAGCCTTAATTTTATCCAGGAGGAAGTGAGCAGAAGAAAACTCTAGCCTTTTCCATTGACTTCTGTTCCTTTGCGGCCATGTGAGCGTGGTGTCAGCTGGCACCACCGAACCAACTTTTACGAGCGACTTTCATAAAGATGATCCACTATTCATATAAGACAATAAAATTAGTGGAAAGAGTGTCTCCCTTGACTAAAACGATATCACTAGCCAGTGACACGGATCAACACACTACCTTGCAAGGCCCTTGCTATGATACCAGCCCCAAGAACTATTTTTATGGATACCTGTAAGATAATGCTAAGAAGTCTTATGATCAAAATGGCTCCATTCCGGAAGCATACTCAAAGTGGAACTTTGGCACTGCTGACATTCATTCCTTAAAACTGGTTTGTTTCTAAAAACAAGCATAGAGAAGTCACAAGTAAAGCTGAGGAATGTCTGCAGCACTCTTGACAATAGCCAGAAACTGGAAGAAACCTGAGTGCCCAAGAACAGATGACTGGTTAAAGAAACTTTGGTACATCTACACAATGGAGTACTATGTAGCTGTTAGAAAAGATGAAGTCATGAAATTTACATACAAGTGGTACAATATGGAAAGTATCGTGCTAAGCGAAATGAGTCAGAAAGAGAGGGATAGACATAGAAAGATTGCATTCATCTGGGGGATATAAAGTAACAAAGTATGAGATTAATACCCAAGAATAGCTGAGATCAGCACCAGGAGGATTACTCCATAACTTAGAGGCCAGCCGGGTATCCTAGAGGAAAGGGCAGTTCAGCTAGAGAAGGGAGCACCAAATAAAGGATGTTTGGAGGATCCTCCCAGGAGGGGAGATGCATGTCGAAAGTAGACTATGGACTGAACATGTTTGCCACTCAATGCCTCTTTTGCAGACCACAACACCCAAAAGGAGAGAGAGAACACAGGGGATTGCCCTGCCACAGAGACAGGGGGGATGGGGGGATGGGGGTGGGAGGGATATTATCCATGGTGGTGGAAAATGGGCACTGGGGGAGGGATGGGTATCTGATCATTGTATAATTGAAACCAAAGCACAAAATATTGTAAATCTACAACTGTAAAAAAAAAATAAAATAAAATAAAGGGAAAAAAAAGCTGAGGAATGTCAAAAGCCTGTGGACTCACTATCTGACAATGTAGAACTCAAAGGAAATTTTAAAAAAAATGGATTGAACATTTTTAAAACAAGATCTTTGTTCTGACACCTTACAATGAGATAGAATTTTCTTTTGCGTTTACAATTGCCAGTGGGACACATGTTGATTTCATCCTGGGAACCCAGGAGAACTCCAGCCTCATGCAAACCTTCCAGCTGTTCTTCATCAAGAATTGTAGTATTTATTCTGGAAGAAGCAAACAACAGATGCATCTGGAGAATGTGGGTTCACCTGGTTCCTCTGGCAAATGAGCTCAGTTCAATTTGCTCGTCAACAAACAACTTGTAAAAGAACCACCACCACTCCCAAAATGGGAGGGGGAAAAAAAACCAAAACCAAATTCAGAAGCTTCTGCAAATTGTAGAGGCTGTGGACAATTCTGACTTGCCTTAATCTTTCACTCCCTTCCCATTTATACTATAATGAATGGGTAACCATCAGAGAAACTTCTCTGAGAACTTTTATTTTCCATCCATTCAACACCTTATCAAGCTACCGACTGTAAAAAAAAGACCTCTTCATTTTCTTGGACGATAACTTACAGTTGCTTTAAAAATGACATGAAATGTATTTTCAGCTCTCTTTCTGGATTTACGGCCATTTTCAATAAAACTGCCAACTGGGCATAAGAATCCATGAAAAACACTTCAGGTCCCCAAAGGACCATCTATCATTTTCAAGGGAACATCAAAATTTTAAAACCAGAAATTTTCAATAGAAATTATAAAATCTATAAAAATCGATAACTTTTACCTTGCAAATGGTCCAATTATATGTCTGATATCTTCTATAAGCATAGAAAGGAATACAATACAATGAATTTAAGTAATTGGGATAAACCACACAGAAAGCAAAACCAATAAATATTATTTCTGTATTGCTTCTTTACACTCACTCCCGTTTCTGGCTATTTGATAGAGGATTTAAAATAGAATAAACTTGAGCACAGAGCAAAAGCAAAATTTCTACCAGACGACTTCTTAATAAATTTCCGATAAAGCCCTAGAGTTCCAGCAAGATATGTTTTTTTGATAATCTATACATTGCATTGCCTTTATCACTAATTGGTCTCTTTTAGCATGACTTTTAAGAGCAAGCTACAGTTAAAATGAGGTTGGCATGTTGGCATGGAAAATTAAGAGATCTCTTTAAAGCAACCTTAAGACTTAAATTTGTGTGATTTAAAGTAAAATAGCTTCAGTGGAAAACTAGACTCTACTATTTACTGTCAAGACACATAATAACTTTTAATTCATGGGCAAAGAATGTTTATCTTTGTTGCCATCGAAGTTCAATATAAGTATAGAGCAAGTTCAATGAGACAATTTTTCTTTTCAAGTTCACGTTTCATTTCTAAGATCATAAACATTTCCAAATGGGAATATAGATGGACTTAACCTATCATCAGTCCACACACGTAAATCTGTTGAGTTTCAATCCCTTTCCCCCAATACTTCAGTAATATTCATGAATTCCAGGCATTGTTACAAATGATGCCCAATTTGACACACAAAATCCAAACTGTATACTCAGATTCTAATCTATAGAAAGCTCGGAAATGATCTAACAATCTTAAATCAGGAAGGAAAAAAAACAAAAAGCTACCACCTGCACCTGGATAGCTACCAGCACTGATTATAAAAACTAACTACATTAAATACAGTTAAACATTGCTGTACATTTTAGTACCTATTTGATTAATGACAAGAGCAGTGACAGACAGTTGCAATATGGAATCTAGTGTTTATACCCAAACAGTACATCAGTCATTCAGCCCAAATTTACCTTACTCCCACACAAACCTGGTGTCAGGCTTAGTGTTTATTTCTGTAAATTACCAAAAAAAAAAAAAGGCTCAATATTCAATTTAAGAAGCTTTACTTTTTTTTCACTTGAAACAAAACTTGCACTTGTGAAAGGAAATTCCACAGCTTTTTTAACGAAGCTTTTGAATTTGCTTAAACCATGCAGCTGAAGCATTTGTAATACCTCTAACAAAAGTTGGGGCCACTATACAGAAAACAGCTAGAATTTCGGTGTGTTCTGATGGTGATTTCTCTTCTGTTGATAGCTCTGCTCTTTTTTTTAACCCCTGGAACAGAAACTTTCTCTTATCTTGCTAATAGATCCATTAATTTCCTCAACAGTCATTGGCATTAAGAAACAAGGCCAATTTTTTTTAGTTGTATGTGCTATAATGCTTCCATGGAAAAATTAGATTATACTTGTCAAACTTTTCTTTCAAGAGAAACAGCAGTCAGTTCAAAATTCCATCCTATCGCATGAGAGGGAGACAGAGGGTTGTAGTACATCAGCTAGGCTTTAGAAGTAATGAAAAACCAATATTTATTTTTAAGTATTTTTCTTAAAAGCTACAGACAGGTAGGAGAATGGAATCATGATTTACAGCTTCCCACTGAATTAGAGAAAATTGTTATTACTTTCACCAAGAAAATCACAAGGAGAGACATGGTTGAACCACCGTTTATTAAGAGGGGGAGTGGGAGTGTTACAAAAGCAAACTCAAAGCATGAAGTTTCCTCCACTGGAATAAAACTTAAAGCGATCACAGCATCTCATGTGTTTTTTCCTCAATATTTCGTTTTTATGTTGGCCCAAAAGTTGGGTACTTGTTGATGCTTACGGGGTCACTTTTGGCAGTTCCTGGGGAATCCTAATTTAGTGCTGAGGATCAAACCAGAGTTTTTAATTTGTCTCTCTGACTTCCACACTGCTTAATTCACGACTATTTTTTTAAAGAATACAAGGAAGTAAAGAAAAATCTCACATGAATAAGCATATTCATTTAATTTCATATATGCATGTATTAGCAAATAAAAATTGAAGTCAGAAACTGGAGGGGAACAAATGAAGATGGTTTATAAGTAGATGTGTGGTAATGGAGACAGGTAGAAATGGAAAATGAAAATGTTTCAACCCACTCCCAATTGACTTGATTTAAAGCCAGCTGTAGAAAGAGGAGTGTTCAGTGTTTTGTTTAGAGTGTTTTTTCTTTTTCCTCCTCCTCCTCCTCCTCTTTCTCCTCCTCCCTTTCTTCCTCCTCCTCCTGCTCCTCCTTCTCCTCCTCTTTCTCCTCCTTCTTCTTCTCCTCCTCTTCCTCCTCCTCCTCCTCCTCCTCCTCCTCCTCCTCCTCCTCCTCCTCCTCCTCTTCCTTCTCCATCTTTTTCTTGTTCCAGTCTTTCGCCAACATGTGTGGCATCCAGCATCTGTATTTGGGTGGCTTATTATTATCTTTCCAAACATATAGTTTGATATTCCTTTAATTAAAATGGTGACCCTCATGCCAAAGAACTTTTCTGGAGAGGGCCGTTGTAAACCCACAAAACCCAGCAGCAGGGCTGAACCTGCAGGCATTTCTGTTGAAGTGCACATTAAAGAACTGGCAAAGTCTATGCCCTCATTTTCTTATTCTCTATTATCTATCCACTTAATAATTTCAGAAGCCTTAATCAGATGCTGATCAAAAAAAGGAACAAGAAAATAAAAAATCCACACAGTGCTTGGGATAGCACGATAATACCATCTGTTTTCCTTCTCCCAGGGTTTCTTACTAGCCATGGAGCCCAGTATTCTGGATGCTTCCTCCTTAATGATTCTGACATTATAGGTGACTGAAAGGAAACTCGCCACATCTCATGCCCATGGAAATATGGTAGGAGCTTTTTCATTAGAACAAGTCTAGAGAATTTTCATCTTCATGTTGATTGCACCTGAATTCTGTAGATCAAAGACCAACCCCAAAGCTAAGAGAGATCTAAGAGAATATTCTGTCTTTTTAGAAAAGGTCATAATGCCAAGTTCTTCAGAAAAGGGTTCTTGGGCAGGAGACCTACACCCCCTCATCTCTTCAGATCCTGACCATTTTGAAAATCAAATATTCCAACCATCCCTACAAACAGAAACCAACAACGTGCTGAGAATTTCTTCGACAATGAGCTTCCAAATGTGCCAAGACCCTTGAGCGTCAGATTCTGAGAGCGTGGCTCACTACCGAGCGGAAACTGGGTTTCCTCCCAACTGGGGTAGCAGCGGAGAACTGAGGGCAAAGGTCAAATGCTTTTAAACTCTTTGACATGAGAAAAATTAGCCAATGATATGGAAAAGATACACTCCAAATAATTCATTTTTGCAGGTTTTAACAATCAATATGGAGCACCATATGATAGCTATGGCTCCAACAATCTGTATCAATCATGAAGATTGGCAGTGGCAAACTACACACAGACCAATTTTTGTCAAGCTACCACAGTCGGTTTTACAGACTCTGTGTAACCAAGACTTTCTCTGGTGCTTTCCCCGACACACCACACAGCCCCTTCCAAGATCTGCTTCCAACACATCCAAGGGCTTTTCTGAACCAAACCTGACTGGAAACCTTTGGGTACTGGCACACGATTCTGACGCTACTCCATGTTTTCCTTCCAAAGGCTGCATCTTTAATACATTATATTGGGTTTTTCCCATCACACATTTAATGTGTGAAATTTCTAAACTCTTCCCCTTCACTTCTCTAAATTGAACTTTGGCAGCCAACAGTTAACTGTTGGAGAGTTGCTTTAAAACGATCAAACCCTTTCTAGATATGACTGCAAGAAGTCGCTGTGCCAAGAGAGAAATTTCAGTCCTCATCATGCACAAAATCAATATGTATGCTTCGTAGAGTAAAGAAAGCCACCTTGGAAATAATTAATAAAACATCAAAGCTGCCCGAGACTTCAAAAATGCACATAGGACAGAAACATCTGAAGTAATTAGAAGAAATTACTAATTGATATTAGGTGATGGTGTTCCTTGAAAGATATTTACATTTATATATAAATAAAAGGAAGAGCTGAAATCTCAGTTTGGGCTTCAAAATAGCAAGTTAAAAATCTTAACAACAAACCCATAGCTATTATGAATGTCGCATTAAATACATAAGCTTTGAAAGCTTTAAGAATAATTTGGAAATATTTAGATAATATCAAAACCTATACAGAATAGCAACTTATATCTTCACCAAGTCACAATGCATAGGCGTATCTCGGGCATTTGGAGAAAAAAACATTAAAATGTGTATGTATGGTAAGTACATAGGTAAAATGACCTTTGGAAAGCTTCTGACAACCATGAAAACATTATCTGTTCTACCTTACCATTCCACAGAGGTAACTTTCATTGATTTATTATTGAGTACATATGCTGTGTTTGGCAGTGTATTTAAAAAGAAACAACATAGGCTAAAGAAGTGACTAAGAAATACACTTGGCATGGGAAGGTGGAGGTGAGAATGAGAGAGAATATGAATGAGAAACTAGAGGTGTCAGAGAACAGGACCAAGGGACAGAAGAGATATTTGTTTGGGAATGAAATGAGCCAAAGTTTGGAGAGTGAGATTATGTTAATACACCACAGAGGCCACAGTCATGATGGGCTCAGAGAAATAAGGGCAGCATTTACCTGGTGGAGGTGTGTAAACTGTACTCAGGAGAAAAATGCAAGTCACTAGAGGCTCTTGATCCAGAAGATGAAACAACAATACTGACATAAAAAAGATAACACAAAGCATCAAAGAGATCAATGGATCTGCAACAGAAGTCACAAGAGGAGAGAGAAACCCGGAGAATTCTGTGACACAGTGACGAAGTGAAGGACCTCAGGAAGGTGCACTGACTCGTGACACCAGTGTTCTTGGTGCTTTCCAGAATGTCCTAACTTTCTCCACAGAGATGTGGGTTCCAAGAAGCCATGAGCTATATCACGATCACAATCATCCTGTTGTTCATCAATTTCCTCGAGCAGGTACCAGTAATGTCTCCTTCTTCCTAGCCCTGAGATTTTAAAAGAGCCATTTCAACGCTCTTTCAGGCTTAGGAGAATGAGACCCATCATTGTTACTGGTATTTGGCATATCGAGTACGACACGGGAAGTTTGCCAGACTCTGCCGTGTGGGATGAGATATATATGTTTTCAAATTTCGACCTCCTACATCCACCCCTATCACCAGTGCTCAGGGCCCCGGGGGCCATGTCAGACCAATTCTCAGTCCAGAATTCGCAGTGCAGGAGAATCAATCAGCGCTCGGGGTCTTGTGCATGCAAGGCATGTACCCTACCCTTTGAGCTTTCTCTCCTGCCCCTCAGTGAAAAATATTGTAACAAAATATATTGTAACTATAACTTAGCAATGTTGTACTGAAGTTGAGAGATCTTCAATAGACCTACTTCTGATCACTTGTTAATGTTTTGTTTGTTTGGGGGGTCATACCTGGGAGTGTTCAGCGCTTACTCCTAGCTCTGTGCTCAGGAATCACTTCTGATGGGGCTTAGTGAGCCCTGTGGGTGCCGAACCCAGGTCAACCACATGCAAAACAAACACACTACCTGCTGTACTATTACTCTAACACAAAGTGTTCACCTTTTATATGTCAAGATGAAGCAAAGTTCCAGGGATGGCCACTCGCCAGTGACATCTCCTAGACCTTTGGGTTTTTTTGTTCAGCGTCTCCCTCCTCCAGTAGCCAAATGATGTTGTTAGTTTGACTTTAGAAAATAAGTGGAATGAGCAGAAATACTTGAGGAAAGCCAATGAAGGAAGCCAAGAAGGCCATTTCAGAACATATAAGGTCAATACGTTCATTTTAAAGGTGAAGAAATAAACATAGGGAAGTGACTTGTCCAAGATACAACCAAGTGCTGAGAAAGTTTTTCTAACCAGATATTAAGGAACCAGAAAAGTATTAATCCATATAGCTAGAGCTATTCAGTTTATAAATTATAATTAAGTTGCTCATGAAAAGTATTTTACAAATGGTATATGCTAAGGCTGACAAAAATGCATTAAGTGGGGATAATAAATAGCATATTTTCTTATCTTTCCTGAATTAAGATGACTTTTTAAAAAATTATATTTTTTGTTCTGTGGAAGAGACAGCCATTAATCCATATATATCTATGAAGTTGCTTTCATAACCCTATCATGGACTAATAGCACAACACATAGAGACTTATTCTAAAATACCAATTCAAATGATTGCTCTCTCCCAAACACTGCAGAAATCATTAAGGAGATCCGCTCATTCTTCGGGAACTCTTACTGGTGACATATAAGGCAAGCAAGATTACTCTGGTTGACTCTTCCATTTGAGATGATCCGATTGTTAATAACACTTGTTTCTAGTTATACAACCTTATCCCTCTTTGCATTTTGACAAATGATTCAACAGCTATGATGCACCTCACATAAGTTTCAAAGCAACATTATTTTTTCCACCTAGAAAACTGAAAGGAGATTCATAAAGAGGGTTTTTGTGTTCTAGACATTTTTAATGCTTCATTTACCTGTGGCACCAGCAAGGTCAGTCTCCAAAAAAATCGTGAAGCAACAATATGTTATATGCATTCATAAATATGAATGAATTACTTTTAGTTATTGTTGTAAAAAATAAATAAGAATGAGAGTTGCCTTGTATGTGAGGCCCTGGGTTTGATCAGAAAAATAAATAAATAAATAAATAAATAAATGAAGAATAGGGAAATCTAGACAAAGTAGTTGGGAAGAGAAAATTCCTGTACATATGTCAAAATTCTCTTCCAAAAGGACAAATGATCTAAATAAAACTTGAATAACTGAAAATTACGTTTGAATATTTAAATTAGAAATTGCCTAAATACAAGACACCAAAGCTAAAGAGGTTTGTTTAAAAATCATTTAAGGACACCCACATTCTCCACTGGAAGAAGGGAGATCCGCCAGTGGGGGTCGGGGGAGGGACGGACAACATTCAGTATCGATTAGCTCTGTAATTGCAAGGTGAAGAATATACCAGAGCTCAGGAAGCAAACATTTAATCTCTAATCTGACTTTGATATCAATTAAGTACAATAATTTCTTCTCCCATGAAAGTTTAAAGTTGTGCTTATATTGTAGAAGACTGTATAACGCTGTTTTAAAAGATCCAAGTGGGACTTGGCTTAGCGTACTGTTGGTAAGCATTTGTACAGGCACATTCCATTTTTATGCACTGTGAAACTGTTTCTGTGAATCCTCGCTTCCACTGTCCCGCTGCAAGCTTCACCTAGGACTACGAACTGTGGATTGCGCCATCCCATGTTTGAAGATCTGCTTCTTTGCCCTTTGAATTCCAAGTCCCTTTTGTTTCAAAATATCATGTGCTGGGTTCTGACTGATCCCTGTATGTCTGCCTCTTTCACAGCTCTGCTATATTGCTTAAATCATGCAGAGTGCATGTGAGCACAAATATTTGATAGCAAAACTGATTTTCTAAACATTTTTTTTTACAGAGAAAGAAATGGCATTGTATCTGATGTATTTTTTCACATCTCATTATGATGTTTAATTTAAAAAAAATGGCCAAAGTAGCCCCAAAACCATCTTTAAAGGACAACAGTATGTGCCTGACAATCTATAAATGAAGATTACCTTAGCTGAGTGGCTGCGATCATTAGCAGTAATATGCTTATTAACTTGCTACTTTAATACATATGGCACCAATGTAAAACTCAACGAGAAGATTAAGCAAAATCAGCAAATGATCCTTTTCTCTCTTTACCCCAAGCTGAGCAAGGCCCCTTTCCAAACAGCACGGACTCAATGGCTTCCCCTATCTCCACGGCTCGCGTGGCTGCCATATTCCGGGGAACCAGAGAGGTGAGGTCATTTCATCACTCCTTGGGAAAAAAAAAATGCAAAACGTCTGCTAAAATCTGACTTCATTTGATTTACTCTCCAAGACTGTTTTTTATTAAATATGTTTGACTGCTATCTCTAATTAAATGTAGAATTAATTTTGGCAAACTAACCACAGATGCAGTTTATGTTCAATTTTATCAGACAGATTTATTTATAAGCTGTCAACTTCTTGAAAGACTTCATTTTGGAGCAGTTTTAAATTGCTAACAGTAGCTGTAAATGGAGCTACTGTTCTCTGGAACAGTAAAGGAAAAGTATGCTATAAATGTCCATTCCATCTGTGAGGAATCATAAAACAATCACATTCCTTTATTTTTTTTTCCTCCTTAGGACCTTTATTAAATTAGTTCAACTCAATTAAAAATAACTTCAAAAACATTTCAGAGCCTTTTGTTTCATGGAATACTTGGAACTCTCTGCACGGAACGTCACCCTTTTAACTAATCCCTTTTAGTAAGTGGAGGAGAATAGTGGTATTGTGACTTCACACAGCGCTTTCAAGGGTCTCTACTGTACCGAATTGAGGTCACCACAAGACAATGCTCTACACCCAATAGCCATTCAAACATTCTTCACAACTCTATCAAACGTGTCTTTCTTTCTCTCACCCGCTTTCTCTCATGGCAAACCCAGAGGACAATGGAAAAAGCCTCCTGCACCATTTATGGCCACCATATTTGCACATGACAAACTCTATTCTTCCTGGTTTGCCAACTCCCTGTGAAGAGAATGAACCCGGAGAGAGATTTTCCCACCAGGACTGTTATTCAAACTTATTTCCTCTTTAATTTTTCTGTTGTTGTTGTTGTTGTTGTTGTTGTGAGATTGCTGATGCATGGCATTTGAGAAACTTCACTTGCTATTTTGGGGGTAAATATAACAAAGCAGAGACTAAATGCAGAATTAAATATGTCACAGTATAGCCGGCATATGCATGGTGGCGCCTACAGTTCAGTCGAAAGCACAGACAGAACTGAAATGGGAACGCGTCTACCTTGTCATTGTCTGCCATGAGCATCTGAGCGGTCTGCTGCCTGTCTGTCCCCCATGTCTCGGCCCCACAAGCACTGTCTAGTTTTTCTGGGGAGTTTTTACGGCTGCAACCACACACAGACAAAATCAATCGCTGTAAATTTTTCTCCCCAGGGCTGCTCCTTTTTGAAAGAAAAAAAAAAAATGTGTCCAGAGCATCCTTCTCCTGACAAATAAGACTGCATTTTTGCAAGCTACATCGTCAAGTGTTTAGAATGAAGACTTTGATTTGAATTAAGAATGGGATTTGTAGAACAATGAATGAGATGTTAGAGTCTGTGCAAGAAACAGCGCCCTTCTTTGGGAATACCATGAAAACCAGAATGGAGGCATTTAGAGCTACAGAGTCTTGGTTCCATGGGCTTCTATAGTTAATAAGAAGAGAAACAGAGAAGAAAATGCAGGTGCCACATCTGAAATGCAGGAATAAAAAAACTATTTAGACCTTCTCCCCATCCCCCTTACCCTTGAACTCTTTTTTTTTTTTCAGTGTAAGTCAGCTGTGCTCTGAGTTTCCTGTCAGGTGACCAGTCCTCTTACCATTTTATAATAATATCCTTCCTAGTGTTTATAGAACAGATTATTAGCAGGATGACTCATTTTATTTTAGCTAACAAAGATATAATCATACATGCAGTGATAATAACAGCAGAAAACACATCAACTATTCTAGATAGATGCCGGTGACATCACTTTAAGAATATGGCTTTATCTCACCTTATAGAACCAAATGTGCATAATGTCTTAATTACTGAAATGGTATTATCTTTGCAATATATATATATTAAAATATTTTCTGCCATGAAAACAAACGAAAAAAGAAATTTTCTAATAATAAAATTCCTAGTAATTCCTCAAGTCTAGGTCACATAACAAAATGTTCATTCTTTCTGTGTACTTTTAGGTTACACCCCACACAGAGAATTAAAGTGGAAAAATATTAATAGGAGTGAAGATTCGGATACTGTCCTGCAAATGATTAAAAACTAAATACGCAGCCATTCATCATCTGCATGGGGGTTCAAGCTGCATCCAGTACCTGGACCCCACATCAGGAATTCTGTGCTATTTCTTGGGCGTTTGCTCTCTGCCAAGCACTGCTCCAGCCTCAAAAGGACAATCTGTGCTGATCTGTCTTCACACAGGTCACCAGCTGCAGGGACAACAGAGACTGAACAAGCAGATTCACGACTCTGTGCCAAGGGGCACAGCTACCCAGCAGGCAGGGTGGTCTTAGTTCCCAAGTGGGGAGAGAAAGTCCCCAGAACTTTGGCAGGCAAGTGGAGCACCATGCAGGGAGAGGGTTAGGGGGGCATGGAGACCCCCAATGTGGAAAGAAGCAGCAAAGGAAGGACTTAAGGTTTGGGAGTGCAGAACGCAGAATTCACTGGGAGGAAGGGAGCCCAGAGGAACTGGAAGGAAGAATGTGTGAATGCAAAAGAGAGGGAGGAACACGGGGGTTCTTAAGGCAGAGGAGGGGGATTCTCAAGCCTAGTTCCAAGCTGTGGGGTGGTGAACGAATCTACAGGGGAAGAGACTGGTTAGGAGGAGCGAAGGTCAGTTTATTGAAAGAGAATCTCCTGGTCAGACTGACACAGCCGAGGCCAGAGACATGCATCCAACATCCTGATGGGTCACTTTTATAGCCTAGGTCTGTACCTTAGCCAGTGGAGAACTTCTACTTCCTGTCGATTAGTTAGTCATGGGAGGAACAAGCAGAAGAGAAAAACCCATTTTGGGCCAAAGCGATAGATAGTAAGGGCATTTGCCTTACACACCGCCGACACGGGTTCTATCCCCGGCATCCCATATGGGTCCCCAAGCACCGCCAGGAGTAATTCCTGAGTGCAGAGCCAGGATTAGCCTCTGAGCATTGCTGGGTATGACCCTGTCACTGTCACTGTCCTTCCACTGTTCATCGATTTGCTCGAGCGGGCCCAGTAACGTCTCCATTGGAGACTTTGTTGTTACTGTGTCTGGCATATCGAATACGTCACGGGTAGCTTTGCAGGCTCTGCCATGCGGCCGAGATACTCTCGGTAGCTTGCCGGGCTCTCCAAGAGGGGCGGAGGAATCGAACTCGGGTGGGCCATGTTGGCTGCGTGCAAGGCAAACGACCTACCGCTGTGCTGTCGCTCCAGCCCGGGTATGACCCAAAAAGCAAAAAATAAATGAAAAATAAAAAATAGACATGCCCATTTGGCAGGGGAAGTATGTTGTATATAAAACACTTGAATTCAATCACATACAAAATATAGGAGATGACATATTAATTTGGACCAACTATGAAATGTTCTGAGCCCGTTATAGAGCAATGATGCAGCACTGTCCTCCCGTTGTTCATCAATTTGCTCAAGCGGGCACCAGTAACATCTCACAACAAATTGTGAGACTTCTTGTTACTGTTTTTGGCATATCGAATACGCCATGGGTAGCTTGCCAGGCTTTGCCGTGAGGGCGAGATATTCTCGGTAGCTTCTCTGAGAGGGGCAGAGGAATCAAACTCCGATTGGCTGCAGGCAAGGCAAAAACGATAAAGCTGGGGTGAAATGATTTTAGCCCTTCTTGGGAAGAGAGCCATGAGCCCAGTTTTCGGGCTTCACAGCAGAAGTGTAGAATGGAGGTGGTACTGGGCCAAATTCCTAGGACAGAGGTGCCTAGCGCAGTTCTAGGGCAGAAGTATGAGCCAGACTGTAGCAACGTGAACTTCTTGAGTCTCGTGGAACAGGTGATCCTCTTAGCAAGGAGAGTCCCAGTCTGCCATGCCACTGAAATGGGCACCTAGCTTTGTAGGGGGCTTCTACTAGACCAATTCAGGTCTTAAGAGTGAAGAGACTGCACCTGTGGAAGCTTCTCATGAGACCGCTGGTAGCTAATCCAGCAAGAGGGTCCTGAACATCCAGACCGGACCAGACGATTGTCTGGGACCCTTAGCTGGTGGGTGTTGGAGCATTAGAAATGCAAAAGAGGAATTCTAAGACTGCGTCAGGATTTTGACTGAGAAGACAGTAGGATAGCCAACCGACAGGAGATAAGATAGAGGGGGAGGGGAACAAATCTGGAGGCCGGAAAGGGGAAGAAAACTTGGCTTTCTGCAGTCTGGATAAAGAGGGAGAAAGTAGGGTCAACAAATGGTTGTGTGAACCCGGCTTGCTCTTCATGCCCGTGTTCTCCCACAAGCACTATATCGCTTGCTTGTCTCTATGTTTCTATCCTTGCCTATTTCCACTCGGGAGAAGCCTGTGTTCTCCTTCGAACATAGACTTCCCCCTCTCCCCTCACACCTTTCTAAATAAATTTCAATAAAAACGATTTTGCTTTCTCCCCGCCTCATCCAAATGGTTATCTGAACCGACTTCAAATAGACTCTGTGCTGTTGAATCACTGAAAACCAAGGGGATGTTCGGTCTGCTCCCTTCTGGGTCAGCTGCCAAATAAATTGGGGTTCATAGCTTATGCTTCCAAGACCCTGTGACCTGAGTCTTTATTTTATTCCTTCATTTCCCTCCAATTAAACCTATGTGTCCCATTTTAAATGTGATTTTAGCTTAAAAATATTCCTCTACCTATTAGACTTTGGAAATCATTATGTCAGAAATTACATGGCAAGCTAAAATTGAAACGCGGAGCACTTCAACCGTTGAAATACCCATTCATCCTGCCAGTGAAAGAACTTTGCAGTTACTGTCAATGATGACCATTAATCTCACTGGGGCCCTCCTTGTGCCCGGCCGTTATTATCCTCTGCCCCTCATTTTATCCGGTAACTCCAAGGGAAATTCCAAAGGTGCCCATTGCTCCATTGAGAACTGTGGCATTCTGGACAGTTTTATCCCATTATCATGCATTTCACCTTATTTATGATCAATACCAAGACTTAACTCTGACTCTCTTCAGACTGAGAAGTTTTATATCATATCAGTGATGCTAAATGGAGTTCATATATAATCACCCTTGAATCATTGCTCAAATTTGTCTTTTAAGTACCTTGTACAGGAAATGGTTTTTACGTAACACTTCCATGATAGTTATAAAGATGAAAAACTAACTTCAAAACTCCCAAGGCCACTCGAACATGAAGGTATGGGTTCGATTTTTTTTGTTTCTTTGGGGGCTACACCCAGAGTACTCAGTGCTTATTCTTAACTCTGTGCACAAGGACCCATCCTGGTGATATTTCAGGGGACCCAAGATGGTGCCACATATAGAATCTGGGTCAGGCTCATGTAAGGCGAGTGTCTGAACCATTAAAGTATCTCTCCTGGCTCCAGGGGTACATGGTCTTAACTAGGATGTAACGAGCATCTACTACTCTATCTTCTATCTTCGAGGGGAAAACAACAGCACCAAGTCACAATGCGTCTTGCTAAGCAAGCAAGAACGGGATCAGCAGGAAGAACCTGGACTAAATTCCAGCCCTTCCCGGGTACACAGAGGTCGCACGAAGTCTACACATGGGTACCTGAGGCTCGTGGGGTCCTGGAGTTCTACATGTGGGCCTCTCCTCTCTGCACCCGATCATCCATTCTCACCATGGTTCTGAATTTTTTTTTCTTTTTGGGTCACATCCAGTGATGCTCAGGGGTTAGTCTTGGCTCTGAACTCAGGAATTACTCCTGGCAGTACTTGGGGAACCATGTGGGATACCAGAGATTGAACACAGGTCTACTGAATGCAAGGCAAACACCCTACCCACTGTGCTATCACTCTGGCCCCCCATGACCCTGAGTTCGGGGCCTTCCTAAGCCCAGTTTACATTGGTGTTCTACTGGTCACTGCGATTCACTGAGAGCATCTCAGTGGTTCCAGGCTTCAAAGTTCTCATTAGGAAATTCAGTGAGCAGCGGCAAGTATCACTCTGTGATACTAGAAATTAAGTTCCCACATCTACACTATTTCACTTGATTCATTGTTGAAAACGCAAATGGATGTCAAAGGGCATGGCTGGAAAAGCCCAAGATGGGCACTAAAGCCAACTGCTTCCTCATGCATCTGCTTCCTGATAAATGTCAGGTAGATGCATCTAGAAAGACAGTTCACCAATGGTTCAATTGTGACATATTTTGGAAGAACGATTCTTCATCTTGAAAGAGAAAATAAAACCTTGTCATTTACAGAAAAGAAAAACAACTATTCATCTTCCAATGTGCAGAGCCATTAGCTCTGAAATTATCCCTCTCTCTGACACCCTTTCTGTGGTAAAAATCTCAGTCAGAACACTTCAATCAGCAAAAAACAAACAAACAAAAGAACAAACACAAAACCCCAAAGGTGAGCTCAGTCATGTAATTATCCACGCAGACAAGCAAAGACATGCTCAAAATTTAAAAGAAAAACTTTTCAAAGTACATTAAAATATTTTACTTGGTAGTAAAGTACTTCTTAAAGTATTCCTTAACTCAGACTAGATTAGCCAAATTAAAGCTTTTCCTTTCGGTGGTGGAGAAAACCAGGAGTCTTCAAAACAACATTTAAACCATTTACTCTGTTACTTACTGCTGACGTCCCCAAAGGGAGCAGTGGGCAAAACAATGATGCAGTTGAAAGAGAGAAAACACTGTACTATTTTTTTCATTGTCTAAATAAACTCTGAGTTAATAAACTTCTGTTTGGAAAGAATTTTAAACCTCTGATGTCCTACTTGGTAAAATGAGCATATGCAATGGGTCACATAGACTGTTACAACATTTTTTTTACCCTAGAACAGGACTTGAGAGGGGCAGAGAGACAGATCAAAGATAAGGAACATGCCTGGGATGAGTCCAACTCAGGCTTGATTCCTGGCATCACATATAAAACTCTGAGCACAGCCAGAAAAGATCCCTGGGCATAGCCAGGTCTGACCAAACATCAAAAAAAGAAGAAAAAAAGGATTCAAGAAACCACTGAGGATGGTGGCTAAATTCCTGTCATACCTGTGGAAACACCCCCAGAACAGAAAACCTATTTGCTTTTAAAACAGGTTAGCAGCAGTGCAGCAAATTTGTATTAACTGAGTCTCATTCAACTGTGAGCCATGGGTGGTACGCACAGGCTCACCATGTAAAAGAAATCATTATTGTCATAGATCTAGGTTACAGAATTTATCTTACAAGGTTGTAGAAGAGAGAGACAAGGGAAGAAAAGGGGTAAAATGATGTGCCCTGGGAGATGCTCTTCTCATTCCTCTAATTCTATTCCTCTCCATGGAAATGGAGTGGGGAATCCTGGAGAGTTGAATCATTCATAATGTCAGTAAAACTAAACTTTTCTTTCTCCTCCCATGCATTTTGCTTGTTTATAAGAGCCAAACCTGGTGGTGTTCAGGACCCCCTGAGCTTTTTGGGCTCAAATGCGGTTTCTCAAAAGTGCTAGGCATTTCTTCTTACTCCTAAGTGATGATTTCCTCTCCTTTTCCCCCTTTTTTCCCCTTTAGCCATTAGATAAAGATCCACTAAATCTGGTGAGAATTTCCAGAATCCATGAACCAGTCACTATAAGACACAGACACGCAACCAAATGGGCAAGAATTACAAGATTAAGATTCATTTTTTTTTTGTAAAAATTGTGTTCTGGTGTGTTTCAAGAATGTGTCTAAAATACAACAAGGGCATGATTCCAAGCTGGTTAAACAAAATGTCATACAAATATCATATTTTCAATATGTTTAGAAGGACCTCTTTTATTATTGAGGCAATCATTTGGATAACTCACTACCAAGGACCCCTTATATGTTCCTACATATTGGACACTTCCCAGGAAGCTGTGCCCAGCTGAATATTTAAAAAACTTCCACATAGTCTCTAGACAGATGCCAGGTGTAAGATATTTGCCTGTAGTTGTACACCTATCATTATACATGTGTGTGTGCTTGCATATACAGTAGTACACAAATACATCCTTTTATAACAGATTTTCATTATATTATTGCGGATAATCTAATTGTTATCAATATTTTCATTATAATTTATAAATGAAATGTGTTATAAGACAAAAAGCTGGAAGGACAGACTTTCTGAGATGTTTTGCCTCAATTGTACCACTCAGACTGCACACTGGGTTAAAAGTAGTGTGAATTGACGGATGTCCCTTATCTTTATTACTCATCTTCTCATGCCTGTATATTTACTTTTGCATGTTTATTAAAGTTCATGGTTAAAATGAACAAGAGGCTTCAGGCCAATCTTCACGGTATCCAGGATGTAAAGGTCAATGTGGGGAGGGTACATTTATTTCTGCGCTTTTTATTTCAGTGGAGAGAAATACTTGGAAAGGGATTGGCAGCTGAAGTAACTTGAAGAGCAATAAACCCCAAATGAAGGTTTAATGTTTTAATATACTAATGGAGATATTTTATACCAAGTAAAACAAGCTCACATGGTTCTTTCTTATTTGCTGATTCTTAAAAGATTCCCCCTCCACACACTAGAAATATTACCTTCAAATTTTGAAATGATCAGTACATAAAATTGGACTGCTTTGGGGCCAGGGGTCTTGTTCCATGGTAGAGCACTTGACATGTATATTTAAACAACTAGGTTTGATCCCTGACAACACACACACACACATACACACACACACACACACACACACACACACACACACACACAGTAGACTGCTCCAGGTGTTCACAGACTCTATGTTATTAATCACTGTGCAAAAGGAAAAGCATCATGGTTCCTTCCCCCACTAGGAGCTAAAAGGTTTGTGTGTTGAAGAGGAAGGTTGGGACCTGACAGTCTTTGCCTGTGAATGGCTACTAAATTCTCAGAAACAGGCCAAGAGAGCTAGGTGTACCTCTTAAATCTCTCAGTAAAACTGTGAACAAGGTCAGGATCTTTGTTCTTATATTTTAGAATATTGGAAAATGTAGCTAAGACCTCCCATAAATTCCTTAAAAAGTTAATGCTATTTCTATTCTTATTATTTTTATTGAAGTAACATTGTTTGCATTATAGCAGGTTTCACGCATGCATTATTAAAAATCTATCTGCCCATTTTCCAGTCAGAAATCATAGGTCAAGGCTGCAACATAGCAGTAGAGCACTGACCTTAAATGTGTGTATGGGGGCAAGGGGGAAATGAGAGAGAGGGGGATGGAGAGGAAGGGAGGGAAGAAGGGAGAGAAAGAAAAAGAAAGAAGAAATATAGATTTATAACATCAATATAGAAGTGAAGGATTATTATAGGAGAAGACAGTTCATTGTGAATTTGGCCTTCACCTAGTCCCTGTAATTACAAATTCTGAGTAAAGTTCTTAATAACAGTCTACTGTTGTTGTCCCACATAAAATGTGGCAAATTTTCTTGTTTAAATTTTTGCTGCTCCACAATTCACTCTCTGACACTGCATATGGTCCCCGAAACACTGCCAGGAGCGGCATCTGAGCACAGAGCCAGAACTGAGCCCTGAGAACCACAGGTGTAAGCCAAAAAGCAAATAACTAAATGAATAAATATAAATAAATAAATATATTTCTATTCCTTTTTTTTCCTTTTGGTTTTTGGGCTACATCTAGCAGTGCAAGATGTTGGCTGTTTTCCAAGATCACTCCTGGTGGGCTCAGGGGACCATACGGGGAGCCAGGGATCAAACCCAGGTTGGCTGAACTCAAGGTACAAGCTTTACTCTCTCTGTACTATTTCTGTTCCTTATAGGTGCCCTAGTGAACTGTGCATAATCATTGAACTACCAACCCTTCCTGTGTGCTTGTCAAATCAGGACAAAAAAATGCAATGAAGGGAACACTGGTAAGATTTGCTTTCTTAAATGCAAGTGCATAATCTGATAGCCTAAGAGTCATCATGATATTTTGATGGAGTTAACAGATATTAAAGTTGATTTTAGTCTTCCTCCCATCTACTGGTCCTCTACTCCTGACATTTTGCAGTTTCTCCTTGAATATGGCACTGATAAAACATTAGTGTATGCCTGAAAACAGTCATCCCTCAATGTGTTCATCTGGACACACCGAAGGAACACTATAGCATCCTATTTGGAATATTATTAACTCATTAGGCAGAGGATTTTAATCAGGGACATCTATTTAAAAGAGGAAAACATTTATTTTTCAAAGGGCCTTCTGATTCAGCTTTCCAAATCTTGTTCCAGACAAAGGTTGTATCTTATGGTTGAGAATCATGGAACAGAATGTTTAGTGATCCACTTTATTTGCCTGCAATGTCTCTAATAAAATTATTGATGATTCATTAGGGTATTTAGATAATAACAACAATGGACTCTTGATTGTCAATGAAAAATACTAGTGTTTATTCAAAGGTCAGAAATCAGTAAAAATATCTGTATGTTTTCAGAGGGTCAAAATATTAATTGAATGGGAGTAGAAAAGAAACTGAATGGGAGTAGAAAAGAAATAGAATTTCATTGCTGATCAGTGATGCCTTAATTTAGTCTTTGCATTGAGCAAATGTCGCCATATATAAGAGAGAGTATCTTTTTCTGCTTCATCCTAAAAAACAAAGAATGATGACAACTCCCCTCCCCCGTTTTAAATACAGTCACGAAAATCCATCTGCATTGCAGTCATCATTACAAATGATAACTTTGCCAGATCCAGTTCCATAAATTGATATATTGGAAGAACTGGCATGAATATGTTTATGTCCTGCCATGCTAAAGAATATGTGTTAGGTTGGTTTTATGTTTTACACGTGAATATTAGAATTTAAATATATATATGATATATATATATATATGACTATATGTATCTTGGTCTTTATTTCAGGCAAAGAAAAAATTAAGCAAATAGAGAACTTTGATTTTTGTTCACTTATATGGATGTACTCTGAGATACATTGTCATTTTTGATAAATGTGGGAAATTGAGGCACAGAAGTCCCCTCTAGGTGAGAACCAAACAGCAGATGACAAAGAGGCAGAGACTGGGACGGTGCCTCTGCCTTATGTGCTTCCCTCGCTGGTCTAAACAGCAGATTGCCCTCGATGCTAGAAGGAATTCTTTAAGAGGAGGCCTGCGTCCTTAAAGTGAGAGATGAATTCTGAAGCTAGACACTCTCAGCTATTCTCTTTCCTCCTTCATTTCTGGAAGGTGAATTGCCTTTACAAGTGCTTGGCGTAAAGCAAGACTTATAAGGTAGTTCTTAGGCTTCTGCAATTAGCACACGACCCCTGTTGCACAGAAAATGCAAACAAATAGGTCCATTTTCCTTCAATGCGAGGAACGGTACATCAATGGCAGAGTTTCAGGGTAATGAACCAGTATGTCCCTAATAGACATTTATTGATTAAATACTTTAGACAATTAACAGAATCATAACACGAAATTAAAAAATACCTTGAATTTCCCCGAGAAAGAGTATCATCTTGGTCCTTGGTGCATTTTTATTAAAAGGCATTCTCAAATATTGCCTGCCACTTTTTAGTTACCTAGATTTTTATTTCAAAGAAGACAGCTAATCTATAGTTTTCACGTGCCCTTTTCCAATTAGTTGCCCCGAAATCAGTGAAAAAGTAACTGCTCGGTTCTCTTTGAAGGGAGAACTGACTAATCCAAACGAAAGACACCTCACAGTCCCATTTCAAGAATTAGCAAATCCTCTTTGTTGTTCCTTAGGGGCCACTGAATGACTCAGCTCAAAAGCCCAGCAAAAATCTGCCAGCCAGATCATAAACAATATATTGTCTATCGCTGGCTGGTTTCGGTAAAGAAATCTTTAAAAAGAATAAGAACAGGGGCTGGAGTGATAGCACAGCGGGGAGGGCGTTTGCCTTGCACGCGGCCGACCCAGGTTTGATTCCCAGCATCCCATAGGGTCCCCTGAGCACTTCCAGGGGGGTAATTCCTGAGTGCAGAGCCAGGAGTAACCCCTGAGCATTGCCGGGTGTGACCCAAAAAGCAAACAAATAATAAATAAATAAATAAAGAAGAAGAACAATTGTTAAGGACCATCCCATTTCAGCGAAGACAATATAGCAAAAATACTGACACACGTCTGGACATGCTAAAACCTCTGGATTCAAAATCCCTAAATCCACACTTCTCTCCCTCAGCCAAGTCTCATGAGCTGCTCTGACCACCGGATGGGACCACTCTGCTATCCCTGTTAGATTGTCAGAAGGAAGAAGATCTGGAACAGTGCCCAGGGAGACTCTGGTACGAGGAAGGAAAACATCCAATGTGGAAGCAAATCTGGGGACAGAGCGGGGTGACATCTAAGAGACAGAATCCATCACGAGCACAGAAACAGCAGAAGCAGAGCGGGCATACTTGAATGAGAGGGCTTGAGGAAGGAGGCCAGGCAGCACCTGACAAACAAAACTGCTTATTATTTAGTTGGTTATCGGGGAGGGGGAACATGAGTACTCGAGCTAGGAAGCTAGCTCTCTACTCAGGAGTGACCCCTGGCGGTGCCGGGGATCGAACCTGGGTCTGGATGGAAGCAGCCTCATGCAAGGCAAGCTCCTTAGCCCCTGGACTATCTCTTCCTCCCAGGCCGCTGCTTTGTGTTTGCTCCCCAGGTCTAAGACAGAGAACTGTCGACGCCATATGGCAAACCTGCACTGCATTCCAGCCTGCTGCTTCCTTCCCCTCGGAAAACTTCTAAAGAGCAAAAGCCCAAGTGCAAATGTCATTTTGGCTCAAATGAGGAGAAGGGGTGTGTGTGGAAGGACAGGACGGGGGGCGAGGGGGAAGGTCAAATGGCAGAAACAAGTTACTAGAATATAAGAAATCCACACACAGAGTAAAATTCTACTTGCTCTCTTAAAAGAACCCATCTGATCATCTATGCTTTGCTCTGGGAAAGCCCTCTAGGGGTAGGAAGAACTTTGGAACGCATCCAGGCGTGTCTTTCTTCTAATACGCCTCCATTTCTGACTAGCGCTCCTGATTCACCCAAGGAAACTCTTCTCATTCCTTCAATGTAAACTCCGCCACCTTACCCGAACTCCGAAAACCGACTATTAACTCTTTCCAAGTTACTTCTGGTTGAACTCAGCCTCTCTCTGGATGTTTTCCATGATGGTGTGTATGCCTTTCTTTTATGCATTTCTGAGTGACTTTACATCCTGGAAAATTCTTTTTCACTGTGAGCCAAATTGAACTCCCTATAATTTTACCATGCAGTTGAATAAACAGTGAGAGAATGGCACCTCCATAGGATTAAAATAGGTAGGAGGTATAAAAGTGAAGAATATACAGTCTCTGGCCTGAATTTAAATCCTGGCTCTGGGAAACGTTCCTTTCCTCTGCATTTTTACATAATATGTGCCTATCACAGTGCTACCAAAAGGATGGGAACCCTGAAAAGCTGCCATGGCCCTTCTAGGGTGGCTCCCCTCACTCTCCTAGTTCCTTCTTCCCTCGTACCACACTTAAAAGCACTGTTGGATGCAGCTATGCAATCTCTGTTGAATAACATTTGGTTGTCCTTGCTCCTCCTGCAGGGACCTTAGGTTTATTAATTACTCCCACAATATTGCTCCTGAGGCACACCCAATTCGATCAAGCATGAATAATCCTATATTGATTTTCTCTTTCCTTTATGTCATTTGCATGGTTTAGTTAAGCGATGTCCTTTTTGTATAGACACAGGAAGACAGTTCATGCTAGCTTTCGTAACTTGGGAGTTAAATGACTCCAAACAACATTTACTCCTAGGCATCCATATGTTTCTTGACTTAAACTTCAGTTGCCTTTACTTCCTAACACCCCCAAAAGCAGGGTCCCGACAAAGGGACTGGATGGGCCCAGGGCAAGCTATAAGCTACCCTGGCATCGGAAGGGGACAAGCTAAGCATCATAAGTATAATAAGTTAAGAACATGGTTATGGAACAAGCTCTGCCATGACCCCCACAAAAAAAAGAAATTTAATAAGGACCCTGGTGTGGTTAGGAAAGACTAACCTGTTCATACAAAATGACTAGAAATATTATAATAAGTAAATTTACTATGATTGGTTAAATGGCTTGCTGGCTGAGGAAAGGAGAAAGAAATACACCCTGGATGGAATCCTACCCTTGAGCAGATCTCCTAGTAATCAGATGAAATTTTGTCCTTGAGATAATCTCCTAGAATTTCCCCTGAAGGACTAGCTTTATATCTGTTTGCTGTGGTGACGACGTTCAACTCACCTATGTGTACCCCCAGCCTTCATGATTTCTATATAACTCTGTTGTACGGGGAGAGAAGGGATAGGGCTTTGAGGTCTATGAGAAGACTAGGATGATGGAACTATGATGACTGGGACTACAACCAAAACCACAACTATGATTGTGCGGTAAGGGAGAGATCAGACCACATGGGGGAGGAGAAAGAAAGAAAAGTGACTACTGGGGCTGGAGCAATAGCACAACAAGTAGGGCGTTTGCCTTGCAGGTGGCCAACCAGGGTTCGATTCCCAGCATCCCTTATGGTCTCCTGAGCACCACAGGGGTAATTCCTGAGTGCAGAGCCAGGAGTAACCTCTGTGCATCGCCAGGTGTGACCCAAAAAGCAATTTTAAAAAGTGACTAATAACCAGCCTGGGGCTCTATTTCTCCATTCCCCCCAGTCCTTTGTCCATCCAGTGCCGTGGGCCAGCTAAGGGAATGGTTCTCGGCCACCAAATCCTCACGTCCCGTGTGTCCCGAGGTGCTTTCTTTTGAAGTTCACAGCTGGCATCCCTGGGCCTGGGCCTGAACCACCAACTGGTGGGTATCTAAAGATGAGGACTGCAATGGTCGACTCCCAATGCAGAGGTGAGTGGAAGAACAAATATCTGGGTTACTGGGGACTTTAAAGTCCTAGCTGCATCCCCCACTCAGAAGAGTGTGGAGTAGTAGGTATTTTAGGATGCTGGGAGTTAGAATCCTCGCCGTGCCCCCCACTAAGATGGGACAGAATCTGAGCTTCCCCAGGCTCTTCCAGTGTTTCTCAAGGCAGATTGAATGAGCCAAGCCATTGATGGATTTTATTCATTATCTCTCCCGCAGAACAGGGGCCCCAAAAACTGAATTTCCAGAGACCAACTCCGGGCCTGCTTTAAAGTAAGTAAAAGTAAAGTAAAGGCCCTCCCGTTGACCGTCGATTTGCTCGAGCGGGCCCAGTAATGTCTCCATTGGAGACTTTGTTGTTACTGTGTTTGGCATATCGAATACGTCACGGGGAGCTTGCCAGGCTTTGCTGTGCGGGCGAGATACTCTCGGTAGCTTGCCAGGCTCTCCGAGAGGGGCGGAGGAATTGAACTCGGGTGGGTCATGTTGGCTGCATGCAAGGCAAACGCCCTACCACTGTGCTATCTTTAAAGTAGTTTATGAAAAAAAAACTACTTTATGTAGTAGTTCCCGGATGAAAAGACTCTAAAGACCAAGATTTGGAAAGAAGTTAAGGAAAGTGTCAACATGACATCTAAGGAAGGGACTTAGATCCCTGTGGAATTACATGGGAGTTTTGGAGAGGCAGAGCTGAGGAGGAGAATATGAGGGATAAGACACCCTCAGCTCCTCTGGCCATGCCCAAGTCCTGAAAGAGACTCAACATGTTTCCAGTTGAAACGTACTCTCAAAGGAAAAATATTTCTGATGCCGGGGAATTAATGTTTCCTACTGAGAGACCCCCATCTCTTCCATATAGCTGTATTTCCAGCGCAGCAGATGAAAGTGATGAGGATGATGAGCTCGCTGCCACTTCCTCAGATTCTGAGTCCGAGAGTGGCTCAGTAGAGAAGGCTTCCCGCTTCTCAGCCAAGAAGGTTCTGGGTCACTCAGGACATGCTCCCAATCGCCCAGTCCAGCTGGAGGAGAAGCAGCCTCTATCTTATCAAGGGTCAAGCATGAATTCACTCGACCATTTCAAAAAGGCCTGTGCTTCGTATGGACCTACATCTCCGTACTGTAAGGAATATCTTATAAGATGGAGTAGAAGTGCTTATTGGGTACCTGAAGATTTTCACCTGGTCGCTAAAATGTGCTTAAGCCCTTCCCAGTACATGCAGTGGAGGATGTGGTTCAGTGATGAAGCCAAGGAAAAACTTCATGACTTAGGTCATTCTGGACGAAAGTTTTCAGGGATTAAATTGATTTATGAGATGTTAATAGGTGAAGAGAAATGGCAAGACTCAAAAAGGCAAGTCATCTTCTCTCTCACAAGCAGCCCTGTGGGTTAGGGAGAAGATTGATGCAGATGTTGAATTTAAGGGAAGCTTTATGAAGATTTCTCAGGGGACTTCTGAACCCTATGCAGACTTTATAGGGAGGTTGATGGGTGCAACTGATAGGCAGATTAAGTGTAAGGTCACTCAGCAAAACCTGTGTAAACAATTGACTTTTGAAAAGGCTGTTCTGCACCCCATTAAAGAAAAGGAGGACAGAATGGGGTACACTACACGAAGGGTGTTGTAATATTGGTTCTGTTAAACATCAGGTGCAGAAGAATGCTATCAAGGCCTATGCAGTACAGGGAGAAGCTCAGAAAAAAATGTTTCAGTAGTGGGAAATCAGGTTTCGACAGGATTGAGGGAACCAAGTCCACTTGGAACATGGCTCTTAAAAAGAAGGGAAGCACAACTGGTAGAGTACGGGTCTCCGTCCCTGCCTGTTCCTTAGGAACAATTGCAGGTTATAGGAAAATCAAGGGGCTGGAGTTTTCCGATTTGGGGGCTGGAGTTCCCTGACTTGCTTCCTTCCTTCTCTGCTCCTGGGAGAGGCAGCAGTCTCTAGAGAAGGACTTACTCTCTACGCCTGGGTAATGGGCTTCTGATAAGATAACTGGGGAAAATTCAACACTTGAGAAGGGTCAATTCTCAAAAGTTTGCAGAAACTGCCTAAGGACCTGATGATCCTACATACAAAGACAGGGGTCACTGTTCTATTAAAAGCTGGGCTTGGGATTAGCCCTCAGGACCACCATCCAAAGAACTCCTACTGGAATTTTCCCAGACCAAGTATAGATTATCTGTGGAAATGTACCTCTGTAAAATACTCCCTGGACATCCTCCAATTCCTACCATATCTTATGACTCCCCTTTTATAACCTAACTCTGCAGCTTCTCCCATTCTGAGGTGATGTTAATATTTGGTTTGGAACAGTGAATTTTAAGGGCAGTTCAAGAAAACATACTTCTTTGGGATCCATGATTGTGGGATGATTATTGGGACCCTGAGTTTGCTCTGTGAATTCTGAGAAAATTGACTAGAAGACCTAAGACTGCAGTGAGATCCCAACCACCCAAACACTTGACCAAGCCATTCTATAAAACGGTTTTATTAAACTGTGGCTTAATCAAAGGACTGTGTTTGGGGCATGGGATGTTAAGTATCCAAAACACTAAAGTACAGAAAGCCTTACCCAGCCTACTCCCTGAAAGATTTTATGATTAGGACAAGATTTTTCCATTTTTTCCATAAAGAACTTAATTTAAAAAGTAAACTTAATGATTTCCTACTTATTATATTGTGATATGTCCTCATTAATTTATTCTGTTTGAGTAAACCTCATAACTGATTGTGTTTATTGAAGTTATTTCAGTTCTTTTTTGTCCAACTAAATTAGATTGGCAGTGGAGGGTCTTACTCGAGGGTAAAAGGTTGAAGTTTAGGCCTCCTCTCTCTAACTCTTCCCTTTTCTAGACATTGTAAACTGTTTTCAGCAGGATTATACCCATCTTCATGGTCACTCACAATGTTTTGGGCTCCCCTTTGTCCTCATCAGCATTGCTACTGTTGCCAAATTTTGACAATATGGTTCTAAGTGGTATTTTGTGCCTTTACCATAGCACAGTGGGTAAGGTATTTGCCTTGCACGCAGCCAACATGGCCAACCTGAGTTCGATTCCTCCGCCCCTCTGGGAGAGCCCAGCAAGCCACAGAGAGTATCTCGCCCCCAGGGCAAAGCCTGGTAAGCTCCCTGTGACGTATTCGATATGCCAAACACAGTAACAAGTGTCACAGTGGAGACGTTACTGGGCCCACTAGAGCAAATCGATGAACAACGGGAGGACAGTGACAGTGACAGTGACCATAACTGTTGGAGTTATATGTAATTTTGATGTCCATTCAGGTTTCTTCAACAAAACATGTATTTGTCTCCTTTTCCCATTTTACTTTGTCTTTATCTACAGAAAAATTGAAAAGGTACAAATTCTCAACCTTTGGCGGAGACACATGCAGTTCCAATACCCCCTGCAATGGGTGATTTGCTTATCTGTTTTTTCCATTGTTCCTTTCTAAATGTAATTTTAATGAGGCCAAATTTGCTATTCGTTTCCTCTATGAAATCCTTTCTTAACCCAAGGTCATAAAAATACTCCTATTTTTAACTGTAGAATTTTTAAAGTTTTTCTTTTACTTTCATAGTTTAAAGCCACCTGGAATTTATTCTGTCACCAAGATCTAATTTTAGTTGTTTCCATATGGATAACCAATTGTCCTAGCACCATAAACTGAGGAACCCACACTTTCCTTACACTGTGGTCACGTCTCGTGTGTTCCTGTATGGACTTTTCTATCACTGGGCTCTCTTTTCCCCATCTGGTCAGTAGAATAATGAACTTAAAGCTGATTCTATACTAAGTCTGCTGAAGTTTTGTTGTTGTTGCTGAAAGTTAACAGAGTTTAGGTAAAGTCTCTACCAAATCTGTCTTTCAAAATGATCTTGGGTACTTTTCTTCTGTTTTGCAAAATAAATTCTCTACAAGAACACCTTCCTCTGCAGAATATCAGAGAACACCCATTACTCCCTTGAATATAAAGGTCATGCAATACAGATTCTTCATTTTTTCATCATGGCAGTAATACAACAGCATCCCACAGAAAAGAGAGAGTGAGCTAGCTCATAGGCATGAGAGTGAGAAAGAAAAGAGAGACACGGAGAGAATATGTCCCTAAAATAGACTTTCAAAATGAAAAATTCCACAAATTACTGGGTGTCATGATTAAACGACAAGAATTGGAAGCTTTGGTTTTCCTTGTTGACTGCTAGCAGCCCAGTGCTGTCTTGAAACAGAATGCTAGTAGCTTCACTTTACTTCCCATATATAAGGTTGGGGAAGTCTCTGATTACCTGCTTAATTGGGTTTTATTTTGTTTCTGTTTGTTTCTACCCAGTCTGAATTTTAGTTATTCCAAAGGAGATATTCCTGATACCTGTTCCTTCTCTACATCGGGATCTCTGATTTTATTGTCAGGAAAAACCTTGCTATCAATCACTTTCTCTGGACTCAGCATAGTTCCTTGACTCCTTATACTCCAAGATTAACTTTAACTAACCTCTTAACCAATCAGTTGAACAGATGATTGGAATTAGACTCAAGGATCTATTCTGCTCAGTGGTACTGTTAGCTTTTTTCTTTAAATAGTAAAACATAACATAAAATTGATCATTTTGCCACCTCAGAGAATGTCATTTAATACATTTGTATAATACAACCTATAATGGTTCCAAACTGTTTTTAATCCCAAAGGAAACCTTGTACTCATAAAACAGTTTCTTTCCATTCACCCAGCTCCTGGAAACCATTATTTCACTCTGTGCCCCTATAAATTTAATTACATCTGGCATATCATATAAATGGAATCACATAGTATTTGATTGTTCTGACTGGCTTATTTCACACAGCATAATGTCTTCAACATTCATCAATTTTGTAGCTGGTCCCTTCTTTTTTGTGGCTGAACAACATTCCACTATGTGTATGTGCATACTAACACACAAACACACACAAACATGTGTGTGTGGTCTGTGTGTATACATATATATATATAGAGAGAGAGATAATGTGTATGTATGCCTACATGTATATACCCATTCATCCATTAATACATATTTGATTGTTTCCAACATGTGACTTATGGTTAATGCTACCAAACACATTTTGTGTACAAGTTTCCATGTATACACTTATCTTCTTTTCTATTGGAAAGATGTGGCTAGGTCATATGGTAATTTCATATTTAAAATGTTGAGAAACTGACAACCAGTCTGCTCACAACTGCATCATTTACAGTCTAACCAGCAATGCCTGGAGTTTCTCCACAATCCTGCCCACACTTTGTCATTTTCTGTTTGCATTCTAGTTATTATTACTGTTGTTATTGTCAATTACCACCCTAATGAGTAGAAAGCTGGATCTCATTTTGATTTTTATTTGCATATCCCTAATGATCAATGATGCTGAGTATCTTTTTATGTGTCTGTTAGCTATTTCAATTTCTATGTTTTCAGGTTTGTCCGTTCAGTTCTTTGCCGATTTTAAACTGAGTTGCTTATCTTGTGGTTGTTAGATTTTAAGCGTTCTCCATTCTTGTCATATATAATTTGCAAAAATTTCCTCCCATTATGTGGACGTTCACTCTCTTGATAACATCCTTAAAACATGAAAGCCTTTAGTACTGATGAAGTTCAACATTTTTTGATGCCTATTTTTGGTGATTCATCTAAGAAACTACAGTTCAATTCATGGTCATAAAGACTCACTCTAATGTTTTCTTCTAGTCATTTTATAGCTTTTTTTAGATAAAATATATAGACCTTTGATTCATTTGGAACTATTTCATTATTTGGTGTGTGTAAAGAGTCAGCTTCATTGATTTGCATGTGAATATCCCAGCACCACTATAAACTTTTAGGAAGTCAAATCAGTAATAAAACACTTCAGGAATGAATAGATTAGGGCTAAAAGTACACAGCCCTCTGTTTGGCTAAACATTTTAAGACTGGCCTAAAATTGTTTATCTTCATGATAGTAAGAGTTATCACAGTCTCAATTTATATGTATCACCCAATAATCAGTCAAGTTTTTTATTGTTGCAAAATTCTTAGAAGTCCCATCCCATGCCACCATCCTACCTTTTATAAAAACTCAAACATACTTTTGGGGCCTGAGAGATAGTATAGTTTCCTTGCATATGGCTGACCCCAGTTCAATGCCTGACACTGCATATACTGTTCCAAGTACCACTAGCTGTAATCGCTGAACACGCAGCCAAAGAA
Organism: Sorex fumeus; assembly: GCF_029834395.1. NCBI lineage: Eukaryota > Metazoa > Chordata > Mammalia > Eulipotyphla > Soricidae > Sorex > Sorex fumeus. The sequence goes on from NW_026606157.1 coordinate 8,701,453, forward strand.
TAAGCCCGCAGCACTGTTGACTGTGGCCAAAATAGAAATCAAAAACAGTAACACTCTTCTTTTTTTTGATTCTCTAAACATAGTTTTATTTTTTTATTTCTAATGAAACAGTGTCTCAATTGATATTTTCTTTGTTTTTTTTTTTAACTTTTATTAGTGAGACACCATGAGGTACAGTTGTAGACTTACACATTTTGTGCTTGGGTTTCAATTATACAATGATCAAATACCCATCCGTCCACCAGTGCCCATTTCCCACCACCACGGATCCCAGTATCCCTCCCACCCCTCATCCCCCCATCCCACCCTGTTTCTGTGGCAGGGCATTCCCTTTTGTTCTCTCTCTCCTATTGGGTGTCGTGGTTTGCAAAAGAGGCATTGAGTGGCAATCATGTTTGGTCTATAGTCTACTTTCAGCATGCTTCTCCCACCCTGGGAGGATCCTCCCAACACCCTTTATTTGGTGTTCCCTTCTTTATCTGAGCTGCCTCTTCCCCTAGCATGAGTAACACTCTTTTACATCCATCCATATATTCTTATTAAAACTTTGAGTGTAAAGTTCATGCACAGAACTCAACTATGCTATTCCTTCTCTGAGAGAAGTCCTTGCATTTAGAAATATCTCAAAAGTTATGATAATACAATCTATACCATTCCAATTATATTCCACCAGTTTCTTGTTTTGACAATGACTTGTATTGTTTCTCTTTCTTTCCTTTAATTTCATTCAATAAAATATTATGATAATTAGTGAAAGTAGATGGTGGCCAATGAATTTTATAAATCATCATGAGTCCTTCAGAGCTAACAGGTTCATATCCAGTCCTGGGCTTAACGAAATGATATTTAACTCCCCACCTTATTAATGACTTAATTTTATTAGCAAGCATTTTAACATTCTCCAGCTTTTGTCCTCTATTACAAATGACTTGTTCTTGGAGTGTCCAGTTGCGATTATTTCTAGTCTCCCAATATAGCTAGGCACAACTGTTCTGATACTATTTAATTAATTCAGCCAACCACTTAGGAAAATCATATGCTCACACAGTTTCACTTGGAGAATCTGATATTGCTTTGACCCCACTTACACACACACACACACACACACACACGCACACTCTATAAATCAAAGATTTTTTTAAATAGGAAAGAGTTTGGCAAAATTGTCACTGTGTTTGTAAACACAGGATTTTAAGAAAGGATTTTAAGGTTACCGCTGCCTTGATAATCTAAATGTTCTACCTGAACAAAAGAAATGATCTAGAAGTGTAAGAACAACTTGGAATCTTTCTAGAGATAGGTGGAGAATTAGTTTGGTGGTCCTATGCTCTACCTGCCCTTCCCCAAGTATAATTTTCTTGATTGCTTGGTTTCAGCATGGGTTGTGCTTAATAAAAAAGCTGTCTGTTACGGTATCACTTCTGAATAGACACTTTTTAACTGAAGCTCTAGAAACTTCTGAAATATCTGTCTCCTCTTTCTCTATCAAGTGCAAATCTGGTACCCACAGACTCCCAAACTTCCGAACTCTAGGTAAGGTCTTCTATCTAACGGAGTCAACTTCCTACAATCATAATCCTGAAGTACAATCTGATTTCAGTAACCCCTTGACTAAGAGAGTCTACCTATCAGCTGTGACCTTTCACAATATCCAAATTGCTCTGGATTTATCCCAGGATTTTTGTGCTAGAATGTGAGTCGTCGGCCATATCCTTCGTGGGGCGATGTTGGATTAGGACCCCTGCTACAAAATGCTCAGGAATGTAAATTTATTTTTTGTTTCATTTGGGGGACACACCTGGCAGTGCTCAGGGTTTAGTCAATCTCAGAGCAAAGGATTTCCTCCAGCCCTGATTCTCACTTGCAACTATTTTCCAAGCATAACCCTGACATGATAAACGAGAAGACGCTACGTCCCCACTAACTGATCTGTGTTTTTTCTTTACTGAATCCGGAATTGTTGTTTTGGCTAGAATTAGTCAGGCACAGTTAGTACAATAACACTCAGTGCCTTCCTGTGTAGCACCTGCTGCATGTTATTTATTTCTTGTTAGCTACATAGTACAACAAATTGTGTCTTTTAACAGCTCATTGAGTAGGGGAGGAGGAAGCTAAGGCGGTGTGATTGTTGATAACACTCACTGGTCTCAATATATTTCTTCCCAAGTAATCCAGCTAGGAAGATTGCACCAGTGTCATTTGCTTCTATGGAAAATATTTTTTTCCTACATAATATCCAAATGACCTTGGCCAGCCAGCAGCAGGAATCCAGTAAGTACAGACAATGGCCCCTGATGTGAACCCGTTAGCAAAGGTGATTTTAATTGAGTAAATGCAGAATTGGGAAATGAACCGTTGGTTTATTTCACAAAGCTTAATGATGTTAAGATAGTTAGTGTTCCAACGTTAAATACCCACACATTACTCAAAGGCTCGGATTGAAAAATATGGTTAAATATCACACCCCTGGGCGAAAGAATGAAAGCATGCTAAGAACTTTTTTCCAAAGCAAGAGAAGCCCACAGGATCATCTGGAACAATACAGGTACACATGGGCCTCCCAGTCTATGCCAACAACATGTTAGGCCATTTCCTGTCTACCCATGATTTCAACTTCACAAAGGTGCAAAATTCCACACCCAGGACTTGAATCAAGTACAGGGCAGGGCAGTGGCAACTAATTTTTTTCATCTGTGCATTTTGTTTTATTATGTTAGAGACTCTAATTGAACTTTGTTCCAAGTTGTTAACCTATGACAGAAGACCGTGGAGATAAGATTTCACTGACATATAGAACAAAGAAAAAGAAAGGGCGTGAAAATTATAATGACAAGGTTGCCTTAGCAGTTTTGAGGTGGTAATATGAAATCCCTGACTAATAGGCCTGGCTAACATGGGGAGGGGGAGGATGAGAAGAAGGGAGAACAATCTTACTTGTACCAGAGAGGCTTTTTCAAGGATCCATAATAGATAAACAGTGTTATTGCAAAGTCCAAATTGCAAAACAAATTAAAGGCCACCTCTAATTGTTGTTCAAACAAGAAATAAATTAGGAGAGAGTGGGCATCCCTGTCTCGTCCCTGATCTTAGAGGGAAGGCTCTCAGTTTTTCCCCATTGAGGATGATGCTTGCTGTAGGCTTGTGGTAGATGGCTTTAATTATGTTGAGGAAGGTCCCCTCTATACCCATTTTGGCTAGGGTTTTCATCATAAAGGGGTGCTGGATCTTATCAAATGCTTTCTCTGCATCTATTGATATGATCATATGCTTTTTATCTTTTCTTTTGTTGATATGGTGGATTATGTTGATTGATTTCCGAATGTTGAACCATCCTTGCATCCCTGGGATGAATCCTACTTGATCATGGTGTATGATCTTTTTGATGAGTAGTTGGATTCTATTTGCTAGTAGTTTGTTGAGGATCTTTGCATCTGTGTTCATCAGGGATATCGGCCTGTAATTCTCTTTCTTTGTGGTATCTCTGTCTGCTTTTGGTATCAGTGTGATATTTGCTTCGTAGAAACTGTTTGGAAGTGTTTTTGATATTTCAATTTCGTGGAAAAGCTTAAAGAGTATTGGGAGTAAGTCCTCTTTAAAGATTTGGAAGAATTCACTAGTGAATCCATCCGGGCCAGGACTTTTGTGCTTGGGGAGACTTTTTATTACCATTTCAATTTCCTTGATGGTGATAGGTCTGTTCAGGTATTCCAGGTCTTCTTGGTTCAGCCTTGGGAGTCTGTAGGAGTCTAGGAATTTATCCATTTCCTCGAGGTTTTGATGTTCGGTGGCATAAAGCTTCTCAAAGTACTCCCTGAGGATCCTCTGAATTTCTGTGGTTTCTGTTGTAATGACCCCCTTTTCATTTCTGATTCGGTTTATTAGGGTTTTCTCTCTCCCTTTCTTTGTGAGTTTTGCTAGAGGCTTATCGATCTTGTTAATTTTCTCAAAGAACCAGCTCTTGGTTTCATTGATCTTTCGGATTGTTTTTTGGGTTTCCATCTCGTTAATCTCTGCTCTGAGTTTTATTATTTCCTTTCTCCTGTTCGGGTTGTGCTCCTTTTTTTGGTCCTTCTCCAAGCTCTTAAGCTGTGAGGTTAGGTTACTTATGTGTGCTCGCTCCTCCTTCCTGAGGAATGCTTGTAGAGCTATAAACTTTCCTCTTAACACAGCCTTTGCTGTGTCCCATAAGTTTTGGTAACTCGTGTTCTCATTTTCATTCGTTTCTAGGAATCTTTTGATTTCCTCTTTGATTTCCTGTCTAATCCACTCGTTGTTCAATAGTGCACTGTTTAATTTCCAGGTGTTCTCCACTGCTGTTCAATATAGTACTGGAAGTACTTGCAATAGCGATTAGGCAGGAAAAAGATATTAAGGGCATTCAGGTAGGAAAGGAAGAAATCAAGCTCTCACTATTCGCAGATGATATGATACTCTACTTAGAGAACCCAATAACTTCCACCAAAAAACTCTTAGAAACAATAGACTCGTATAGTAAAGTTGCAGGTTATAAAATCAATACCCAAAAGTCCATGGCTTTCCTATACGCAAACAGTGAGAGAGAAGAAAGCAACATGAAAAAAACAATCCCATTCACAATTGTGCCCCAGAAAATCAAGTACCTAGGAATCAGCTTAACTAAGGAAGTAAAGGACCTGTACAAAGAAAACTACAAAACGCTACTTCAGGAAATAAAAGAGGACATGAGGAAATGGAAAGATATCCCCTGCTCATGGGTCGGGAGACTTAACATTGTCAAAATGGCAATACTACCGAAAGCATTGTATAAATTCAATGCAATCCCTATAAGGATACCCATGACATTCTTCAAAGAAATGGAGCAAACACTCTTGAAATTTATAGGGAACAATAAGCCCCCACGAATAGCTAAAGCAATTCTTGGGAAAAAGAAAATGGGAGGAATCAACCTCCCGAACTTCAAACTGTACTACAAAGCAGTAATAATTAAAACAGCATGGTACTGGAACAAAGGCAGAACTGCAGACCAATGGAACAGGGTTGAATACACTGACATCTCTCCTCAATCATATGCTCATCTAATCTTTGATAAAGGTGCAAGTAATGTGAAGTGGAGTAAGGAAAGCCTCTTTAATAAATTGTGTTGGCATCACTGGACGGCTACATGCAAAAAAATAGGCTCAGAACTCTGCCTAACACCATGTACAAAAGTAAGATCAAAATGGATTAAAGACCTCAACATCAGACCAGAAACCATAAGGTACATTGAAGATAAAGTTGGCAAAACCCTCCATGACATTGAAGCTAATGGTATCTTCAAAGATGCCACGCCACTGGCCGAGCAAGTGAAAACAGAGATAGATAAATGGGACTATCTTAAACTAAGAAGCTTCTGCACCTCCAAAGAAACAGTGACCAAAATACAAAGACAGTCTACAGAATGGGAAAGGATATTCACCGAATACACATCTGACAAGGGGTTGATATCCAGGATATACAAAATACTGGTTAAACTCCACAAGAAGAAAACATCCAACCCCATCCAAAAATGGGGCAATGAAATGAACAGAAACTTTCTCAAAGAAGAAATCCGAATGGCAAAAAAGCACATGAGAAAATGCTCTACATCATTAATCATCAGGGAGATGCAGATCAAAACCACAATGAGATACCATCTCACACCTCAGAGACTGGCCCACATTCAAAAGAACAAAAGCAACCGATGCTGGCGTGGATGTGGTGAGAAAGGGACACTCCTTCACTGTTGGTGGGAATGTCCACTGGTTCAGCCCTTCTGGAAAACAGTATGGACGATTCTCAAAAAATTAGAAATTGAGCTCCCATTTGACCCAGCAATACCACTCCTGGGAGTATATCCCAGAGAGGCAAAAATGTATAGTCGAAGTGACATCTGCACTTGTTTGTTCATTGCAGCCCTCTTTACAATAGCCAGAAACTGGAAGAAACCTGAATGCCCAAGAACAGATGACTGGTTAAAGAAACTTTGGTACATCTACACAATGGAGTACTATGTAGCTGTTAGAAAAGATGAAGTCATGAAATTTACATACAAGTGGTACAATATGGAAAGTATCATGCTAAGCGAAATGAGTCAGAAAGAGAGGGATAGACATAGAAAGATTGCATTCATCTGGGGGATATAAAGTAACAAAGTATGAGATTAATACCCAAGAATAGCTGAGATCAGCACCAGGAGGATTACTCCATAACTTAGAGGCCAGCCGGGTATCCTAGAGGAAAGGGCTATTCAGATAGAGAAGGGAGCACCAAATAAAGGATGTTTGGAGGATCCTCCCAGGAGGGGAGATGCATGTCGAAAGTAGACTATGGACTGAACATGTTTGCCACTCAATGCCTCTTTTGCAGACCACAACACCCAAAAGGAGAGAGAGAACACAGGGGATTGCCCTGCCACAGAGACGGGGGGATGGGGGGATGGGGGTGGGAGGGATATTATCCATGGTGGTGGAAAATGGGCACTGGTGGAGGGATGGGTATCTGATCATTGTATAATTGAAACCAAAGCACAAAAAATTGTAAATCTACAACTTTAAAAAAAAATAAAATAAAATAAAGGGGGGAAAAAAAAAAAAAAAAAAAAAAAGAAATAAATTAGGAAGCATTAGAAGTAAATTTTAGATGCTGTCTTTGTTTTTTTCTTTCTGTTTTCACAAAATGTTAAAATACTTTCTTCTCATTTTACAAATTACTCAGTCTTTTTGGTTTTAAGAAACTCAAATATCTTTAATAGCAACTTGCCCCACCATACCTTAATTCTTGCTTGAACTGAAGAAAATTAAGCATAATTCATTAGGAAATGATCTAACGTATGAATAAATTTTGGATAGAAGTTTATCTAACATCAGATAACATTATATGACATCAACCTAATTGTAGGTATCAAATCCATACTTTGATAATCTTCTCAAATATGGCATAAAATACACCTCCTCCTGAAAGACCTGTGAGGCCTCAAGCTCTGCTCACTAGCACAGTCTTCTTCCTTAAAAGTAATACCAACATTTTCCTTCTTACCAGCACTGTGACTTCTAATGAGAGAAAATCATTAAGAGAGTCTCAGAGCTTTGGAGCTGAAAAGAGGGAGATTATTGCAGAACTATGGGGTTTGCTTTCTAGAAGAAGCTGGGAAGAAGATACAAGAAAGTGTAGGGTCTCTAGCTTGCAACCTTGAACTCCTTTATGTTTGAATGCTATAATTCAACAGACACCGGAAATTCATACTTAGTAAGGTTTTGTTGTTATTGATTGGCTCATTGATAACACAGACATGAGGGAATATTTATCAGATGTGTATATCAGCACTAGAATTGAAAAACTTAAGTGTTGAAATTTACAGAAGTTAGAAAAATTATCACCAAAAATTGAGCTCTTAAATGTCCACCAAAATGAAGATTTCTTTAGCTTCAACTGCTTATTCATTTTAAGCACTGAGAAATACAGTCTGCAGATGTCACTGACAAAAAGGGCAAAAAGAAAAAATAATCTTTGCAGAAAGAATATTTCACAATCTAGAAATCACTTCTGAGAAAGAAAATGCATACTTTTAGAAGATCCTATCTTTCCTAGACCTTATAAATTTAATTTAGGCAATCTCTGAACAAAGATTTCTATGAAAATCACTATTTTTGATGAAAAAATAAATACCTGATAGTAACTCTGCCACCAAGGTTGGTCACCAGTGTCATCATTTCTTTAGTGTCACTGTAGATCATTCACTCACAGCGGAATGATTTTCAGAGACAGGGGTTGAAACCAGGATTCCTACATGCTAAGTAAGCATGCACTCCAACTCTTTGAATCATCTCCTCATAGGTACTATTATGTGCATATGTTTTCCTGATATGTACCCAATGGTTACACTGCTCAGCCTGTACTACTTTGATGTCTGATCCACATAAACCAGGGAGCAGCCCCTGAAACTGTCTCCAGCTTTCAGAGACATCTCCTCCAAAGGACCTTTGCAGATGAGCACCGCTGAACTCAAAGCTCTGACTATTCGTGAATGCATACGTCTGTCTCACGACAGTTCCTGAATCGTATGTCCAATTGCTCTATCCCAGGATAGCCATGTGGCTGGAAGGCTCTACCATCAGTAAATAATATGACAGCTTGTTATTGTTTCATTCAAACCACATATTGTTCTTTCAGTTTTGACTCTGAATTCTGAGTCGCTCACAATTCTACTTTAGAATAGTTTATGAGCCTCTGGATAGAGAATTCAATTAGTTAATAAAGACACAAATAGTATTCACAGCAGAATGAATGTGGGGACGAGATGTGGCTTTCTGATAGTGTCAGTTATATTGCTAATATCTGATAAATTCACTTCAGGGCCTCGACATCACATCAAATAAGGACAAGCTGCCAAAGCGGACTTACTTAGAGCTTCCGTTATCGGGTTTTGCTTCTCCATGTCCTCCTTTTGGAGAAGAATAGGCAAAATATTTAAACCCATTTCTGGGAAAGAATCAGAGAAAACCATAATACGTATTGAGAAAACGAAAGATATGTTGAAATATAATGTGCAATTTCAAAACTATAGGTGAAATATTGACTTGTATTACTCTGATGATGTTTGCTATACAGTAGCTGGGGATAGAGGGAATCACATGGAGTGAAGTCCGTGAGGAGAGAAGGACAGATAGGGAATGATCTCTTTCATATGTGAGATATAAAGGAACACAGGAAGGCAATGATAAATGATGAACGTACACAGACCCCAAGAAGTGGCCTCCATCCTCCCAGGATGGGAGAAGCATGCTGAAGGTAGACCAAACAAGATTGCCACTCAATGCCTCTTTTGCAAACCACAACACCCAAAAGGAGAGAGAGAACAAAAGAGAATGCCCTGCCACAGAGGCAGGGTGGGATGGGGGGGATGGGGGGTGGGAGGGATACTGGGAACCGTGGTGGTGGAAAATGGGCACTGGTGGAGGGATGGGTACTTGATCATTGTATAACTGAAACCCAAGCACAAAAATTTGTAAGGCTACAACTGTACCTCATGGTGTTTCATTAATAAAAATTTAAAAAAAAAAAAGAAGTTGCCTCCACTGCTACAGTGGTGAGCAGAGAACTTAAGCTGACACTGCTGGTGGGTGTGGTACTGGAACACTCTATACATAAGAGTCTTGTGAACAGTATCGCAAATCACAGAGTCTAAAAATAATCCGAGGAAATAAATGATCGGCACATGGTTATTTAAAAATATTGGATCGATGTCAATTCGCACATAGATAATATTAAGACACCTCAATTCTAAGACAATATTTTTCTTACCAAAAGCATATAATTTAATATTAGGGAAATTTATGATAAGAAACTCACAGTACCATAATAAATAATTCAAAATCTAACTTCTGTTTCCCTCTTTTCCCCAATACTTAAGAATATCACCCCTCAATAGGGAAAGAGGTCTAGTCTGACCTATTTCTTAATCTTAAAAATGCTAAAGTAACAGAACATCACACTTTTGTCCTTGGACAGTCAAAGATTACTCAAGTAAGATATTAAAAAGCACATACGATAAAGATAAAGGAACTTGTAAGCTGTGTTTTATTAAATTTACAATAAATGTGCTTCAATGTTAGTAAATGAAAACCAAGTTGAAGAATGAGAGAGCATGTTTTCAAGATACGTAATTGGCATTCATCTTGTAGCCAGAAAAAGAAAAAAATCCTGTTTAAAGCAATTCAATAAAAACATTTGAACAAAATCGTATTTGGTCAAAAGAAAATGTGAATCAAACTAGAATGTTAAAAAAAAATGAACTTTGCTCGTGGTCAGGGGATGGCAAATACAAGGAACCACCATCCACTATTGAAATCACTCAGATATAAAAACTAATATTACTAAGTGCTGGCGAGGGACTAAAGAAAGAAAGAACACTCAGACATAGCCATAAAATAAAATTCACAATAGAAAGGAATGAATGACTAAGATTATAAATAACGTTATTCATCTCAAAAACATGCTGGGTGAAAGAAACCAGAAAATGTGCTATATGCAAAATTCTAGAAAGGGAAAATAGATTGCTTGTTGGCAGAGGGAGAGGAAGTGACTAACTACTGAGGGGGAGGAGCAAATCTGGGGGGAAGGGAATGATCTGTCACTTGACAGTGAAAGAAAATTGATTGTTTGACTGTGGAAACAAACCTCTCAAAAACTCATCAATCCCCAAAATTAATGGGCACAGTTAATCTTCTGCAAGTGAAACTTCAGTATAGTTCATGTCAAAAAAAAGCAGCACGTAAATGTGATAGGACATACTTATTGACTATTCATAGTTGGCATACTTATTCAACTGTCTGGAAAAGTATTCAAAATACCTATGGCCTGTAAACGAACAGAACAGAGTAAAATGTAAAATAATCCATGCGAAGTGTATTCATGAAGGATTTTCAAGGCAAGAAGCATCACAAGCCATGACAATAAGAAATAATAAGAACAATGGAATCTATGTTGCTTCACATGCATAAAGAATTTAAAAATATCCTCAAAAAGGGTGATCATTTGACTGGCTAATGTCTGGCATCAATAAGATCAGACACAAAAAGTAAAACCAGAACCAATCGCCATGAAATTGTGAGGTGAGATAAAGAAGAAGCCAAGAATTACCTGGCTAGTATTAACAATTCCAAGTGGAAAGAATAAAACTTAGTTGGGACAAATACTTTATTCCATATGCTATTCTTCTGGCACCAGGCTTGGATGTTCCATTCCTGTGTCCTGGGCATCCCCTTCTCTAATTCTTCCAGGCAAATTCTGTTTCTTCCACCCCGAACACATTCTTCCCAGACTGAAATACTTGTTACTGTCTTCCTCATATGCAGTCGATACCTGAGTATCTCTGCAGTACCTATTTTCCTTATTTGAAAAACCTAAAACAGTTTCGTGCACTTAAGTTACTACTCAATTAATATCTAATGATGTTAGTATTGTTTAGGAAAGTATAGTCCAAATAATAGTGCGATGATAACACACTTAGACCTTCCAGCTACAATTTGCTGATAAATACATTAAATGTGAAATAACATTTGCTTTTTCAAAGAAGTTGTAGAAATAGATATATTATGGTCTTTATGAATTATTGAATTCCTTCATTTTTGGAGGGTCATACCTGGCAGTGCTCTGGGCTTACTCCTGGCTCTGCACCTAGGCATCACGCATGGTGGGGCTTGGGAGAACAAATATTGGGGATCAAACCAAGGTCGGCTCTGTGCAAGACAAGCACCCTACCTGCTGTTCTATCACTCCAGGCCCTGAATTACAGATTTTCAACAAACTGCTATCCACACATTTCTAGATTTTTAAAGTAGAGCAAGCCAGGCCTTATTTCATTTTAATGCATTAGCGTTTCCTTGGTGTTTATTGGAAGTGTTTTATTCCTTCTAAGTTAAAACTCCCAAAGGAAGGGTTTAAAAGGAGTTCCTGCATCTTTAACCTAGAGGATAAAGACCTTGATATGAAGAAAGGACAAAGCGAAGGTTGCAGGAGAGAGAAAAGAATAGGAAACAATCAATGTGTTGATGCGAGCTTAAAGAGGGTCACCGAAAGATCAGCTTCACCTGGATCTGTTCCTTAATTAAAAGGAGAAGGATGACAGTGTCCACGACTCATCACTATGGTAACATTTAACTCTCAGGCCCAGGGACCAGCGGTCCACTCCAAAGCAAAGTCAAGTGACTGTTTCAGGAGACCCGCATAGTCTAAACAGGCTTCCACAAAATGTGATGGGGAAAGTTTTAAACTCGAGTGTTTATTTTCCTGAGACGACGTCTAACTTTGCAATATTAAAGAAAACAAGCTAATGAAAAGGCAGAAGAGAACAGCATCCGTGTGAGGGGGAGGCCTTTTCAAAGAGCTTTTCAGCACTGTGCCATTGTTTCTCAGAGCAAGTTGTATTACATTATCTTTTGCCTTTCACCATTTCTATGATCCAAGCTCCATGCACCCTAATTGTCTATGATTTCCATTGTTCTCTTTGTTCCATTTTTATTCTGCAGAAATATATTTCACTTACACTAATTATTGTTTGTGTATGTTTTTTGTTAATTATAGATTTTCCATCCTTTTATCTTCTCGTTTCCTATCTCCTCTTCCAATTCATGCATCATCATTACTGTCATCAAAGAATGTTAATTGCTGAAAAAATGTGTTTTTCTTTTACATGAATTGGACAAAACTTGTAGCAGTTCTCATTACCTGAATACTGTTATATGTCATTCATTGTACTAAAACACATATATCGTTACCACTGACTTCTCTAGCAAGTTATTGTTATGATTCTACAAGAATCTTTCCAATGTAAAGAAAGCAGTACAAACTTTAACAATACATTAATTACGAATAATATAGAACAATACATTTATATGGAGAGGAGGCATGCTTTCTATTATACATAGATTTTTGTAGTGTTTGGGAAATAATTATTATCAAAACATTTTTGTATACCACATTTGCAAAGTGCATCTTACACAACAGAGTGTTTTAGTCCAGCAATGTTAAAATCCTTTCCAAGAAAGAGGTTATTTTCCTACCAGAACTCTTCCTGTTTCAGAAGTGGTCCTATGAGTTGGCAGATAGTGTGCAGTGGATAACAATAGCATTATTGGCTTAGGCAATATAATGCTCTATCAACACTATAGTCATTATATGCGCCTGTGTTAATACTGATATTACTTGGATGTGGTTCTATATTCCTTGAGTTAGTAATATTTTTAGTTTTATATGCCTTACAGGTAACTTATTTATGTTCTTCTCCTGATCAATGTTCTAAAGGGTACCAGGTTTAAAATCTATAGTTTAATATTATTATAATAATAACATTTGACTCTGTCAATGTGAATCACATTATCTTGAAACCTTTAGTGAGTTTTTTTGTTTTGTTTTGTTTTTTGCTTTTTTGGGTCACACCTGGCGATGCACAGGGATTACTCCTGGCTTTGCACTCAGGAATTACTCCTGGCGGTGCTCAGGGGACCATATGGGATGCTGGGAATCGAACCTGGGTTGGCCGCGTGCAAGGCAAATGCCCTACCCATTGTGCTATCGCTCCAGCCCTCCTTTAGCGAGTTTTGTGCCCATCTTTATGCCACATGGGCACAAAACTCTGCTGGATGGGGCCCTGAGGCAGACTATGCAAGAATGACTAAGATGATGGTCTTCATCCAGGTTACAGCCAGGGTTATGCTCAGGACTTATTCCTGACTTTGTGCTCAGGAGTCATAGAGGTGCTGGGGATTAAATCAGCCACGTGCAAGGTAAGGCACTTTGACCCCCTTATTATCTCTTCAAGAGCTCTTTATTTTGACGCATCATTTTGGAGTTATTTCAGTTACCTTTTTATTTTGGTAGCTTGTCTTAAATAACACGTAAATTATAGCTAATTGATTTGCCATCATCAATTCTTCCATTTTTATTTTTGCCTCAAATAAAAATCGTCTTACTCCAGTAAGTGATACAGCAAGAGCAGCTGGTTGTCTTATGACTGTTTAAAAAGTTATCCGATTTCAAGAGAGAAACAAAAATCACTGACAACAGTCCTTTTTTAAAATGCTATTTTAGAGAAACTAAAAAAGAATCACTCTAACTTTGGGGTTAAGATCCTTCCCCACCCCCATCCCCCAAATGAAAAAAAAAATCATGTACTTCTTCCTACCTTATGAAGGTTTCTAAAAAGACAAGCTAATGACAGGGAGTTCCTTGATGAAAAATAGCAAGGGTCATTGTGATCTTGCAATACACTTCTGAAAGTGAGCACCCAGGAGAGAGGTGTCACCTGCTTCTCTGCAAATCCCGAGGCTCCCTGCTTCTCATATCCACTAGGGGGAGCAGTACACAGTCAAACTAGACTGGCTCTTCAAGGTATGTTCTTACTTTCTCACTTAATAGCACAAAGGGGGGGGGGGGGGGAATGTAATTTTAAACCACAACAACAAAAGATCACTCCCACAGAACACGCAGTAACATATTTTAACAATATTAGGTGTTGAGAAACAATGATTTAATTTGTAAGGCTATTTGGAAATCCAAATGTGGAAACAAAGGCTGTGTCCTACTTACAAAAAAAAAAAAAAAAGAAAGAAAAAAAATTCAGAGGCAGTGTCCTTGGAAAACAAGTTCAAGTTCAAGTTCTAATATGCTATAACACAAATTCACCTGAAAAACAGTCTCAGTGGATTTATTGCCTGATGATACGTGACTGGAGTAATGAGGCTCACATTATTTTTGTTTGTTTGTTTGGGGCTATCGTCCGTGGTGTTCAAGGGTTTACTACTGGTTCTGCACTCAGGTTCACTCTCAGAGATGCTCAGAGAACCCCGGATAGTGCTTGCGATTGAAACGGGGTCAATCACATGCAGGACAACTGCCTTAACCCCTGTACCACCTCTCTGACCTATAAAGTTCACATTTTATTAAAAAAAAAAAAGTAAAGTCCACTGTCTGTCAGTGGTTATTTTTCAATTTGGGACACTGGATTACTAAATCAAAGCCAGGAATGAAGAGTCTGTATATCAACTATCTTGTGCTATCCGCTTGCCAATGCAAATAAAGTTTCCAAAAATTCAGAACAAGCCATTCGCTATTTTTAATGCAGCCTGAAGAACTGCTATGTACTAAGGAACCAAGTCAGAGACCTCTCCAACCTTGACAATAACCTGGGTGAAGACTGTCATCTTAGCCATTCTTGCATAGTCTGCCTCAGGGCTCCATCCAGGAATGGAGATTCTATCAATATTTGATGACAAATGGATGCCTGACCTGGAAGAAAAAGGCAGTACACGGTCCCTCTCCTTTCAATGGACAGGGAAATGCTGCCCACTTTAAAGACCTCCATAAAGCCCCATCGATGAGCATGAGATGAGATGGATGTAATAAAGAGCCCTGGAGACCAAGGGCCCGGAATTGACTCTCTGAGTGCCTGGGCCACTGCACTGTCCACAGTTTGGGTCAGCTGAATCGTGATTGTAGGAGACTGTGGCCTCATGCATTGCAGGAGGTGCGGAAGTGGGAAAGTCCTCTGCTCACTTCTTTCCAGTAGCATATCCTAGTTGTGATGAGTAACTTGTCTCTGGGCATTGTCTCATGTCCCGACATGGGGAGGGAGGTAAAAAAAAATGGCCCCAGTTGAGGCTATAGCACACTATGACAGTCCGATCACCTTTCTAAGCTTGAAATCACTGAGAAACCTCTGGAAAGGGTTCGTGAATATTTTAAACGTTAGATAACGCCTATCAAAGGGCAAAGTTGACAGACACAGCTTATATTCATGCATCAGGGAATGAATGATGTGATCAGGGGTGGTTGGTGAGTGATGTATTAGACCCATCTACCCTCTCAGAGTTTGCAGCTAACAGAGACCAACTAAACAGTTGCCAGAAATGAAAATCATATGTCAGCATCATTAGGAACAGCATTGAATGGTATTAATATATCACTTGTTTTAATACCTTGCAAATCCTTGCATATCACTGAGAAACAAATCTGTTATCTGTCTGACTTAGCACAAAATCAATGTTTATTGAATCCCCATATTCTAAAGAGAGGAATACCAATAATTCAGATTGTGGGTTGACCTGGAATAGCTACTGATTCTTAACTACATTCCACAACCAGTATGTTCCTGTATGTAAAAGCTGAATTATGTGGGTTTCTTTATTTATTTTCTTTTAAAAAGCTTCTCTTATCTAAATCCCATCTGAACAACAAAAAGCAAAAGCTATTAAACCTTTCAATTCATGGATTCATAGTAATTCTTCAAATATGACTCACTGGAGGCCCCCAAAAGATTTCCCCCTTCTTTATTAATCGTAACTTTAATCATTACTTATAAAATGATTATCAATCATTTTTCCATGACCTTTAAGAATTTTAGGTTAATCCACAGCAGACATTTTCTGTTCTCTCTAGTTTTCTTCTTAATACAACACTCTCTATGTGGCTCAGCTTTTAGAGAGGGTCTGGCTGTCACCAAGAATGGAAAGACATTCACAGCCATGTTGTTCTTCTGTCTATAAACTAGCTAGGCTAAGAATAACTATCACAACAAACAGCCAGAAAGGGAATGATGACTCTTTGGCAAAAGAAAAAAACTCTAAAATCGTGTTCTTGGCTCAGTTATTAAAATGTGGACAAATATTTCAAGTTGTTCTAAGTGGTTTTGCCACCGGGATTGATTAAAAAAAAAGTTATACTAATGACAATATGCTAAAATGCAAGGAAAGTTTTAATAATGGGAAAGATCTAGGGTGAGGCTTAATGCAGTCCATTGTTTAGTTTTATAAATAAAGTTTTATTGGAACACAATGAGGTGCATATCTCTGTGAAAAGTCTATGGCTGCTCTCAGGCAGTAAGTGCAGATCCAAGTAGCTTCGATCGAGATGATCTAACTCTGGGAAAGTGTTTGTTCCCGGCCCACTCCTTTGCTGAGAAACGTTTGCTGGCCTCTGATGGGGGATATTCAAGGAAAGTTACAAGAAGTCTAGAACCAGTGGACAGATTGACCTGCACTCCTCTGTAGAGATCTAGAAAAGTTCATGGTAGTTAATTCTGAATCGCTTCCTCTTTGTAAGAAATCAACCAGGGAAATGACTTTCGTTATAGACTCTTTTCCTGAATTTCAAAGCTTTAAAAGTTTATTCTCATGTTCCTTATGAGTGAAAGGTAAAAAGTCCCACCTCTGTGATTTAGACTCTAGTTTCTGAAATCGATGGGTCAAGACCCTTATGTGAACATATTACATGCGTGGAGAGAGGGGGAGCAGAAAAAAATAACATTTTTTTTCCAAAATGAATCTCTATCAGTAAATGTTTGGTTTATGTGTCAATTATAAAACCAATGTGTCTAGGACAGAAAAAAAAAGATCAAATTCCTCAAGCAAAAAAGCGTTGCTAATGGAAAAAGTTTAAGAATCCCTGATTTTGATCTGTTTCTCAGTACTATAAGGTCCCCAAAATTAGAATAAAGATTTGTATTGTCCATTCATGAATCTGAAATAAGAGTCACAAATAGTGTTAAAAAAATAAAAGTTGGAGCTTTAGAGCAGGTAGGGCACCTGCCTTGCATGCCATCAGCCCGGTTAGATCCTTGGCACTGCATCTAGCCCTCCAACTACCCCCAGGAGTGATCCCTTGGCACAGGGCCAGGACTAAGTCCTGAAAACCACCAGGAGCAGTACAGAACAAAACAGAAAAAGAAGCCCTGAAAATGATTTCAATATAATTAACAACATGCCGTCTCCTCAATGTACAGGAGAAAATTGAAAGAAAGAACTTTTAAATATAATAATCAGCACTCAGATTTGTAACTGCTAAATACATTGTCCTGTAAAAAAATTATCAAGTCAGATATTTCCCTCTGAGATAACAAAAATTCTGTTAACAGCACAGATTAGTATAACTGGGTTGATATCCGACAACTCAGATATTAGGAGGTTATGCTCTGAATTGACAAGGTGAAGTTCAGAACAGGATGAATCACAATCTTACTATTATTTTTTATCATCTTGGTTGCATGTCTTAAAATTATGCATACTGAAATATAAAAATGCTTTGTTTTGAGAAGTAGCACAAAATTGAACGTCTGACTGAAATAATCATAAATGATATAAACATTCTATTATACTGTGATATTCAGGGCTGCTGATAGGAGACATACAACTGAGGCGTAATAATGAATTACAAAGATATGTGTTTTTTTTAAGTAGTAACGAAAATTAGGTGTTGAAATGATGAGTTGATAAGATTTTCAATTGATTTCCGGACAACATGGACGTGTTGGAGAAAGGATGAGTGATGGACAGAAGCAAGGGAATGGCAAAGGAATGGCCACAGATGAAGATGCGGATGAAGATGCTCTCAGCTTCTTCAGGAAGCAGTGGACAGGAGGATATGAACACTCCAGCCAACTTGGGGCAGGAAGGAAGTGGAAAATGGGAAAACTGGAGGCCCAGGAGACAAATCCTCATTCACCTGCTTCATCCTGGTGTGCAAAGGCATGTGGGTTCCAGGGCTGAGATCTCCAAGCCTGCTCGGATCGGGGCTGAGCATCCTCCACCCAGATCCTCCATCTTCCATCTTAGGCAGGGGTCACACCCACCAACTGGCCCCCTGGCGCCGTGTAATGCCATCAACGGCCAAGACCCAGAGACTATAAAACCCAGCTCCCAGAACATCTTATTATCTCATTCTTACTTTGGACAACCTGGCAGGCTACCAAATGTAACCTGCCCACACGGCAGAGTTTGGCAAACTCCCCATGGCGTACCCAATATGCCAAATACGAGTAACAAGGATGGGTCTCATTCTCATAACCCTGAAAGAGCCTTGAATATGGCACTTTAAATCTCAGGGCTAAGATGAAGGAGACGTCACTGGGGCCTACTTGAGGCAATCGACGAACAACAGGATGGTCGTGATTGTGATCCTGGTGTGCATATTCCCAGGAATTCAGCAACATGTCAAAGTCCCATACAAAAATTGGAAGAACACTGGCTAAATTGACTGATGAGTTTGAAGGACTGAGGAGACTGCAAAACAAGGGCCCCTTCGGTGTACACTGCCTGATGACAAGTTCTGTCCAGAGGTAAAGACTTGAGTCAACTTTGGAACTTATACAGAAGCCATCAAGAATCAGCAAACATCTGAGGAAAGTTTGGAGCATAAGAAGCACTAACAATTAAGAGGAAAGAACTTTAAGTGAAACAGAAAAGATAAGACAAGATTTGGAAAAATAATTTACAGAGGCTGGAGAGATAGTACAGGGTTAAGTCCCTTCCCTTGCAAAAGAATGGGTCCTGGTTCTATCCCCAACACCAAAGATGGTAACCTGAGCACTGACAGATTGATCCCTGAGCATGAAGCTAGAAGTCGACTCCAGCATCTGCTGGGTGTGAGCCCATGGCCCATCCCTGAGAAATATCACAAAATTAAAACGTTCAGATTTAAAATGACATTGTATTTATAAAATGGTAGGTAAAGGAAATAGTAACGCAGCAGAGAAGAAGGTATGATAAAATGTTTAAGTTAACTGGCCTTTTTTTTATTCCAAAACAAGTTGAAAGATAAAAATATAAATGGAATGTAAAGGAGAAAATATACAATATAAAAGGAATACATGAGGGGCAATGCAGGAAGTTAAAAAAGATAATGGCAGAAATTAAAGAAGATTGAACCAATCTTGAAGACATTACTATTTTTAATCAAAGGGCACACAAATGACTATCTTATTATTCCAAGAATAAATAAGCACATTCGTAACATCCATAGCAAAATATTGATTAATAAATCACTAATCTCTATACATATTTATGACAATTTAAAAGGTCAGAATGGCTATCAATGTGGAATTTTATGTTACTAAATTATAGAAGCCTAGGGTTGAAACAGAATAAAATCATTTTTAGACACAAAATCAAATCTCCAAAATTTGTGTCCCTATGCGGCTGACACACAGGTTTGATTCCCAGCATTCCATACGGTCCCCTGAGCACCGCCAGGAGTAATTTCTTAAGTGCATGAGCCAGGAGTAACCCCTGGGCAATGCCAGGTATGACCCAAAAAGCAAAAAACAAACAAACAAACAAAAAACAAAATTTGTGTCTCTATATAAGTTTCCAAGTGCTTAGTCAGGCAATTAAGGATAGATAGATGAACAGAGATGAAGATTACATAAAAAAAAAGTCACAAGGCACACCAAATAATCAAGGAAAATTCAGAAGTGAGAAACTTCAGGAAGTAAAATGAACACCAAGCAGGAAGAAGGCAATTAACGAGGGGACAGTATGCCAGAGTTGGGAAAAAAGTGAGTCTGTGATAAAGTTAAATGCTACAAAGAAATAAATAGGAACCAGGGAGGCACATCATCAGTAGAAAAACTGTACTGCCTGTAAAAGGCCCTGAGTTCAATTCCCAGTACCACAAACAGCAAAAAATAAAAAAGAAAGAAAATTAGAAATGCCATTTAAAAAAAAAGCTATTCAAAAAAGACATTTAATGGTAGTTTGCTTCTTATAGGTACGGTGAAAGTGTGCATAGTTTAACGAGGTAAATACTGTTTTCTACTCTGGAATGCTCAGAATGAGCATATAAATAAATAATTGGGGATTTAATTGTATTTTCAGAATATTATTATGTTCCTAGAACATAATAAAATTGCTATTCTAGTTGACATTGTTAATACAGAAACATCCGTGACAGTTATGGCAAAGATGGAAGATGAAAATATAAGTCACAGGGGAAAAAAAGAGAAATTCCGATCCTTTCCTTGAGGAAAATGAGGACCATAACATAGTTAACGCAATAATATTTAATGGTAGAAGTAGATTCCTAAATTTCAAAAACAATGAGATGTAAAGTTATGTAATGTAACCATCAAAAGGTAGGTGAAAGAAAGGTGAGAGAATTTTCTAAGTAGGCTGGATTCTTGCATCATAGAAAATTTCTCAAGTGTCTAAATTTAATAAATCAGGAAGTGGTCTCTACATAGAACTTTTAGTGAGGAGACATTTTAATATACCCTTAACATAGGTTCCATGGCCAATTGTTGATGTTTATGAAACTACTATCAAAATGCTATTCAAATGCAAAATATACATATTGATTGGAAATGAAATGAATTATACTGAAAAAATTACTAAGTAAACAAATCTTATTAACTGAATGCAGGTTAAAATAGGTAATTAGTCGTTGTTCAATAATGTCTAGTCTCTTGTCTGTCTGTACTCTACAGGTGAGGTCATCATGTAGCTGTCCTCTTCTGACTGACCTTCACACCCTCATCCACACTGCTGTGAACTGCATGATTTCATCTTTTACTGTAGCTGAATAATATTTTACTGCGTATGTATCTATAGTTTTTCTCTATTCACTCAACAGTCATTGGATACGTGCATTGTTTCCATATTCCAGATCTAGAGTATCAATTACCAAGCAGTGTATGGAGGATGCATGAAGATTAGACCAGAGTTGTCATCGAGACAATGGGGGGGTCATGGGTGCTTTGATGGCAGTAGGTTACAGTAATATGTATACCAATGCCATAAACTTTAATACTTGTTGATCATATTGCCTAAACTATATTTTTAACATTTTTAAGAAAAAAATCCCTAAATTAGAAATGTGGCACAGAAATTAAAATACAACAGAACTGTTTGTTTTTGAAAAGTGTCACAAGGCTTAAGAGCATGGTAGGAATGTTAAACTGCTTCACTTTTTTTTAAATTTTTTTATTTATTGAATCACTGTGGGAAAGGTTACAAAGCTTTCAGGTTTAGGTCTCAGTCATGCAAATATCAAACACATTTCCCTTTACCAATACTTATTTTTTACCATGAAGAACCCCAATAAAACCCCACCCCCCACCCCTCCCCGTCCCTGTGAGGCAGATGAATTCTAGTTAACACTCTATCTGCTTTGATTAGATTCATTTAAACTGCTTCACTTTGAAAAGAAAGAAGCACAGGTATTTAGTGCTTCTACAAAAGTATTTAAAACACTTTATTCCAAATTTAAAATGTACATTTTGCATATGCAATGCCAATAGCCTGTATGTCATGTCTGATATACTAAGAAAACGCCCCTATGTTCTCAAATCTGATTCAATTATATAAAAACAAAAACCTCTTAGGTCCTGCTTACCTTGAAATCATGGTCACAGACAATCCTCCATGCCCCAATGACAGATATGAAACTATCAAGGTCATTAAACATCTCCATGCTATTAGATGAGGTAATTTGACATGTTCACAGATCTTTTTAAAAACCTTAGGAGGTCCCTATTCAATGGCACTTGTGCTTATTCCCTGATAGGTAGAAAAATTCATCTGTAGATGACAGCAGATATCATAGTTTTGGTCAAACTTGACAAGACTTCAAAGGAAATAGAATCTAATTGACCTATTAGCCCCCAGTTGAGAAGCTTACCATGCCAAGGAGAATAATGTGATAGGAAAAATATAACAATATAAACAGGTAGGTTGCAGACAGCATGAGAAACACATGTTCCTTCTAACACAGCAATAGCAGAGTGCTTATAAGAAATGTCCCTTTAGATAGAAAACACAGGCACTGAGAAATAGTGGAAAATTCTGAGTTCAGTTATGAGACATACTTAGGATGTATCTTTAGATGGATCTATTCATCTTTTCTGAATTTATTTCTTTATGAACAAATAAAATAAATGATCTGATATTATAATAGTATGATGGCATTTGGTCATAGAAAATTCTTAAAATTCTGAGTTTAGCCTATGATTAAAATGCAAATTTGTGTTTTCTCATTAGCCTTAGATCCTAAATGAAAATTTATATATTTGAAAGAAATATTCCTTACGAACTATAAGGACAGTAGGTACAATTTGGAAAACCTCCATATGGAATTTGCACAACGAATCTGTACAACAAACTTAGAATCCCTGAACCTTGTAGTGAGCAAAAAGTTAAAGAGGTTTTTCACTTCATAACAAAAACATATTTATACCCATAGGCTTATTCATCATCAACATGTGAGAAATCATTCAAAACTGAGAAGCATTGTACTGGCATCCAATACAGACTGAAGGTTACATTTTGCTTTTCAGAGTTTGCAAAATGATGGCAGGTATTAAAAATAGAACTTGGCAAGAATCACACCTGGAATGCAATTACGTAGAACCAGGATGTGTAGACACCTCTATTTAACAGTCAAATCCATTCACGGTATCCTAATTTTCCATAAAATCACTAAAAAAAGTGGAGAACAGAAAAATATAGGGGCTGGGAGATAGTAGTGTGTAAGCTGAGCTTTGATGCCACACTCCATGAGGCCTCGTGAGCTTGAGGGTAGGTGTTGGAGGTCCTGAGCACCACTTGAGGTGGGCCTGGTTCCCCCCAACATTGTGGAGGCAGGAGCATCCCCAGACCTTGGGGCCTTCATAGCTACTCACTGGTCTGTTCACTGAGTATCACCGGGAGGGGTCCATCATCACTGAGCATACTTAGGGGACTCCGAAAAAGAACAAGTAAATAAAACAAGCATTATTTATTTCAACTCAAAATATTATTTCCTTGGGTTTAAAATACCTACTGCTTAATCAATGGCTGAACAAATAGCAGTATTCCTACATTACTTAAAAAAATTTTGGAGGCTTTCCGGTCCGTCCTTCACGCCCTACCGAGGTCACCAGTTGCCCCCCACGAGCGGCTCTCCGGCACGCCCACGGCCCCAGAAGCACAAGGACTTAGCACAGAAAACCAAACGCTTGGAGCAGAAAAGCGAATGGACTATGTGTTAAACCGCGCCAGCATGCCTGCCCGGAGGGGAAAGGGTGTTGACCCACTCGCCCTCGCCTCTCTGGAAAGAAAGATGGCGGCCGCATGGGAGCCTTGTGGACAGCAGATTTGAGCCGGGGGTGGCGGCGGCAGGGACCTCATGGGAAGGGGGACGTTCTGGTCGTCCTTCATGCCCTACCGAGGTCACCAGTTGCCCCCCACGAGCAGCTCTCCGCCACGGCCATGAATCCAGAGCACAGAAACCAATCTCTTAACTATCTAACTTTTTTTTTATTATTTTTATTTTTTAAATTTTTTTATTATTAGTGAAACACCATGAGGTACAGTTGTAGATTTACAAATTTTTGTGCTTGGATCTCGGTCATACCACGATCAAATACCCATCCCTCCATCAGTGCCCATTTTCCACCACCAGGATAATATCCCCCCTCATCCCCCCCATGCCCCCATCCCCCCCTGCCACTGTGGCAGGGCATTCCCTTTTGTTCTCTCTCTCCTTTTGGGTGTTGTGATCAGCAAAAGAGGCATTGAGTGGTGAACAATACTTCCAGGGTTAATAAGTAAAATAGCAGAAATCCAAAACCGTGCGGCTGCTATTGTGGCCACGTGACATCATTTAATTCTTAAACCCAGCTGTAGAAAGCAAATCATTTCACAATGCTTTTTCAGCATGTCTGATTTGAGGGGGGGTCGTAAACTCTAAATAATAACGGTGCATCTTTTATTGTAACAATAAATCTAGTAGATAGAGTGTTAACTAGAACTCATCTGCCTCACAGGAATTGTGAGGGGTGGGAGGTGGGGTTCTATTGGGGTTCGCAGGTAAAAATAAGTATTGGTAAAGGGAAATGTGTTTGATAATTACATGACTGAGACCTAAACCCGAAAGCTCTGTAACTTTTCCCACAGTGATTCAATAAATAAATAAATTATAAAAAAAAATTTTTGGAGGGGGGCTGGAGTGATAGCACAGCGGGTAGGGCGTTTGCTTTGCACGCGACCGACCCGGGTTCGATTCCCAGCATCCCATATGCGCACTGCCAGGAGTGATTCCTGAGTAAGGAGCCAGGAGTAAGCCCTGAGCAACACCAGGTGTGACCCAAAAAGCAAAAATAAATACATAAATAAATAAATTTCTAAAAATTTCTCACAATTTCCTATTCTAGATTCCATAAGTGATAAAAATCCGGGTTGCCAAAATGTCTTTAACTCGACAAAATACATGGTCAAACTATGACATCAGAGAGACACCACTCTTCATCACTGGAACAGACAGAAACAAAAAAGGATCTATTGTATTTGGGAACAGATAACTATCACTAGAAACTCTGAAATGACCTTCAAAAGTGGAGGATGAACCATCCTTATTCTAGGCATTATCATACAGTTTTCTGACTTATTAGTTGTGACAGGAGATAAGAGAGATCAACTCAGCAGCCCTGGAATGCGGTGTCACATGAACTTCTTGTAGAGAATTCAGATGAGTGATCCCAGCATCCTAACTCACCAGCTGTGTTTTGTTTAATTTTTGTTTCTCCTCCCCCCCACTCCCCCTCCTTTTTTAGATAAACATTTAAAAATAAGGACGTTTGGTTTCAGGAAGACAGGAGGTAAGGAACTCGCCTTGCATACAGCTCGTCCTTGTTCAATCCCTGTACCACACACGGTCCTCAAGGGTCACTTCTGAGCCCAGAGCCATAAATTGCCCCCTGAGTACTTCCAGCCATAGCCTAATTACCCCATCTCTCCAAAATAAATTAAAAATAAAATTTAGGATACTTGCTATTCATATCTAGACTTCTGACTCTTCTCAAAAAGGAAGAGTGAAACAGTAAACTCAACACAATAGAGACAGTCCCTCGGGTTGAGGTAGGTTGCAGCTCAGCCGTCCAGGGCCCCCTCACCCAATTATCTACAGTGTAGTCTGACCAGTGCAGAGCTTAGCTCCAGTGGAGCAAGTTTGGGGCTAACTTAAGTCTATGGCTGGGTTCAACTCACTTGCTGCATTCCTGTCCTTACACTAAACTCCAAATATTTACTAAACAGAGACATGCACATTTGAGCACGAGCCATCAAGCACCTGGAGAATTTCAGGAAATGGTTCCAGGTTATCTAAATGCCTGACAGCTGACAAGGCACACAGATCTGTGAATTCAGTGCAACCTGGAGAGAGACCAGCGCCACCAGACAGGCAGGACAGCTGAGCAGACGGTCTGGGTGGGTCCCTTCACATCAAAGCTCCTCCTTCCCCCTTGAAGGGTTCCGGGATTCTGAATTGCTCAATAGTGGCATCAGAGGTACCCTTAAAAGATCAAAGTCTCGTTCATTAAGAAGGGGAAGCTTATGATTTAAGACAAACTGCCATCCCAGATTAAAGCACATTATCACCCCGAGCAGAGCAGTGCCTGCCTTGAACGTTCCCCGTCCTTTTGATATTTGTCAAGAATAAACAAGTGAACTCCAAGATGAGCTATTTAAAGGTGATTATATCCTAAAAATACACCAGAGGAAGACAAACACGATATTAAGCCATTTAACGCAATGAATGTCGCTCTCCTGGATATTTTGATGCTATCACCAGGCGTAACAACCCCTGACACAGCTCAGGTAGGTAAATCACTGCACGTGACTTTCATTTCCATTTCGCTGCTGAAGACTGTACCTGGGCAAGTTCCTTAAAGCAATGTCTGTGCAGGAATTAGAGATCAGCAGAACAGGACACTGCAAAGAAAGGGGCTTGAAGGACATGACGTGACACTTAATGAAATAATGGGATGTTTACTTCAGGAGCTGAGCGACGGCTGTTGGACTGCTAGGAAGACTCAAGAGTCAAGTTTAACGTCAAGCAAGGTGAGGGGTTAAGCACAAATGCACCAACAAAAGTCCAAATGGATGGGGCCACCGCTTCAGGGAAACCCATTACTGAAGATGAGCAGGCGGTAGTGGTCCGGCCCACCTAGGATCACCCAGCATGCAGCCTCAACAGGAGCGAGTTCCTGGGCATCATTCCTCACCACTTCCAAAGTGCTGGAGGCATCCGTCCTCCCCAACATCCCAAAGAAGATACCCACTATTACTTGGCTGAAAAGAAGTGCATGTGTTGAAAAGGCTGTCCACCATGGGTAGAGGAAAGTCGGGTCTAATCCAGAGAAGGTATTCAATAGGAGGTTCTAACTAAGAAATGGAAACAACCAGAAAACTTTTCCTCTTTTAAGATTATGGGCACTCGAGAACAGACTAGCAGAAGAAACTTTGGTATATATACACAGTGGAATACTATGCAGCTGTTAGGAAAGATGAAATCATGAAATTCGCCTATACGTGGATCAACATGGAGAGTATCACGTTAAGTGAAATGAGTCACAGAGAGAGAGGGTCAGACATAGAATGACTGAACTCATTTGTGGAATTTAAAGTAACACAATGGGAGACTAACACCCAAGGATAATAGAGATAAGGGCCAGGAAAATCGCTCCATGGCTTGGAAGCCAGCCACACATGTTGGGGGAAAAGACAGCTGGGATAGAGAAGGGACACTAAGGGAATGATGCTTGGAGGGCTCACTTGGGATGGGAGATGCGTGCCGAAAGTAGACTATGGAACATATGGCCACTTACTACCTGCATTGTAAACCATAGCACCCAAAAGGCGAGAGAGAGAGAGTAAAAGGTAGTGTTCCTGCTCAGAGGCAGGTAGGGTGGATGGAGTAGGGGTGGCAGGAGAGATACTGGGAACATTGGTGGTGGAAAATGTGCATGTGTGGAGGGATCGGTACTCGATCATTTTATGACTGAAACATAATCATGAAAGTTTGTAAGTCTGTAACTGCACATCACAATGATTCATTGGAAAAATAACAAATTTAAAAATAAAAGATTCTGGGCACCACAGTGCCTGCACATACGAACCGCAAGGAAGCATCGGCTTATAAACATCCTCCTCTAAGTGATCATCAGACACGTTTGCGTTGGAAAGCAGCTTGAACTTGTGTCTCCACCCAGACGCTCTCCCTTCCTCCAAGCCTACAAGACCTTTTTTCATTACCCCCGCTCCACCACCATGCAATTGAAATACAAGTCATCAGATAATTTTCCGTAAGCACAGGGCAAGGAAGCAGCGTTCGCACCATGAGTCATAGCACATGCCTCAAGAGCCACATGAATTATGGCAAGAAATGCCCCTTTCTCATCTCACCTTGTCCTAGCCTTTAGCTGTGTCAGTGGCTGAGTCTCCATTGCTTTGGCCTAAAGAGCAGACACACCGCAAACAGAGAATGAGGTGGGAATGTGTTTGCCACAGCAAAGTGTGGCTCAGTGCTGATGTGTAGACACTGATGACCAGACATTGATGACCAAAGTCATGCAAGAACACCTCAGCCCTTCCTTCTGCTAACCTTCCAGCTCCCATTTTCCCAAGAGAGAGAAGCATCACCAATATTAAACATAGTAAATAAGAGTAGATATTGGGGCTAGAGTGATAGCACAGCAGGTAGGGCATTTGCCTTGTATGTGGTCGACCCGTGTTCGACCCCCAGCATCCCATATGGTCCCCCGAGCACTGCCAGGAGTAGTTCCTGAGTGCATGAGCCAGGAGTAACCCCTGTGCATCGCCAGGTGTGACCCCCTTCCAAAAAAAAGGAGTAGATATAAACAGGTTTCAAGCCAATCAAATGGCTGGTAAAAAAATACCTGTGGAGAGTCTCACTTCCTAAAGAAATCTAAAATAGTAATAGTCTCATGTTCAATACCACATGCGAGTCTTCTCTTTTTTATTATTATTAATTTAAAAGAAAAAGTCTCTCTCTTGCCTCTCAGTCCCCCCTGCTGGCATATTCTACTTTGTACTTGTATTTCTCCTCCTACATCATAATTTTCCATAGTGTGTCTGCTCAGCAGCAAAGGGCTCTCATTGGCAAAGGCAGATTTTAAAGGAAGGTAGAGAAATTTTTCTCTGTGCCTTTAGCGCATAAATTACCCAGCGCACGCACAATGGGCCATTCGAACAACTTCCCCAGGACATCTGGAGGATGACTTTTCCTGAGAAAACCATTCTCTGATTAGTTCACAGAGGAGGGGAAAGGTCCGACTCCTGGGACACTTGAGAATTTCCTCCCACCAAAAGAACAATCTGCAAGTGTCAGCCTCACTGGAAATGGCAGGCACGAAAACCACCTTCCGTTCTACACATATTCTTGAATCCATCATTTGTGGACTCTTGTAGCAGACGGTCAACCATCGCCACCAACAACAAAGAACCCAAAAGGTTGAACTGGGGATGAATCCCAGAGATTGAGGCATGACACCAATTTGGTCGAGAACATTTTCGTTAGGAAAGCAGAACAAAGGGCCCATGGCTTAATGTTCAACCCTGGTCTCCAATAGAGAGGGGCAGGCCAATTGAAATAAAAAATAAAACTTCTCAAAGATACCCACCATCCCTTCTCAATCTACAAGGGGTTATTCAGCCTTTATTATAATTTAGTCATTCAGCAGCTACGAGCTGAAACATAATCATAAATACTCGGAAAGAGACGACAGGACACACAGTCCGACGCTCTTGGACGTGTAAAGAAGGGTTTTGTTTTCTCCAGACTCCCCTCTGAATAATGCAGTGACATCATCGGCTCCCTCCAACCCTCAGCACAAAGAGAATCTCTGTGAAAGTGAGATGAGAGCCATTTTCTGATGACTATAAATATAGCTCATTTTTTTCCTAAAAGAGAGAATAATGAATTACATTAAAATTAGATTGGCTTTTAATCTTGAGTCAAAAATACATTTTCTAAAACTCCTTATTTGCAAGGCAAACACAATGCCCATTGTCAAAGGTTATTTTCTGGAATTATTACATAGGTCAAAGTTTCCGAAAGGGGGAGACTCAGAGCAACGGCACAGGAAGGAGGAAGACTCCGAAGACAAATGTGGAATCAAATCCTTCCCCGAATCCACCAGCCATGGAATCTTACCTAGCTTCTTGCCACTTTAATTTAAAAAAATAAATAATTAAATAAAAAATAAAATACCGACTGCTTTCTCTCAGTATACCAATCAACACTAAATATCATCTATTTCAAAGACCGGGCTGGAGTG
Source organism: Sorex fumeus (assembly GCF_029834395.1). NCBI lineage: Eukaryota > Metazoa > Chordata > Mammalia > Eulipotyphla > Soricidae > Sorex > Sorex fumeus. The sequence continues at coordinate 8,730,830 of NW_026606157.1, forward strand.
ATAGCACAGCGGTAGGGTGTTTGCCTTGCACACAGCCAACATGGCCGACCCGAGTTCGATTCCTCCGCCCCTCTCGGAGAGCCCGGCAAGCTACCGAGAGTATCTCGCCCGCACGGCAGAGCCTGGCAAGCCACCCGTGATGTATTCGATATGCCAAACACAGTAACAACAAAGTCTCCAATGGAGACGTTACTGGGCCTGCTCGAGCAAATTATATATATATATATTATATTATATATTATATATTATATAATTATATATAATATATATTATATAATTATATATATTATATATATTATATTAAAATTAATTAAAGGCCCTCCCGTTGATCATCGATTTTTGCTGGAGCGGGCCTCGCATATATTATATAATTATATATATTATATATTTAAAATTTGGAAACTCTTCATGGAATACTTAAGAGCTAAACACACCGTTAGCTCTCCTTTACTCTCCATTATTCCTCCTCCAATGCCTTTCCCTTTGCCCTTTTTTCCTTATCTGCTGGACTACCATGAGGGAGCAAACATTAATTCAGTCCTTTGCAAGAGTTAGAGTCCCTGCAACACCTACAGTGACCGTTAATTACACTGACTGTCGCTCAATCTGACTGACCCTTCACAACCTATTTGTTGTTCACAGGGCATCTCTTTGCTCTTCCTGTGCCCCCAACTGCCATTGAAACAAGAACAGGAAACACACAAAAACGAAATCAGTTCTGAAACAAGAAAAAGAACCAAGAAAAGGGGGCCAGAGAGATAGCACAGCAGGGAGGGCATTTGCCTTGCACATGGCTGACCCGGGTTCGATCCTTGGCATTCCTTATGGTCCCCTAAACACCGCCAGGAATAATCTCTGAGTGCAGAGACAGGAGTAACCCCAAGCATGGTGGGTTGTAGATCACCCCCCCCCAAAATCAATTTAAAAAAAAAAGTCAAAAAAAGCAAAGTGACAATTCAGCACATGTAAAAACAAAAAAAACTACAACAAAAAAGAAAATCAAGGAAACACTAAAATATGATTACCATACTGGTTTTGCTGGAGCGATAGCACAGCGGGTAGGGCGTTCGCCTTACACGTGGCCAACATGGCCGACCCGAGTTCGATTCCTCTGCCCCTCTCGGAGAGCCCGGCAAGCTACCGAGAGTATTCGATATGCCAGACACAGTAACAACAAAGTCTCCAATGGAGACGTTACTGGGCCCGCTCGAGCAAATCGACGATCAACGGGAGGGCCTTTACCTTTACCTTTTATACTGGTTTTGCAGATGTGTTGAGGTTAAAATCTACACTTTTCGATACATAGACTTTCACCTCTCCTTTTCTTCTCCTTTTAAACAAACTAATCACTTATACCTAAAAAAAAAAAAACCCATAATATCGGGGACTGGAGCAATAGCACAGCGGGTAGGTAGTTTGCCTTGCACGCAGCCGACTGGGGTTAGATTCCCAGCATCCCAGATGGTCCCCCAAGCACTGCCAAGAGTGATTCCTGACTGCATGAGCCAGGAGTAACCCCTGAGCATCATCGGGTGTGACCTAAAAAAAAAAAACCATAATATCCCAAAGAAGTCAGTTAACTTTCCCTGATGATACCTTGGAAACAGAAACGTTGGGAACAGCCTATGTTGGTGCCCCCCACCCCTTTTCTTCTCTTCTCTGCTCCCCCCATCTGGCTTCCAGAACTCTGCTGTGAGTTCTCTGAAGAACAAACCTCCACCCAAACCAGGCGTGCTCACACCGGGGCTGGGCTCAGACTTGTTTGAAAAACAAAACAAAACAAAGAGCAAGACATTCCCAAGCTCCTCCTCCAAACCTCTGCTCTCATCCCTGGCCATGCAAGGTTGAATTCAATGAGACTCCAGATTTAAGCCATGACTTTACATGTTTAACTATTTTCCCCACTCTGAGTGTTCTCCCACCACCTCCCCACTTTGGTACCTGCAAACCACCACTCCCTCCTGGGGAATGAGGATTTCTCCTACCGCACATCACGGGACTCTCACGGGGATGCTCGAGCCCTTAATCCAGCAGAGAGAATGAGGCGCATGCCAAGGAAGCTGAGTTTGCCTAACTTTGACATGGGTTCCTCTCTGCAACCCACAGATTGGCTCACAGTGCTCAGCAAGGAAAACGATCCTCCTTAAGAAATGAGAATCCAGAAAACAAGAGTATAGGGGCTAAGGGGCTTGCCTTGCTCGAGACCAACTTAGGTTTGATCCCCAGCAGCACATATGGTCTCCTGAGCACTGCCAGGAGTGATCCCTGAAGGCAGAGCCAGGAGTAAGCCCTGAGCACCATTAGGTGTGCCCCCGCCAACCTAAATAAACAGATAGATAGATAGATAGATAGATAGATAGATAGATAAGCCATTCTGCGGACATTAGTACATCTCCTGGCATTTAGGGGGTAAAGGTAAAGGTAAAGGCCCTCCCGTTGTTCATCGATTTGCTCGAGCGGGCCCAGTAACGTCTCCACATCGTGAGACTTGTTGTTCCTGTGTTTGGCATATCAAATACATCACGGGTGGCTTGCCAGGCTCTGCCGTGTGGGCGAGATACTCTCGGTAGCTTGCCGGGCTCTCCGAGAGGGGCGGAGGAATCGAACTCGGGTCGGCCATGTTGGCTGCGTGCAAGGCAAACGCCCTACCGCTGTGCTATCGCTCCAGGCATTTAGGGGGAAAAATGTTATATTGTGGACTTTAAAAAGTTACTATGAATTATTGATTCAGCCTTGATTACCTGCTCTGGGGAGCATTTTGTGTTGGCTGTGTCCTGTCTTAGTAACTTCTTTTCTTTTCTTTTCTTTTCTTTTCTTTTCTTTTCTTTTCTTTTCTTTTTTTCACCTTCTAGCAGAGTTTGTCACTGTTAATGGTTTTACTCCTCTTGTTAATTCTTACCAACACTGTTGCTATCCTTGTCCTCATCTAAAATAATATCTGAAATTATCAGATAGATGAATTCGAATGAGATTATTAAATTCATCAGGTAGTCACTTGATAAGTACCCATGGAACAAAATTTGTGATTAGTCGTTCTAATATTAACACGGGGGTGAAGGAATCAGGCATTAAACAAGAATGCACAGCGACAAAAAAAAATCCCTAAATGTTCTCAGCATACAAAGATAACAAATATGCTGAAAGACAAGACAGTCAGTGCAGGCGCTCCTGTCCTCCTATGGCTCTGGTTTGGTTTCAGCTGCTTAAGTAATCACATAAGCTTTAGATAGATGAGTAGAAGGAAAAGAAAACAAATTTAAGTACATGCATATGGAAAACCAACATGGATGAAGATTCTAATGACATTTGGCAGGTATGTGTGTGTTGTGGGGGAGGTGGCTGGGGGGGCGGGGAACATGGGAAACGAGGATGTATATCCCCTGTGTTCAAGAAAGGGGACTCCAAGGCAGATGATAGGGGTGTCCCAGGACGAGGAGAAAGCGACAATTTTCTCTGACAAAAAAAAAAAGGCATTTCTGTTAAAAAAAAAAAAAAGCAGAATTCCTAATTTTGAGTCTAGCCCTGATTCTCATGTTCTAGAGAGTTAAGGAATCGCTCAAAGTCACTTGTGTCCCGACAGGCTTTGATCACCTCAGCGAGAATAAGCCAGAAGCCAGAGTGACATGGCCTGGCCAGGCATCTGGAAACGTGGCATTTCAGGAGCAGTCTGAAAGACAGGAGCACCGGTGTAGAGGACAGGGGAAGGGAAGATCCATACAGCATGGGCAGAGGGTGCACAGGCCCCCATCCAAGGACAGCATCAGCCAAGGCGCCCTCACTCAGCTCAGTGAAGGAGTGAATTCAGTGAGAATTCATAGCTGGAGCTGAGGTGACTGAGGTAAGCAGATGCCAACGGCTTGCAGGGCCTTTGTGGAGACGGCAAAGAAACAGGATTTGATTCCAGTAAAGCTGAGGATCCACTGGGGGGAATTCAGCCAAGGGACTAGATAACATATTTATTATAATACAATCGGAAATGTTTCAAAGGTATCACTTGGTGGTGTGGGGACAGAGAATCTCTTGCCTCCACGCCAGGCTATCTTCCCTGGGGCCCCCGCAGAGGAGGGTGAACCGAGTCTCCCTAGCAGAGCCCAGGCAGCTGAAAATCTCCGGAACCAGCCACAGCCATGCTCAAGGCCCCTCTCCACACACTCGGACAAGCCTCACCCATGAAGGAAACGACAGAGGAACCCAGGTATGTAGGACCCAGGGCTGAGATCTCCAAGCCTGCTTGGATCGGGATTGGGTCCCCTCCACCCAGATCCCCAGTTTCCCAGTAGTTTGGCAGTCACACCCACAAACTGCCCCCAGCGCCATGAAATCTCATCAACGGCCAAGATCCAGAGACTATAAAACAAAGCTCCCTGATGAGAGCAAAGCAGTTTCTCCTGGAGTGTGCAGCCACATGTGTGGCCATGTGACCTCTTATACTCTAGCCCACTGATGTACCTAAAGCAGCACACACGTGTTTGGTTTTATCATACTTGCTTGTATTCTCTTATATACATGCTTAAAGGGCCCCAGAATAAAATCAACAACCTTTACACTCTCCCCTCTTTTTGTGGTGAGAATGCTCGCTGGTTGAGTCAGTATTTGAATATTATCTGTAATGAACTATTGTGAACTACCTATGAAAATGAAATGCATAAAACTTGCAGAAAGTTACTGCGGAGGCCAAGAAGGAAAAGGGCAGAGTAGAGTCAGAATGGAAACAGAGATCTTCAGGATGCATTTCTCAGACAGAACACTGGGATTTCTTGATCGATTTAGACACTTACACAGATCTACAAGAACATCTGACTACTATCAATCTATATAAACAATCAGTCATGACTTCACATTATGATTATAATGGGTATGATCAGCTGGATGGATGATGCTAATTTAAAGCGAAGAATAATTTACAGAAAATACTGAAAATACATCTGTAATGAAGGTTCTTCTGAAGAAATATTAAACACCTTTCAGTTGAATACACTTTATAGTTATTAGCAACAATTTAAGAGCTTTATTCAACATCTGCTAAAAAAATCAGTACAATGGCAACATCACTGTTTTCATACCTAGTATACCTTTGACTAATTTTTGAAGGGTGGAATAGATCATTCGAGAAGGGATCTGCAAAAAGAAAAAGAGTAGAAGAGAGTTTCTAAAATCAATCTTGTGGAACCTTGTCTAGTTTAAATGCATTTTACTAGCACAGAAAAAGCACTCCCTAACCCTAGAGAAGTTAGATTTAATAAAGGAAGCCCCAGTGGTTGTTTGCTTTAGATTTGGTGCTGCATCTGAGCAGTGCTCAGGACTCCTTGCTCCATGCTCAGGGATCATTCCTGGTAGTGCTCAGAGAACTGTATATGGTGCCAGAGACAAAAGCAGAGGGTCAAACATACAGTGGAATGATGCACATGTCTTAACCCCTAGATTATCTCTCTGGCTCTGGGAAGCCAAGATTTAGTGTGAGATATTTTATTTTGAATTCTTTGTATTCTTTACATTGCTTAATGCTAATTTTTATTTTTACTGAAATCACCATGAGATAGAGCATGGCAAAGCTGTTCCTGATTGGGTTTTAGTCATACAGCGTTCCAACACCCATCCCTCCGCCAGCGTAATTTCCCAGCACCAGTGTCCCCAGTTTCCCTCCCATGCCCCCAAACAGCCCCCTGAATGTGCCAGGTCTCATCTGACCTCGGAAGCTAAAGCAGGGTTAGACCTGGTTAGTACTGGATGGGAGTATAAATATTTTAAAGATGAAGCTGAAGCTTAGACAAACTGAAAAAGCCCACACGGAGTTAGGATATTTATTCCTTTGTTGGTGCAGTAGGATACTGTCCATTTGTGTTGATGCAACTCTAATCTTCCCATGGAAAATACTCCACCACAATGAATGTGTGTGTCTGCGTGTGCACGCCTGTGCCTGCACAAGTGTGTCTTAATGGCCACTTATGCGGAGTACACATCTGGAAGGACACTTAGGAAACTGTCAGTGGAGCTTGCCTCCGGGAGAAGGAAACAAAGGGATGTAAGTGGGAGAAGTATGGATACGCGAAAATATTGTCAAGGAGCAGAGAAGGCAGAGCCGAAATAGCTATTTGAAGGCAGTGGAGTGAAAACATATATAGCTGATACATTCAGATGCTTCGATAGCATGAGTACATTTGGTTATTACTGAAGAAAACCGATTCTAGGGTGAATACAGTGTGCGGTCATCATGTCTTCTCAAAGTCTATTTTGCTTTCTTAAGACACATATTGCAAGACAACATGAAATCTGTTTGTGCAGATAAAAAGAGGGCAGATGGTAAGAAATCGTGTTCTCGAAGGATCGCCGATAAGTCGGAACCGGCTCCAATCTGCTGGACGTTGGACTTCCAAATTTTTCACTTATTCATATGTGGCTCTTTCACTTCCATGAATTCAGTTAAGTGATGCTCTGCTGGGAAGGACAGCGAGAGGAAGACAAATGTCTATTTTCTTAAGCTAACGAGTGCAGAAGTGGGAGAGACAAGGAAGAGCAAACGAGAAAGCAGGCTTGGCACGCTTCCCAGATCCCATCGGTAGGGACAGGAGGAGGCGGGGGCTGCTTCGTCTCAGGAATCCACAAGGCTGACCAGTCTCCTCACTCTTCGCTGGCCCTTCCATATGGACACTCCTCCACTTCCTCCATAGACTCAGTACAGGCCAATTTGCTTGACCCCTGGCTTTCTTGAACTAGCACCTATAACTTCAACCAAGTGTGTGTGTGTGTGTGTGTGTGTGTGTGTGTGTGTGTGTGTGTGTGAGAAACTTTCATTTCTACTGCAAATGCCAACTCCCAATTTCTATGTGGAGCTTTCTCTAGATGGCCCAGGCCACTAAAATGGACATATCCACACATGATTCAGAACTCTTCATTTCTCAGACCTTCTGTTCCCTGCAGTTGGGTGCAGGGGAGGACACCCCTATGTCCTTTTCTGCAGAACAAGTAATCAAAAGCACATCAGAAGGGTTGGAGCACTGTCCACTGTAGCACTGTCTTCCCATTGTTCATTGATTTGCTTAAGCGGGCACCAGTAACGTCTCCATTGTGAGACTTATTGTTATTGTTTTTGGCATATTGAATACGTCCTGGGTAGCTGCCAGGCTTTGCTGTGCGAGCGGGATACTCTTGGTAGCTTGCTGGGCTCTCTGAGAGGGGCGGAGGAATCAAACCCAGGTTTGTCGAGTGCAAGGAAAATGTCCTATCCACTGTGCTATCACACCAACTCTATCAGAAGGGTTAGCAGAGGAAAATATCTATTAAGTGGTTAGAAGTGGGAGCAACAAAAGTTGTGCAAATCCCAATTCTGCCCAAGAGAGAAGGGGCATGACACAGACTGGGCTAGTTGAGGGGTCTGAGATGTCGAGGGATGTGAGAATTTCACACCATCAGGATGAGAGGTTGGTTTCACCTTGAGAGTCAAGTTGAGATTCTCAGATAGATAAGGACTTGGTTAGATAGGAGCCTCCCCTTGAGATACGATATGGCACCACCTAGAACAGGCTCTTGAGTCTAGGTCAAGGCTTGGGAATGAAGGTTATTCTTTCATAACTTTCATACCTCGAGTAAAGGAGCAAGGAAAAAACAAGAGTTTCTCTTCAGTTTTGGGTCTTTCAGCCAAAAAAAATAAAAACCAAGAGTTTCTCTTCAGTTTTGGGTCTTTCAGTCAAATCGCTGAAAATTTGACTCTAATTATTTCCTCTTAAATTGTTATTAACACCCTGCCCCAAGTTATTTACCTTGCTGAGTATACCTAGCATCTTTAAAACGGCCATTATTCAAGAATTTTATAATCCTGTGTCCAGAGGTATTGTTTGTGTGAACTTCTTTGTAATTCGATGGGAGATTTCTAGAGGGCAAGAATATCTGTCTAATGTAGTTTTCAAAACTCAGAATCTAGGACAATATGGACCATATAAATAAAAGCTAAATTTTTCTGTTAAAGTTATTTATACCACTTGATTCCAATCCACCAAGTAATTAATTTGTACTGAAATGCATAACTAAACTAACATTTTTAAATACGCAGCATTAACTCTACATGTATTTATAATCTCACTGCAAGAATATGCAGAAGATGAAAATGTACAAGTGAATATCAGGTGGATGGTTTTGGATCTGCACAGCTGCTATTATTTATACTTCAAGAATTATGAACTATGTGAGTAATGGTGCATAAGTATAAATTCATGTGATTGCCATGTGCAGGATATGTGAGAAAAAGAGAGAGAGTGTGTGGTACACATCTGTGTTATTCAAAACTGTGCCTATGTTTAAAACAAGTATTTTCAGACTTCACGGGATCACTGGGTACAGATCCGCTATTTCCACATTTGGTCTACACTGAACTGGATTCTCAGCAAAATTTCTCCTTCTGTGTCAAAGGGTAGCTTAGATTCATTAAATCCAAACAGATTCAGAGATATCACTCTATCTTTGCTCTCATTTTATTAATAATGTCGGAGAGATCTTGTTTGCTCTAGTAGCTTGTCAAGTTCCCAGTCCTGGCACTTTCCAACAGACAAAGATGCTAAGTAAAAAGTAAAAAAAAAAATAAAATAAAAATTTCATTTCAGTGATGTCCAACCCAATGACAGATGTCCCCTCGCCTTCTGCTACGGGCTTTGTTGCAGACGGATCCAGACAGAAGTCATTCACAAGGAACTTTCAATTCAGCAAATGAAAAAGATGAGTTGTTTGGCTGTGTTTTATCTCTTTGCGAGATTATCAGCGGTACCAAGAACACAACCCCATGAGTGAAGTTCCCAGCACAGAGCAAAACTTTCCAACAGGATGACTGATCATGACTGTTTGGTTGGTTTGATGTCATCCACCAAACAAAACAAAACAAGCACAAACAAAAAAACAAACAAAACCAAATCCCCACAAAACCAAAGATGTTCTGATGAGCATTTTAGCAAGATGATTATACGTCTGATTAAAGGGATTTCTCTTTGCCGTTCTGTCGTGGGACTCAGTCCCAGAGGGAATGGGATGCAGAGCATTTGGGGAGCAAGAGAGAGGGAAGGACAGGACTCCAGACTCAGCCACAGCAGAGAAATCCAGGTACTGTCTGGATTGTTCGGAAGAATATGATTCACACAATCAGTTTTGTTAACATTCTTCACTAGAGTTACTATATTTTTCCTTTGATGAGGACTTCAGATCGATTCTCTGAGTGACTTTTCAATGCACAATACGACATGGCTAACGGTCCTTGGTTATGAGACAAGCCATGTCAGAAATGGTGCTTACAGAGTGCGTTTCCAAATGCCCTCACACATGAAAACTGACTCTACATGTTTCAACTCTAGATTTGAAATCAAACAAGCCAAACCAACAGTCTAATCAAAGCTAGATGAGATGGGGAAAAAAAAGTTGCAGAATAAAGTCAATAACTGCAGCAACAGAATGATATTCCTGAAAGTCAGAGAGACCTGGAGGACCCCCAAGGTCCAGGAGGGATCACTGGGCACCAGGTGGGCACCCAAGACTTAATACTGCCACAGGTGGCAATGCCAGATGGCCTGTTTGGACCACCTAGGACACACAGGGGACTTACACTCCAGGGGGGACCTCAAAACTAGTCAGCATCGCCTTCCAGACAGCTGATTTTTTCTGTGCTATGTTATCTTCCTGAAAGATGAACCAAAGCTTCACTGAAAATCATGGAAAGCCGCGAGGCCGGGGAATCCGACTCCCAGGATGGGAGAAGCATGCTGAAAGTAGACTATAGATCAAACATGATTGCCACTCAACACCTCTTTTGCAAACCACAACACCCAAAAGGAGAAAGAGAACAAAAGGAAATTCCCTGCCACAGAAGCAGGGTAGGTTGGGGGGGGGGGGGGGAGGGATACTGGGACCCGTGGTGGTGGAGAATGGGCACTGGTGAAGGGATGGGTACTCGATCATTGCATAACTGAAACCCAAGCACAAAAAATTGTAAGTCTACAACTGTACCTCATGGTGTTTCACTAATAAAAATTAAAAAATAAAAAATAAATAAATAAAGAGAAGGGAACTAGAATGTCATGTCACAGAAAGTCACTGCTGAGATCTGGGCTCTGGCCACTGGGAGCCAGGAGCTGGCTGGAGCGGAGGGAGCCCAGACAAAGTCACGCAGGACAGTGCAGAGCCGAGAGCTCAGAGTGCAGAGACCAGACTCCTCTCCTTCCATGGAGGGGTTGGGGGGGGGGGATGCTTTAGGAATGAGGCTCCTGGTCTGCAGGGGCTTCTCCAGGTAGGTGTCAGAATCACCTGGAAACCCAAAAGGAAAATAAAGACAGAATCACTGGTGTGAAATTGGGGGGTGGGGAGAACAAGGAGGAACTGTCTTGCCCCCTTTTAAGAGCAGCAGCAATTAAGCCCAGAGGAGGCAGGTACAGTTTACTAGTTAATTAGTCCTGGGATGAGGTGCTTTCATGTGGAATTCAGAACAGGGACACCTGGTGTGAGGCTCTTCAAAGCACACGCCAGGCAAGGAAGCCAAACAACTCCAGAGAGGTCAGGACACAGAGCGGCCACAGAAGAACAGAATCTGTTTCTGACCTTCACCTTGAAGTACAGAAATGGTAACTGTGCAGGTTGCTCCTGGACCCCTGACCCCAGCCCACCCCCACCCCTAGAGGACAAACAGCTCCAGGTCCCCCTGGGGGAGTTCTAAAAAGACATGGTGTTAACTAATTGTTTTATGACCCAATTAAAAAGAAAAGAGAGAGTCAGGGAAATGCAAATAGGGATCTAACGATTCTAATCACATTCTGATATACAGCACACACCCAAAGTATTGACAAGCTCGGCCAGGGTCTGGCCAGGCGGCCCAGGTAGTGGTCAACAAAAATTGGAGCAAGAAAGTGCAGCCTTAGAACAAATGACCTTGTTCTAGTGAACCAGAAATTGGGCAGTTTGCTAATGGAACACCTCTCCTTGTGAATTCTAAAATGGTGAGGTCATTAAAAAAATTGTTGCTTCTAAACACTCAGCTTGTAGACAGGTTGATAAATGCAGGTGAAGAAACATTAATGCCTACACTGAGCCAAGTCACATATGATTTCAGCTGTGGTGTCCACTGAAAGGAAAAATAATAAATTTCGGGGATTTTTATTAGTGGGCTCATTCGGAAGGAACGAAGAGAAGGCATCTTGGAAACGGACGGAATCTTGGTACCTGTGGAAAACCATCACCACGAGGAATTTTACAACAGAGAACCCTACTGTTCAAAGATAGCATGTAAAGACCATCTGCCATGGGGAGGTTTAACCTAATTTTAAAGACTGCAGCTCAGGAGAAGATGGCTTAACCAATTCAGTCATCAATTATACTTGTTCCTGCTCAAGGGAGAACTTTGCATGTGTAGGTATATGTTTGTGTGTACACACCCGTGACCGTGTATGGGAGTGAGAGCAAGAGATGAAGATACAGAGAGACAAAGGGAGATGTCTATTTATTCCCACATATATAAATATGTAACAAAACCAAGCTTCTGATCCATTAAACCCAAGGCATCAGAGACAAGGAGGTGGACAAGAAAGCAACGAAATTGCGAAAATGTTCTTAGCACATTCTCCAGCTCTATATCTATATTAAGAAGGAACAATGAGCCAGAGAAGGGAGAACTGAATCGAAGCAGAATTATCTGCTAGTGCAAGGAAAAGAAAGTTACTCAAAGGAAAAGCCAAAATAAGCCAGGGGACTGACTTGATACTTCGTCAAGTTCACTGTTCAACTGCCATGCATGGGGAAAAACTGCCTTTTTCTGACCATCTAAAAATAATTCTCTTCCAGTTCAAGCTAGATAAATAAAAATCCATCCAGAGAATAAATATTTCTTTTCTTTCTTTTCTTTATTTTTTTTTTTTGAAAATCACTCATTTTTTTTTCTGGCTAAGTATTTACGCCTGTCCTGGACATTAAAGACAAAACTCAGACCAGAATGTGGACAAAAGAAAGTGTCCTGGCTGGGGGAAAGACACAAACCCAAAAAGCAACTACTAAAGGTGACAGAATGACCCGAGAGGGTCCCCTCAATTTTATATGTCATCCCAGACTTGCATTTCTCACTTCTGTTTTTTTTTTTTTTTTTTTTTTGTGAGGGGCCCACCTTCTGCAAACACCCTGGTTTAAAGGAGGTCAGCATTCACTTCCGGGTTCATTTTATTTAAGAAGAGCCCCAGACCAAGCCCAGAGGGTCTCCTCCAGGACACCAGGCAAAAGACTCTGGGGGATCTACCACCCCACACCCCACCCTCCCACAAGCCACACCCTCCTCACCTGACCGGGAACTCCTATATGCTTAAGCACCTTTAATTGTTACTTGTCTTACTCACTACCTGTCAAGAGAGCTGGTTTTATGGGGTTGCAAGCCTGGCCCCTTAAGGTGGCTCGGGAAGAGGGGGTGGGAATCAGTGGATTTTAACACATTCAGTGATCACCCTGTCTCTGCTGCAGTACGTCTGCTCTGGGAAAGAGAAAGGAAGTCAAGTATGTTTCCTTGCTTTCCTGAGGTCATACCCTCTTGCAGAAATAAGACAAATCCTGGAGGGAGCACTGCTCCTATAAAAATGACCACAGGGCAGGTTACAAACGAGCCGCTCCACAGCTGACCGCAGAGAAGGGTCATCAGGATGCAGGGCAGGGCAGAGAGGCGGTGGGGTGGGAGATGCAGAGAGGGACAGACGTGGATGTCCTGGAACGTGCAGGGGGATGGCAGGGGGCAGGTGGCCCAAGCAGGTCAGGACAGGAAGACTGCTCCGGGTTGAGGGAGTGGCAGCTGGATTTCCATGATGTACAGGATATGGACGGGCCAGGGATGGGGGGGGGGGGGGGGGGAGGAAGGTGTTCGAGCTGAATCTGAGAAGAAGAGGATGCTTGACTTGTCAGTTGACATGGGAACACAAAGGTTTCTGGAGAACGCAAAGACACCCTCTGATTTGACAGCTCTTGGAATGATGAGAATGGCTGTAGGGAAAAAAATATACCTACGTGACCCTCACTGAAGCATAAGGTGTCGTCTGTGGGGACTTCCTGCAGCACAGCTGGAAGAGGGATAAGAGGCCACCTCAAGGATTGGGTCGGCCTGACTCTCAACACTAACTGGGAAAGTAAGAGCCAGAGTGACAATACAATGGGGAGAGGTGTGCCAAGCACTCTGCCGACCCAGGTTTGATCCTTGGCACTCCACAGGGTTCTTTCTTGGCTCCACCAGGAGTGATCCTGAGCACAGAGTCATGAGGTAGCCCTGAATATTGCTTAGTGAGCCCCCTTCCGCCATTCCACCACCAATCCCCCTGCCCCCCGCATGCATTCACATGTGCGCATACACACAGACACACAGACACACAGAAGGGAGAAAGAGAACTTATCATCAAGGAGTTGCAAGTGGTCAGTGGATGGAAAATTACTCAAAGGAAAATGCAGGGGTGGGGGCTGGGACAATAGATTCTGGGCTCCCCCAGAATCACTGACCCAGACAGCACCTGCCAGCTGGTGGGCAGTGAGGAGCCTGGACTGGCACCTCGACACAGCCTCGACCTTCTGCTTCCCAGGTTGCTGATGGGGCTTGCAGTGAAACGCGCAACTTATGTGATGCGTCCAGACTAGATTAAGCACCTTTAATTGTTACTCCAGCTCAAACAAGAGTTTTAATGAGTCTAGTATGCTATAAAATTCCTTTAAATCTGCTCTCACTCAAAATCTCGCACCACACTTTTGAAAATACAATGTAACTCCTGTGCCGGGTTAATAAAATAGGGAAACTGGAAGGTACCCGGTCTAATGAGAACAGACAAGACACTTTCACTTACATTTTAACATGCATATTTCAAAGGGTTCTTCCAGTTTCCCAAACTCAGCTACTCAGCTTCTTTCTCTGTCCTCTTTCTGTCTTTCTGCCTGTCTGCCTGTCTGCCTCTCTCTCTCTCTCTCTCTCTCTCTCTCTCTCTCTCTCTGAGTTCAGATGAAAAAAAATCAACTTATTAACTCAACTCTAAAATGAGTGCAGTCATTATTGACAATTATACGTGGCATATGTGTTCCAATCAAGTAAAATACCCACCTAAGCTGACACCTCCTCTCCTGAGACTACACTGCACCTGGTGTGGGGGGGTACAGCATAGCACAGGAGGCGTTTGGGGGTGGGGGTGGGGTGGTGATGCGACGGATCTCTCTTCACAGAGGTAGAGCTGTTCAACATGAGTCGTGACAAGCTCTCACATGCAAGTTTCCAACCCAACAACATCCCGTTCCCTTCACCCAGGAGGACAACAGGAGCGCTTACCCGAATCCATGGGACAAAAATAAAATGAAACGAAACAAAACCCAGGGGGCCCAAGTCCAAAGTCACCTGCACCCAGGGTCCAGTTGTCGCTTGTGCCTTTGAACTAGACAAATCTAACACTAACCGCTTCGCTATGTCATTTGCCGAATGACAGGGGCCCCTCTCTGCCTGGGAAGTTTGGGCTGGGAAGGAAAGAACCTTTCTGGTACTGGACAGAACCCGTGAAAAAATACATGCATGGTCTATTTATAATCGCTGGTTTGGTAAGTCGGCAACTGCATAGCCACGGCAGGCAGAGGGCACGATTCAAGTGAGGAAGTCACCGGAGGTGAGACCCTGCCCTCTCTTCAACATGACCTTCGAGCACTTCAAACGATTCAGAGGCAGTGCCGAGCGCACGCCAACTGCGAGAGCAGGGTCTACACTTGTTTATCCCTGTGTTGTGTAGCAGAAGTCCCAAAGCAGAAAAAGGAAATGTGCTCGCTTCTGACAATTGAAACATTCCCTTCATCTGCTCACACTTCCTTACATTGTAGTTTGCATTTCTCTTCTGCGAGGACTATATTGATCCTACATACAGAGATGACACCACTCCCCTCCAGGCTGGCCTGTCAATCAGGGTACCATCTCTTCACATACAACATGTCCCATATTTTCTTTGCTAACATAGCCAGTGGTGTTTTGGTTTAGCGGTGTGTTAAGTTAACCCTACATTTTCATGCGTACTTAAACATGAAATCTAGAGATTTGGAAGAGCACGGGCACTGACTGCAGACGCAGAAGAGGGGTGGGATGGAAAACAAATGAGGAGAGATGAGAACGTCTCAGTGGGACGGATCAGGAGACATATGTTTTATTTTAAAGACTTTAGTCTCAACACGGCGGGCCTAAACATTCTCACCAAAGGAGCTTCTCCTCTGAGTCTAGACAGGTGAAAGAGAATACTCCAAGAGGTACACTCCAGAGACATAAAGCAGGAGTCATATCAGCCGCAGCTAAGCACACTGATGGGGCAATCCTGCAGATACTCTCGCCATTTAAAAAATTGCTACCGGATGTTTCCGCTACCGTGACTGTGTGTGTCCCAAGCAACATAATAGATTATACCTCGGCTCCTTAAAGAGTACCCTGATAATATGCAAGGCTGAAATGTCAGAAGCTATTAGAAACTCTCAGATGCACAATATATCTCCATCCCCGAGTTTTCCCCTTACACTGCGAAACACCAGACAACAGGCATGCAAACTGCTCAGCTGTAACTGTTCCAAGTCGAATAATTACAACTTGTCAGAAAGAATTAATTTTCCCATTTCTCATAAAGATGTGTAAAAATTACCATGTTATTATACACTGACACTCTCTGGAGGCAGACACAAAATTTAATTTTGAATTCTTTCCGCATATTAAATTAAATCCATAAATAAGAGTTTAGGCATTCACTCGGAAGCATATGTTCATTGGGAGCGAAAGCCAACACGAACCCTGCTGTAATGGCTGTTGTAATGTTTTAATAGCTCGCTTCTTCTAAGCACCAATAAATTTACATGATCATAACAGTCGTGGGCATACAAGAAGCCCATTACTGTCTGGGCACAGGCAGCAGCGTTAACAGGATGGAAAAATGGAAAAAGGAAAAAAACTCTTAAATAAAATTAGGCAACTGCACTTGTCAGCTGCTCCATGATTGAATTTTTAATATTGTGGTCAATTGGTCAAAACAAATAATGGGATAAAATATTTTAATGTATTTAAGAACCTGTTTCTGTGGTTAGCCTGCAAAAAGAGTTCTGTGTTTGTTGGTTTTTCAAGACATGGACCCTTTCAATCTTGCTGTTTGCAACAATTTCCTCTTTAAAGACACACATACCGTAATTTTTCCATTCCTTCCAGGACATGTGCTCTCTCTGTGCCCACGTTTGAAGTTGAAGCATTTCAAATTGGACTCGGAGGGGGATTCAGTTTAGCCAGTGGAATCCCACCATAGGGACACTGCTTGGGGTGCGAGGGAAGGAGCTTGGGGGGACACGCTCCCGCTCGTCCTGCAGGCACCCTGCCTGGCCAGAGAAGGCACAGACCAATTCATACTTCATGATTTAAAACACTAACAGGAAGGGAAACACTGGCGCTGGCAGATCTTGGTGGAGGCGGGTTGGTGACTGGGTTTGTTTTCTGCATCAGTAGCTTAGGTATCAACTTTTAGAAGCAAATTCACTCTGGTTGTGGTAAAACAAACAAACAAAAAACACACAAAAAACACTGAAAAATCCACACTACATTTGTCTTTTTTTTTTTTTTGGTCACACTCGACAATGCTCAGGGGTTACTCCTGGCTCTGCACTCAGAAATCACTCCTGGTAATGCTCAGGGGACCATATGGGATGCTGGGAATCAAACCCGGGTTGGCCGTATGCAAGGCAAACACTCTACCCACCGTACTATGGCTCTAGCCCCACATTTCTCTTTCTTAAGTGCTTTCCAAGGATGCAGAGTGCAGAGTCATGGAGGGTCTATGGCACAAGGCACGGAGAGCTGGTTGGCACTTCTAATCCAAACCATCCAGCTGCTGATGCCAGGGGGATGTTGACAGCTGGGGACAGGAGGTCGGGGTAGCAGAGAGACAGAGTGAGAGTTTGGGAGGAGAGTTATGCCTGTGCATGGACCAAGGTTCCTTCCAGGTGGGTGGGATGCGATGTTTCAAGAAGGGAGACAAGCTCAGAGGGCAAGCAAGTAAAAAAAAATCAATCTTTGAAAAACATGGTAGTTGGATCTGACCATATTCATCCATGCTTGAGCCGAGAACCTGTTCAAATGGAGGAATCAATGTCATTAAAATATGGTTTTGCTTGACAGCTTTGAATAGTCTTGACTCAAGATATGTTGTCATATTTAGATGATTGTGAGCTCTCCATTTGGAATAAAAAAAATTAAAATCTAGACTGAGGAACTTGCACTGCAAAGACAGACATACTCTTTTCTGTAACAAGAAAAGATCTGAGTGTCTTTTACTCAAAGTGTGTGCTTACGTCTACATGATTTATAATCCACTGTTGTCATTTAATAGAAAGCCTTCATAATTGTTCACTTTTCCAAAGGCTGGAGCGATAGCACAGCGGGTAGGGCGTCTGCCTTGCACGCAGCCAACATGGCCGACCCGAGTTCGATTCCTCCGCCCCTCTCGGAGAGCCCGGCAAGCTACCGAGAGTAGTCGATATGCCAGACACAGTAACAACAAAGTCTCCAATGGAGACGTTACTGGGCCCGCTCGAGCAAATCGACGATCAACGGGAGGGCCTTTACCTTTACCTTATCCAAAGAAACTTAAACCTCATTAAAAAGTGATGTCACTTAATACCAAGTAAAATCAGCAAGTTTTTAATTAGATTTACAGAAAAAATGGAATTAAGGACCCTAATAATCCAGGACGAACAGGGATGAATGGAGACATTACTGGCACCTGCTCAAGCAAATAGAAGAGAAACTGGATTTCAAGTGATCAAGTGATCAATAATTCAAGTAACACACAACTGCATCTATCAGATGAAACTTATTTTTAAAAAACAGTAATAAAAACACTCACTTCTCCCCAAATGTTTTAGTGAAAACATAAAAGCATAAGTACTCAGTACTTATGGATCAGAAATAGGATAAATAAAAAGCCATTAGGCAATTCTGGAAAAGACACCTAGCTTCCCAAAACTTTATTAAATGGTTGAAACTTTCTTCTTCAAATCTATCTCCTCAGAACTGAAAACAAAGTATATATGGAGTGTTCTAACCGCCTTTTAAATAAGTCTTCTCCTACATGATTTAATCCAAGTTACTATTAAAATGGCTCACCAGGTGAAACGTATTTATATCCAAAGCGTTGCGAAGTATTATTAAATGAAGGAAAATCTGTTAGCAAGAAGTTTTAAGGAAAAAATGGCTGTGAACTGTACTTGGGGTGGTGGAAGATGGTTGATAACTTGGAAGAAAGCTAGAAGGTTTTCAGAACTAAATATCTAAGTTAACAGCAACAAGAAAAAGCCTCATTCGCATGACCTCACGGCTCGGAGAGAGGTTTTTGTTGAGGGATACTGGACTGAACCAGGCCTCTTGCCCAAAGGGTCTCTGGCATTGCAAGTGCCTGAAATAAATTTTCTGGAGTCCAGTGAC
This sequence comes from Sorex fumeus, assembly GCF_029834395.1. Classification (NCBI taxonomy): domain Eukaryota; kingdom Metazoa; phylum Chordata; class Mammalia; order Eulipotyphla; family Soricidae; genus Sorex; species Sorex fumeus. The sequence goes on from NW_026606157.1 coordinate 8,749,281, forward strand.
TCCACTCAGTGGAGTCTCAAGGGCCAATTACCATCTCTGACCCTCGTTAATCCAAATATACACAATTATCAAGCAGATTTTAGGAAACTCGTCAGAAAAATAGAGTATTTCTCAAAACTATAAACGAGTTTGTTTATGTATTACTTATATGACTCTATCAATGTGCCATATGCTCAAATTCTTGTAACAATGTAAACAGGTGGTAATAAAAATGTGATTTATTAGGCCTTGAAATTTGATAAAAGGCAACCTGGTATCATTTTGTGAGAGTGAAAATGTAATTGCTCAAACCGCTAAATTAATCAATGATTGAATCATGTCTATATTTAGGTGTGGTAAACTTTGTGAATGGAAGACTTTCTTTTCAATCAGAAAATGAGGTAAGCATTTCAAGTTTTCTAAAAGTTTCCTTATACTAAAATATCCAGGATCAAAATATCCTGTTTTTATATTTCCCTCTCTCTCTTTCTCTCTTTCTCTCTTTCTTTCTTTCTTTCTTTCTTTTCTTTCTTTCTTTCTTTCTTTCTTTCCTTCTTTCTTTCTTTCCTTCTTTCTACCTCTCTCCTTCCTTCCTTCCTTCCTTCCTTCCTTTTCCTTCCTTCTTTCCTTCCTTCCTATTCCTTCCTTCCTTTTCCTTCCTTCCTTCCTTCCTTCCTTCCTTCCTTTCCCTTCCTTTTCCTTCCTTCCTTCCTTTTCCTTCCTTCCTTCCTTCCTTCCTTCCTTCCTTCCCTTTCCTTCCTTCCTTCCTTCCTTCCTTCCCTTTCCTTCCTTCCTTACTTTCCCTTCCTTCCTTTCCCTTCCTTCCTTCCTTCCTTCCTTCCTTCCTTCCTTCCTTCCTTCCTTCCTTCCCCTTCCTTCCTTCCTTCCTTCCTTCCTTCCTTCCTTCCTTCCTTCCTTCCTTCCTTTTCCTTCCTTCCTTCCTTTTCCTTCCTTCCTTCCTTCCTTCCTTCCTTCCTTCCTTCCTTCCTTTTCCTTCCTTCCTTCCTTCCTTCCTTCCTTCCTTCCTTCCTTCCTTCCTTCCTTCCTTTTCCTTCCTTCCTTCCTTCCTTCCTTCCTTCCTTCCTTCCTTCTTTCTTTCTTTCTTTCTCTTCATATCTCTCTCTATTTCTATCTTTCTTTTCTGGAGTGGGGAAGAACACCCAGTAGTGCTCAGGGATTACTCCCAACTCCGGGCTCAGGGACCACTCTTCGTGGGCCTCAGAGCATCATATGTGGTACTGGGGACTGAATCTGGGTCAGCCACATGCAAGGCCTTACACACTGTACTATCTTTCTGGTCCCTACATTTCCCTTTTTTGTGTGTGTTCCTTTGAGTCAAAATTTTAGAAACAGTTGAAAGTTATCCTTTACTAACAGTGTAAAGATTTTCCCCAGAGACAGAAAGACATTAAATGAACGAGCAAATTCTCACTGGCCTAAGGTCCAAGAGAGTAAAACATGGGGAGAGGCGACAGACTGGCCTCTCTGCTCTCCAGCCCTTTCTCCTTCCTATCTCTTAGGACCAGAGTTGTCTGCAACACTGATTTAGGATGTGGGAAGGAAGTTTCAGGGAATTTGTCGTCCCTAAGACATAAATGAAGGTGTCATGACTTTACTGCAGTATAAAATCTAAATGCTATAGATCTTTCCAGACTCCTTTCTAGACAAACTATCCAAGAAGTGTGTTACTAGTGCACTATTTACTTGAGAAAAGCAGATGGAAGGTTCAAGACACTTTGCTGACAGAGGAAGTGCATTAATTTTGTACATTAGAAGCATAATTAACAAGACAGTAACCTGTTATCTCAACCACAGTGAAAAAAATAGTGCTTTATATACACATCATCTTTACTATTTCCCTTTCCTCTCTATAATAAAAAATTGGTGGAGAGTGTTTTTGAAAAAGATACCCTCTAATTTTTATCAAATCTATTGATTCTTATCTATTTTCACTATTTCTATTTAAGTGTACATTAAAAATATGCAATATTAAGAAAAGATGAAGAAATTTGTCTCCCCACATGGACAAATTATATATATATAGATATATATATCTATATATATATTAAAATTGACCCCATCTGGCAATAAAGGAAATCGATCTCTGAGAACCAGAAAATGAAATTATCTGTAGCATTTCCCAAGATACTCTCTTAACAGAGTCCAGGATGGGCATGAAAAGGGAGCCCAGGTAAAGCTGTTGGACTCCCTAAGATGAGAAAACAGAATTTAGTTTAGGAAGACAAAGGAAGCTCGTGTGCATAGAACCACAAAATGGAGACAAGCGAACTATACTGAGAACCTCGGAGACGTGTGGACAGTTTCCCCCTCAAACATACAGGAGAATACTGAACAACACATGGGAAAGGAGCTTATTCCCTGGTGGGGAAACAGTAATTAGGGCTCAAGACACTCCTACTATTCCTAATAGGTTCTGTCCCCATAGTCCACACTGGAACCACAATAAGAGGATTATGTTCAAGTCCTCGGATTGCCTTACCTTCATGGCTGGGAAAACTTAACTCTAGAAAAACAATTTGGTTTCACTCCATCTAACAAACCATAAAAGCAAAACCCCAAAGGATTGATTTGTTTCCATTGAATTACAGAAACAAATTCAATAATATTTATAGGAATAATAAAATATCCAATAGCCAGCAAAATGCATACAAAATCAAGCAACATAAAAAAATAGTAGGCATGTAAAAATTAATAAGTTATGACTCACAACTAGAAGAAAAATCAAAGTGAGAAATATCAATTTATACTAAATTTACATAGACAATTAAATTGGTAGAAATATAAATAAAAATATAATCATTTAGCTACATAATACACATGTGAAAAAATCAAGGAGAAATATGGAAAATATTAAGTAAAGACACAGAAGTCTAACTCTACATAGAGAAACTACAATTGTTTTTTCAGAGATAAAATAACAATAATGTTTAAAATAAAAAGCACAGTACAATACATGGGGTTAATGACAAATCAAAAGATTGATTAAAGACAATTAAAAGATATAAGTGAATTTGAATGCATAGAAATAAACAGCATCCTGAATTAAATATAAAGAAAAAGCTTCACAAATAAGAAAATAACTGAACAGATAATTAGTGAGTTGTGGGAAAACATCTAGAATTACAATTATTATGTTTGTATAATTGAAATTAATCATCAAAAAAACCCCTAAACATCAAAAAATATTTGAATAGTACAGAAGTCATATTTAATAAAAAGCATATACTCAAAGATAAAAAGGAAAGCATTTGATAACACCTTAAATTATATACCCAGAAAAAATATCTTTTAAAAATAAGTGACTGTAAGAGATATAAAAGAGATACAAACATCAAAAATAAATTATTACCAGTAGATTCCACACAAAACTTTTAAAGAAGCCCTATATGCAGAATGTAATAAATGATACACTAGGTGTGTCATTCATGCATTGAAGAACACCAGAAATGATGACTGTGTTTCTAATATATGTCAAATACTTTAAAAATAAATTGAGAGTCTGGGGACACAACTCAAGTCGGGGGACACATGCCTTGCATGTTCAAGGCCTTTTCTTTGATTCCTGGTTTCCTTAGCAGGGCAACCTGGACCTGGGTGACCACAGAACTCTGTGCCTGGGTACTGCTGGGAGCACATCCCTTGAGGAAATACAGCTCACAACACAAAAGTAACAATAAGTAGTACTGGCTTGACGATTTATGTGGAAAGAAAATATAGTGATAATAGCATGGACACAATGAAAATATGCTAGTGTACAGCCAGAGAAGCGGAAAGTTTGTTTTTAGGTCACACCAGGGAGTCTCAAGGATTATTCCTGGATTGGTGTTCAGGGATCACTTCTGCTGGTACTTGGGGGACCATACAAGATGCCAGAGAGAGAACCAGCATCAGTTGCAGGCAAATTAAGTGCCTTATACCTGATACTCCCTATATCGTCAGTCTTCGTAAACTGACTATTTATTGGCTACTGATCCTTAAATAATCCTACGGCAACAAATCAAATAGCTGTTTTATATGTATGTATATGTGCATATATATATATATGTACACACATATGTCAAATAGTAAATAAAATGAAATATAAAAACATTGGGCTAGAGCGATAGCACAGTGGTAGGGCATTTGCCTTGCACGCAGCCGACATGGCGGACCCGAGTTCGATTCCTCTGCCCCTCTTGGAGAGCCCAGCAAGCTACCGAGAGTATCTCACCCGCACGGCAAAGCCTGGCAAGCTCCCTGTGACAAATTCGATATGCCAAACACAGTAACAAGTCTCACAGTGTTACTGGGCCCACTCAAGCAAATCGATGAACAATGGGAGGACCGTGACCGTGACCATGATAAAAACATTAAATTTTATTTTAACAAGGCAAAAAAGGGAATAAAAAGCCAAAGAATAGAATTAGAAATCGAAAGTTTTCAGTTGGTCTAACTTATCAATTGAAAGACAGAGATTGCTTGCATGAATTTAAAAACAAGGTTCAGAAACATATGCCTACACATTGTTTTAATATAAAACAAAAGGAATCATAAAAGATGTCATGATAAATGTTAATTTTTTAAAATAACATATGTTTCAGAAGAAAGAATATAACTGGAAGGGAAATGGGTTTTTTCATACAATAAGGAGGCCAATTTATCAAGAGAAAACAGTCATCCTAAATATCTAAATATCTATGAACCTGATACCAAAGCACAAAAGACGTAAAATAAAACTGTAGAATTGTATAAAAATAAATCCAAAATTAGTCATAAATTCCATTACACTGCCCTAGATAGTTGGCAGAGTAGACAGAAAAATCACTAAGAACATTGACAATTTGAAAAACAATATTAACCTATCTGACCTAAGTGAAATCTATAGAAAATGTCTACCCATTAATTGCAGAGTACATAATCTTTCAACCTCACATTGATAGTATAAATAAAAATACTCTGTATTCAGCTCATGAAGCAGATCTCAATTACATTAAAAAGATTCACATCAAGTTTCTAGACCATAAAAGACTTGAATTAGAAATCAGTGATAGTGTGATATAGGTGGAATATTCCAAAATATTTGAAGAGTAAATACCACGCTGTAATTGTATAAAATCCATGGATCAGACACAAATTTTAAAACAAAAATAGTATTTTGAATTGAGTGAAATGAAAATGTAGCATGCCATAATTTTAATACATTGCTAAAACAATATTTATCCAGAAAATGTATCCTTATACACCTATATTAGAAATAAAGAAATTTCTCAAACCTGTGGCCTCAGTTTCCACTTTAAGAACCTAAAAAAAAGCAAAAAAAGCCCCAAATTAGCAAAAATTAGACAAAATTGATGGTCAGAACCAGTTTAGACAGGAAATTTAAAAAATTCAGAGAAGTTTTACCAGTTGAACATAGATTTTGATTAATAATTATTTAGATATATTCATGATTATCTAGTGAAATTAATCAAGATCTATTTAAACTTAATGAGAAGAGGCACAAGTTGCCAATATGAAGTATGAGATAAGTGGAATGATTATAAATTGACCAGACTTTTAAATAATAATAATAATAATAATAAAGGTAAAGGTAAAGGCCCTCCCGTTGATCGTCGATTTGCTCGAGCGGGCCCAGTAACGTCTCCATTGGAGACTTTGTTGTTACTGTGTCTGGCATATCGAATACTCTCGGTAGCTTGCCGGGCTCTCCGAGAGGGGTGGAGGAATCGAACTCGGGTCGGCCATGTTGGCCGCTTGTAAGGCGAACACCCTACCCGCTGTGCTATCGCTCCAGCCCAATACAACAATACTATCAAATTTGTGCCAAGGAACGTGGCTATCATGGAATAGACATATTATTTAAAACACAAACAACCAACATTTGCTTAAGTATAGTAATATAAATAGTATTATCCATCTATAAAAAATGAAGTTGTAGCTTTAAAAAAAGCCCACAAATAAAAATTCTAGGACCAGGATGCTTCATTAGTGAATTATGCCAAATAGTAAAAAGAAAATGTTTTCTACAAAGATTATTTTACATAGATAAATACAAAAACAAAACAGATGCAGTCAGAGAAATAGTACAGTAGATAGCTCACTTGCCTTGCATATAGCCAACCCTGGTTCTACCAATGGTATCCCATATGGTGCCCTGAGCCCACCAGAAGTGACCTGAGTGCAGAACTAGGAGTCAACCCCAAACACTGATAGGTGTGTGGCCCCAAAACAAAAGGAGGAGGAGGAGGAGGAGATAAAGAAGAAAAGAAAATGATCAAGAAGATGATGACGAAGAAGGAGAAGGAGAAAGAGAAGGAGAAGGAGAAGGAGAAGGAGAAGAAGAAGAAGAAGAAGAAGAAGAAGAAGAAGAAGAAGAAGAAGAAGAAGAAGAAGAAGAAGAAGAAGAGGACAGAGAGCAGCAGGAGGAGGAGGAAATAAAATTATTCTTTGAAACCAGAATATCCTGATACTAACCCTGACAAAGACAGATTAGAAAAATACAGAAAAATATCACTTATGAATCTAGATACAAATATTCTTAAAACATGTTAACCAATTGAATCCAATGGGACTTTCTGCCAGAAATGCAAAGTTGTTTCAAAATTTGAAAACTGGTCAAAGTAATTTGTGTTAACACACTAAGAAGTTTGCATGATCATATCAATAGATATCAAAAGCATTTTAGAAGACCCAAGCTATATTTCATAAAATGTCTCATGTACTACCAACAAGAAAAAAGATTCTCAACAGAAAAAAGAACATCTGCAGTTAGCACCATACTAAAACGTGGGAAAAATGAATATTAACTTCGAAGACCAGGGATAAGAAAAAGTATATCTCATTGCACTCAACCAATATTGAAGATGGTATTGAAGAGTAGCAAGGCAAGAAAAGGCAATGAAGTACAACTAGATGGGAAAGTAATACATGAAATGTCTTTCTTCTTCCAGCATTATAACTATTTATGAAGAAAATTTTATTACATTTAGAATAAAAATAGCATAACTCAATACTAGCAGTTGCAGAAAATGAAATACACAATATCAACTTTATTCTATATATCAAAATCAAAAATCAAAAATTAAAATACAATGTTTAATTAGCATCAGAATTAAAAAAAACTTAGTGATTAACCTGCCAAAATGTGAAAATATACATAGTAACAGAAATAATTGCTGACATAAATTAAAGAGTACTATATAAATAGAGATTTATTTAGTTCAATGACTGGTGTTAAAAGGTCAATTGTCCCACAGCCAGGTAGGGGCCTGCAGTGATGAGACACATGGGGCCTCATGGATTGGGGATAGAGCCAGGCCTTTCCTCTCCTGCCCCAACAAGACCCCAAGTCACCACCCACCAATGGGCCATCTGGCTACTGAACAAGCTTCTTAAGTCATGATCCCAGAGACTCAAAAACAAATCTCAGAACCCAGTGGCTTTTGGTAGAAATTCCTTCAAATTTAATTATAAAAATTGCAGAATTCCAAAATCATTTGCTATTTGTAATCAGCAATAGAAAAAAAAAGTCTAATGTAGCCTTTTCAGCATATCTGAGTGTTGGGGTAAAATCCCAAATAATAATGGTGGGTTTGGTGTCAAAATATTGAATGTAATCAAAGTAGAGAGAGAGAGAGAGAGAGAGAGAGAGAGAGAGAGAGAGAGAGTGAAATACGGAAATTATCTGCCTCGCAGTTAGGGGGAGGGTGTGCGATGGGGGATTTACAGAGGTCTTAAATAATAAGGCCCTCCCGTTGATCGTCGATTTGCTCGAGCGGGCCCAGTAACGTCTCCATTGGAGACTTTGTTGTTACTGTGTCTGGCATATCGAATACTCTCGGTAGCTTGCCGGGCTCTCCGAGAGGGGCGGAGGAATCGAACTCGGGTCGGCCATGTTGGCCGCTTGTAAGGCGAACGCCCTACCCGCTGTGCTATCGCTCCAGCCCTTGGTGATGGAAAAGGTGCACTGGTGAAGGGATGGGTGTTTTATCATTGTATGACTGAGACTTAAACCTGAAGGCTTTGTAACTGCTTTCATGGTGATTCAATAAAAAATTTATTAAAAAAATAGTCAATTGCCCTCAACTCATTTTGTAGATTATAAACAATGATTTCAACAAATCAGTCTCCTCCGTCTGCTCCTGTCAAATCCCAGAAATAGATTCTAAGTAGAAATCTGCAACTTGATCTAATCTAAAATTTGTAAGTCATGTGAAGGTCCTAGAAGAGTCATAGCACTGCAATGTAGCACTGTCCTCCCATTGTTCATCGATTTTGCTCAAGCAGGCCCAGTAACATCTCCATTGTGAGACTTGTTGTTACTGTGTTCGGCATATCGAATACATCATGGAAAGCTTGCCAGGCTTTGCCTTGCGGGTAAGATACTCTCAGTAGCTTTTTGGGCTCTCCAAGAAGAGTGGAGGAATCAAACCCAGGTCGGCTGGGCTGTCCGCGTGCAAGGCAAATGCCCTACCCGCTGTGCTATCTTTCAGCCCAGAATAGTCATAACAACACTGAAAACACTGAAGAAAAAAATTCCTACAAAACTACTTTGCTACTTGACTTGATTTTTGTCTCATTTTGCAGCTACAACAACAAAGAACGTATGATATTGAGAGAGAGGTGTTCGAAGAGATCAATGAACTACCCTAGAATGTTTAAAAATAAAAAAAAAGTTGATCCACGGGCATATGGAAAATTTCTTACAGAGGTCCAAAGGAGAATTCAGTGAAGACAATATATACTCTTTAGAAAATGATGCTGAAACAACTGAATATCTGTATGGAAAATTGAAACTTCAGCCTGTACCTGTATAGCCACACAAGTAATAACTCAAAATGGGTCAAAGGCAGAAACATGAACCTTCAATCTATAGAGCTTCTAGAACATGATGAAAAATTTTAGAAAAAGTCGACACATTTTACTTCTAGAAATTGACTCCAGAGATATTTTTAAGTTTACTCCAGACATTGTTTAATTAGCTATTTTTTTTGTAATAGTAACATTTGAAACAATTTAGACATCTATAACAAATAGATGGAAAAACTCTCCAACAATACCAGGGAATTGCTCGTGCACATAATAAAATGGAAAATGGAGAGAAAGAAACAAGACCAAAGAGGAAGGCTATCTATCATGTATTATCCCGTTTGCATGAAATCTAGGAAATGGAAACTGGCCCATGATGACAGAGTGAAGATGGGAATGTGAGAGAGGTTTCGGCCTGTGTATAAATGTTCACAGTGATTTACCAAAATAAATGAATAAATAAATAAATAAAAATGTTCAGTATTAAAAAAAAGAAAAAATAAATGTTCGCTCTGTTGCCAATGGTGACGGTTTTGAGGCCTATTCATACATCAATTCTTGTCAAATTGTAGATTTCAAATGTGTGCAGTTTATCATCGATTTTTTGTACCTCAATAAAATTAGAAATAATGACTACTACTATAGGACGTGTACTATTATCTTTTTTTCTTCTAGAAAGTATGAGTTGTGCAAGTGTGAACGTGAGCCTGTTTATGCTACTGGCGTACTCTCAGTGCCCAAGGAAATGCCTGTCTGACAGTAGTAGGTGCTAAATAAACATCTGTGTGGGGAGCAGTCAAGGCAGTTTCTCGGGATCTGACTCATCCAAGTGCAGAAGTTGGGGGCTCATTCACAAAACTGTAGGTGACAGAGGAAAAGCATGGGTGGAACTAGAGAAATTTAAAAAGTAGGAACAGGAAACCAGTTTGGGGGTGACACTATTAGAAAATGAGACTTTTGTGGTTCTTTCTGGGTCTCATATTCAGAAAGCAGGTGTACCTGAAGAGTTTCTGGATCCAAGTCAAACACTTGATGACCACTGACCTTAGGGTGTGGTCAAAGCCATTGAATTTGATGATAATAGCCCAAGCAAACAGACGGAATAAGAAGGAAAGAGTCAAACGGAACCAATCATAAAAACAAATCATTTAAGAGATGAGCAAGAGAATAGATATCATGAAGGATATGCAGGTGCATAGCTAGAAAGATAAAGGAAATGCCCATAGTGGTTGAAAACTTCAAAGGAGGAACAATCAACAACTGTATTGGGCCCTAACCATTGCCAGGAGTGATTCCTAAGCACAGTGCCAGAAGTAAGCCCTGAGCACTGATGGGTGTCACCCGAAATCTAAATAAGTAAATAAATAAAAATTTTGATTAGGATTCCAATGCTTTTTAAATGCTTCTAGTCAAATCAGGGGCTGGCATGACAGCACAGCAGGTAGAGTGTTTGCCTTGCTCGCGGCCAACCTAGCCAACCTGGGTTCGATTCCTCCATCCCTCTCGGAGAGCCCGGCAAACTACAGAGAGTATCTCCACCACACGGCAAAGCCTAGCAAGCTACTGTGACGTATTCCATATGCAAAATAGAGTAACAAGTCTTTCAATGAAGACACTACTGGGCCCACTCGAGCAAAATCGATGAACAATGGGAGGACAGTGCTACAGTGCTACAGTCAAATCACGGTATGGCATAATCACTCATTTGGGAGAAACTTAAATCAATGTAAGGTGTGTTCTTTCAAAGCTATTATATTATATTATTGTTATATTATAGTTATTTCTGATCTATCTTTTATTATTTCCCATTATGCCACTGTTTTTTTTTTTTTGGTTATTTTACTAGTTTACTAGTTTCAGAGTTCTCTGCCAGTGAGTTTCAAAATTAATTTCTTTTTATCAGTCTTCCTAATTATAGATTTGTTCTATGAAATGTCTAATTCTTCTTTAATTCCCTCTTCTGCTATTTTATTCTAATAAAAGATTCCCATTTAAAAAAAAAAACTCACAGGACACACAGCTATTCCTAAAATCAGGGCACACACCTTAGCTCCTGGATCTGGGGAAAAGGAGCATCAGTGACTCGGACTAGAACAGAGCTGGAGCAGGATTGGTGGAAAGGTCAAGATTTTAAGGCAGGCCTCTTCCTGGTTGTCCCAAATGCTGTGCCCAGTTTTCTTCTCCTCCCAGGTCAGTCATTATTCGAACCCGGGACTTCGCTTTCCACCCCAGGCATCCTCTAGGACCCTGGGCTGCCCACCATCCCTCAGCCTCTTCCTGTTTTTCCAAAACGCTGTGGCCGGTTTCATCTCCTCCCAGGTTACCCCCAACACATACCAGGTACTTGAAGGGGGCATGGCCTCTGAAGAAGTGGGCGCAGCCTCTGCAGAGGTGGGTGTGGCCTCTGCAGAAGTGAGCATGGTCTAATTTTGGGCCAAAGGTAAACTGCTTATACCAAGTAACCTCGAGTAACATCTCAGTCTCCAACACTCCAACGTGAAGAAACAACGCAAGTCCCCACCATGAGGAGAGGACAATGATGAGAGTCCAGAAGCCTCATTAGGTGTTACTCACTTAAGGAAGCTCTCTGAGAAAGAATTCATTTATGACAATGAACTCAATGAAATGGTGAGACAGATATTCAGTAAATTAAGGGAGGACATGAAAGAAACAATTGAGAAAATACAGGAAGAAATGGGAGCAGAAATTGGAAAGCTACGCACAGAAATGTCATGAATAGAAGATTTAGTAGATGAAATAAAAAACTCAGTGTGTGCCCTCAAAAGTAGAATGGCTACAGCTGAAGACAGAATCAGTTTGCTGGAAGATGAGCTGCACGAAACCTACAGGCAACAACAAACAATGGCAAGAGACCTCAAAATAGCTCTAGAGCAAATCAGAGTAATAGGGTATGATTCCAAGAGGAACAACATTAGAATCATTGGAGTACCAGACGGTCAGGGAAACAGTCCCAATGAAAAAGCCACGGTTAAACAATTCATTGCTGAAAAGTTCCCTGAGTTGGAGAATGCAAGCATCAGATTCAAGAAGCCTGAAAGGTGCCAGCTAAAAGAGACCCTAACAAAAACACTCCAAGACATATCATAGTTATAATGATGGATGCCATGGATAGAGACACAATACCGTAAGCAGCAAGTCAAAGAAGGAAATCACATACAAAGGAGTACCACTTAGATTCACAGAAGACCAATCAGAGGAAACCCTCCAAGCCTGAAGGCAATGGTGGGATATAGTGAAAAAAGTCACTAAAATGAACACTTCACCAAGAATACTCTATCTGGCTAAACTCTCTCTCAAATTCAAAGGAATGGTGCACTATTTTCTGGATAAACAATAGCTCAGGAACTTCATAGGCTCAAATCCAAACCTAAAAGAAGGGCTAAAGGGGCAACTGTAAGACAAGACAACCCCCTACAAGCACAATAAACCCTTACAGAAAGATGACACAAAATCCCATAACAATAATCTCTCTCAACATCAATGGTTTAAATTCACCAATTAAGAGACACAGAGTGGCAAAATGGATTCAGAGACAGAATCCAACAGTCTTCTGCCTACAAGAAACACATCTGAACAATCAGAACAAACACAGACAAAAAGTCAAATGATGAAAAACAACCCTGCCAGCAAACAACACCCTCAAAAAACCTGGAGTGGACTTACTAGCATCGGACAACATAGATTTCAGGTTGAAAAAGATTAGAATGGACAGTAAAGGCCATTTTTTTATTAATCAAGGGATATGTACAGCAGGAAGAAATCACACTCCTAAACATATACACACCCAATGAGTGACCAGGCAAATACCTACAACAACTGCTAACAGACCTTAAGAAGGACATTACAAGCAACACAAAAGTAGTTGGAGACTTCAACACCGCCTTATCACCCCTAGATAGATCAAGAAGATTAAAACTCAGAAAGGAAATAATGGCTCTGAAGGAAGAAATAGAAGACAAAGGGCATATATATATACGCATATATATGCATATATATATGACTTCATAACCCCCGCCCCCGCACAAAACAGAATACACATTCTTTTCCAGTGCACATGGAACATTTTCCAGAATAGACCATGGGCTGGGCCACAAAGCATACTTCGACAGAATCAGAAAGACAGACATAGTATCAACTATCTTCTCAGACCACAATGCACTGAAGATAGAAGTTAATCATGTACAGATGCAGAAAACCAAATCAAACAGCTGGAAATTAAACAACTCAATGTTGAACAACGAGTGGGTCAGGAAAGAAATCAAGGAAGAAATCAAAAGACACCTGGAAACAAATGAGAATGAAGAAACAAGCTACCAGAACCTATGGGACGCAGCTAAAGCCATGTTAAGGGGAAAATTTATAGCTCTGCAAGGATTTCTCAGGAAGGAAGAAAGGGCCCACATAAACAACTTGACTTCACAGCTCAAGATTTTAGAAAAGTACCAACAAAAGTAGCCCAAACCAGCAGAAGGAAAGAGATCATAAAAGTTAGAACAGAAATCAACAACATGGACATCCAAAAAGCAATTCAAAAGATCAGTGAAACCAAGAGCTGTTTCTTCAAGAAAATAAACAAAATAGATAAACCACTAGCAAGACTCATAAAGAAAGAGAGAGAGAGAACCCTAATAAACTGAATCATAAATGAGGAGGGGGATATCACAACAGAAACCAAAGAAATTCAAAAGATCATCAGAGACTACTTTGAAAGTCTGTATGCCATAAAACAAGAGAACCTAAAAGAAATGGATAAGTTCCTGGATTCCTATAATCTCCCAAGGTTGAATCAAGAAGATCTAGAATATCTGAATAGTCCTATTAATATCAAGAAAATTGAAACTGTAATCAAAAGTCTTCACAAGAACAAAAGCCCAGGTCCAGATGGATTCACTAGTGAATTTTTCCAAACATTTAAAGAGGACCTATTGCCAGTTTTTAATCAAGCTTTTCCAGGTAATTGAAGAAACAGAAACTCTCCCAAACAGTTTCTACGAAGCCCTTCTCTAATACCAAAAGGAAACAAAGATACCACAAGAAAAGATAACTACAGGCCAATATCCATGATGAACATGAATGCAAAGATTCTCAACAAAATACTAGCAAATAGAATTTAACAACTTATCAAAAAGTTCATATACCATGACCAAATGGGATTCATTCTGGTGATGCAAGGATGGTTTAAAATGAGAAAATCAATCAACATAATCCATCATATAAAAAAAGAAAAGATAAAAACAATATGATCATATCAATAGATGCAGAGAAAGCATTTGACAAGATCCAGCACCCATTTATGATGAAAACCCTCACCAAAATGGATATAGAAGGTGCTTTTCTCAATATAGTTAAAGCCATCTACCACAAGCCTATGGCAAGCATCATCCTCAATGTGAAAAAACTAAGCTTTCCCTCTCAGATTAGGGATGAGACAAGGATGCCCACTCTTTCCACTGCTGTTCAATATAGTACTGGAAGTACTTGTAATAGCAGTTAGGCAAGAAAAAGTTATTAAGGGCATTCAGGTAGGAAAGGAAGAAATCAAGCTCTCACTATTCGCAGATGATATGATACTATACTAAGAGAACCCTAAAACCTCTACCAAGAAACTCTTAGAAACAATAGACTTGTAATACCCAAAAGTCCATAGCTTTCCTATACACAAATAATGAGAAGAAAGTGACATGATAAAAACAATCCCATTCACAATGTGCCCCAGAAAATGAAGTTTTCTTCATTTTCCTAAGAAAATGTTAAATAAGGACATAAAAGACCTGTACAAAGAAAACTACAAAACGCTACTTCAGGAAATAAAAGAGGACATGAGGAAATGGAAATATATCCCCTGCTCATGTATCGGGAGAATTAACATTGTCAAAATGGCAATACTCCCCAAAGCACTGTAGTAATTCAATGTGATCCCTATAAGGATACCCATGACATTCTTCAAAGAAATGGAGCAAACATTCCTGAAATTCATATGGAACAATAAGCACCCACAAATAGCTAAAGCAATTCTTTGGAGAAAGAGAATGGGAGAAATCAACCTCCCCAACCTCAAACTCTACTAGAAAGCAGTAATAATTAAAACAGCATGGTACTGGAACAAAGGCAGAGCTGCAGACCAATGGAACAGGGTTGAATACACTGGCATCTCCCCACCAAACATATGATCATCTAATGTTTGATAAGAGAGCAAGAAATGTGAAGTGGAGCAAGGAAAGCCTCTTAACAAATTGTGCTCGCAAAACTGGACAGCTACATGCAAAAAATGGGCTTAGATCTATACCTAACACCATATACAAAAGTAAGATCAAAATGGATTAAAGACTTCAACATCAGACCGGAATTCATAAAGTACATTGAAGACAAGGTTGGCAAAACCGTTCACGATATTGAAGCTAACAATATCTTCAAAGATGACATGCCACTGGCCAAGCAAGTGAAAACAGAGATAGACAAATGGGACTATTTAAACTAAGAATCTTCTGCACCTCAAAAGAAACAGTGACCAAAATACAAAGACAGTCTATAGAATGGGAAATGATATTCGCCCAATACCCATCTGACAAGGGGTCTATATCAAGGATATGCAAAGCACTGGTTAAACTCTACAAGAAAAACATATCCAACCCCATAAAAAATGGAGCAACGAAATGAACAGAAACTTTCTCAAAGAAGAAATCCGAATGGCAAAAAGGCACATGAGAAAATGCTCTACATCACTAATCATCAGGGAGATGCAGATCAAAACAACAATGAGATATCATCTCAGACCACAGAGACTGGCCCTCATCCAAAAGAACAAAAGCAACCAATGTTGGTGCAGATGTGGTGAGAAAGGGATCCACCTTCACTGCTGGGAGGGAATGCTGACTGGTTCAGCCCTATTGGAAAACAGTATGGATGATTCTAAAAAATTAGAAATGAAGCTCCCATTTGAGCCAGCAATACCACTCCTGGGAATATATCCCAGAGAGGCAAAAAAAGTAGAGTCGAAATGACACCTCCACTTCTATGTTCATTACTGCACTGTTTACAATAGCCAAAATTTGGGGGAAAAAAACCCGAGTGCCTGAAAACCGATGACTGGTTAAAGAAACTTGGTACATCTACACAATGGAATATTATGCAGATGTTAGAAAACATGAAGTCATGAAATTTACATACAAGTGGTTCTACATGGAAAGTATCATGCTAAGTGAAATGAGCAGGAAAGAGAGAGATACAAACATAGAAAGACTGCACTCATCCAGGGAATATAAAGTAACAGAATGGGAGTCAAACACCCAAGAATAGTTGAGATAAGTACCAGGAGGTCTACTCCAGGGCTTGGATGCCGGCAGCATATGCTGGGGGAAAAGGCAGCTCAGATAGAGAAAGGAACATCAAGTAAAGAATGTTTGGGGGACTCGTTCAGGATGCGAGATGCGTGCTAAAAGTAGACTATAGACCGAACATGATGGCCACTCAATACCTCTACTGCAAACTTCAAGATCCTGAAGGAAAGAATAAGCAAAAGGAAATGTCCTGCCACAGGGGCGGGGTGGGGGATATGGGATGTGGAGGTGGGAGGGCTACTGAGATCATTGTTGGTGGATAATGGGCACTGGTGGAGGGATAGGTACTCGATCACTGTATAACTGAAACCCAAGTACAAAAGTTTGTAAGTCTACAACTGTACTTCATGGTGTTTCACTAATTAAAAAAAAGATTTTAAGGCAAGGAAATAAGTTTTACACCATCCTACATTACCCTCCCCCCAAATCAAAATGACAAAGATTTTGTTTCGATAACCTTAGCAGTTGCATAAAAAAGCAATTTAAGGAGGAAACTAGGAAGAAAGGTAATGCATTTGAATGGGTGAAGTTGTCCTATTTAAAATTAGTGTTAGAAATAACAAGGAAAAAAGAGCAGAGGACCAGCAGGACAAAAAAAAATCACATGATGGATTTATGTATTAGATGCAAATGTCAATGGAAACTGTGAGCTCCTGTGTAGATTCATGGGAAAGTAAGACTGGAAAAGTAAAGACTATTCTTACGGCAAAGGAGTGGCTAGAGAAATGATTGGAGAAGAGTATTTTTATTACACTTAATTTTCTATTCCTACTTTTACAGATATCTGCAAAAGTGTACATAATGAATCTATAATTCATGAAAAGAGAATCCTACACAGTTGCTGAATTTTCTGTAAAAATGAGATATGCCTAAATAGTGAGGCCATTAGCTGATGATCTATTCCTTCCTTGGGCATTATTGGTACAATCACAGCCATAATTTAAGCTGCATAATTACAATTGAGAAAAAGTTATCCTCAATACATACATTTAACTACAACTACTGGGTATTGATGAAGGTGATGATGATGATGAAGAAGTTGATGTCTGTGTATATGTTTAAAGAAACTCTGACGTGAACATAAATATCCCGAAGACATCATTTTAGTTGCTTGGTATTTGAAAGGTAGTGCCTTCTTCCTGAACTACTCAAACAGCAAAATGAACACAATATTCTCTCCGACTACTGCTTTGCCCTCCAGCTTGGGATGGAAATGAAACAGAAAAAACTTTTCATTGAAGTTCATTTTAATTAGGGCTGCACAGAACCAATTTCTCTCTTTCTCAAAGCTCCCCCTCCCAACTCACCCCCCCCCCCCATACACACAAGATAACACACAATTTTATAGTATTCAGGGAAGGAGATAAAAATAAACTTACTATTTTTCAAGTCTACATGAAGTCTATTTATTCTTTTGCAATACTGTTGAATACATATTTCCCTATACTTTATTCTTTAGCGTAGCTTTGAAGAAGTTAGGGAAATGCATCATCTCCTCGAATTCATTAAGACATACTCCAAGATTAAAAAGTCTTACTTACTGTCTATTACAGAAAGCATTTTGAACGGGTTTTCCAAAATACAGGCATTTTTTAAAAATCCTGTAAGAAATCTTGTTTTGAATCCTTGTGAATTTCTTTAGGCTTCCATGAAGATACCATGTGCATAAATAAAAATGGAACTTGTCATATGTCTGGGCTAAAACTGGCTTGAGAGTTCAAAGATTCCTTTTGGTCATTAGTTAACAGTTTATTAAAGCACTTCATATGTCATGGATTAAAGAGGCCTTTTGTCTATTTATTACTAATGCAGCCTGAGTTCCAGGCACATTTTATGAGTTTTTATCTGGTGGATTTTAATTACCTTGAGCAAAGGCACTTTGATAGAGCTTGCAGAAGGATGCCCTGGGAAGCCGGCTCAAGTTCATCTGAGGCAGCTCAGTTTTTTTTTTTCCTGGCCTGTTACCTCGTTGGTACCTGGACTGCTCCTGCGAGAGGAGGGGGTGGGTATCTCCCCTTCAGAGTGGCTCCCGGCAAGCATGACAAGGGGGATGAACTGAACATGATTCTCTGTCACGATGGATGCACTTAATTGATTGTTGTGAGGCTGCTGGTCTTGGTTGAAATCATCTTAAATTTGTCCGAGGCTTTCAAGCATATCAGAGTCATGAAATAAATACCCAAAGATTGTGGGGGGGGGGGGTAGGGTCAGAGCATCACTTGGGGTGAGACTTGTTACAAAGACAGGCAAAGTGAGGGCGCTTAAGGCAGCTCAGCCCTAGCACGGAGGGAAGGGGGAAAAAATAACTGTAATCATACCTAATTAGTGCTAAAATAATGTTTCCCTTTGAAATGTTTAATTAGCTCTGCTTTATTACATAAACATTCCTGATGGCATGTACGCGGTGGAGCCGCAGGACTCAGAGGAGGTACCCGGTGCGGAGTGGGCCCGTGCCACGCGTGGGGCAGAAGCGACAGATGTCTGAGTGGTGGCTGCAGCTGGGGGTCCCTGCTCCAAGCAGCAGGCTGAAGCCCCTACGGCTGCCACCCAGCCTCCCCTGATGCTTGCAACGCGACAGCATCCCAAGCAGGCAAAGACATTTCTTAGAGTTTGCCCTTCATTTTCTTAGAATTCCCAGAGAGGCATTCCATGCAAACTCGCCTCACCTCTGCCAACAGCGAGTGAGTCTTGCCAGCCTCCGGGGGCCCTCCTGGCGATGCACACCTGAGCTGGGAGCAGGGGGTACTCTTTGGGTTGCTAACGCAAGACTGGATTGGCCAGCACTCTGACAGGATGCTCCCCTGGGCATGGCAGCAAATTACATAAGCCTCATTACAAACACGCTTTCCTTGATGATCATGTCACCACTGGGTCGGACATGGGCTGGCTGTGGTTTCAACATAAAAGGTGCATTCTGAAGAACTTTTCTAGAAACCCACAGGTTAAGAAGCAAGCTCATCCCAGGCCAGCCCTATCATTAACAAGATCCAACCCCCACACACAGAGAGGACAACAACTTCTTTCCTGGGGCCTCCTTGTGGCTTTGTTTATGTTTTAAATCAAAACGCAGCTAAAGTTGGTGCTAAATTTAAAATAAATTTTTTTACGACTTTCAAATTTATTGTTAAATTTATTTTAATGTAACCCAAAGTCACAATTGTTGATACAATTCTAGAGTTGAAACTGATTAGAAAACAAAGCTCAAATATTAAAATCAGTACTGCACTATCCTGCTCTGTCCTCCCATTGTTCATCAATTTGCTCGAGCGGGCCCAGTAACGTCTCCATATTGAGATCTGTACGTCACGGGGAGCTTGCCAGGCTTTGCTGTGCGGGTGAGATACTCTCGGTAGCTTACCAGGCTCTCTGAGAGGGGCGGGGGAATCGAATCCGGGTTGGCCAGATTGGCGGTGTGGAAGACAACTGCCCTACCTGCCGTGTTATTGCTCCAGCAGCCTATTAAAATCAGTGAGTATAAAATAAATCAATTTTTTTCATGTGAAAATTGTTAATATCTCAATTTTTGTTAAGTTCTTCTCTGAGAATTTGTTGGGCTGTCTTAGCTTTTTATGATTTATTTATTTATTGAGCTGTTGATTGCTAGTTGAGCCTTCTGTGTTATTGTTTTTGTTTTGTTTTGTTTTGTTTTGTTTTGCTGAGTTTAGTGGGCTCACCTGTTACTTTCCCATCTAATTTGGTGTGCGCCTACAGGAATTTCTGTATTGACGAGTTACAAGGTGTCACATGGCACTGCAGGGAGCCACAGGGTCCAGTCCTGAGACCTTCAGAATCTATGGTTGTTCGGGGCCAGTGACTTGATGCAGCAGCAGCTGTGGGAGGTGGGCGTGGCTGTCCGGGGCTTCTGGGCATCTGGAGGGTACGGGGAGGCTGCCCACGCCAACTCTGAGGACAACCCAGAATTCCAGCCTGGGCACCGGGATACCTGAAATTATTTGCATTTCAACACCTCCACAGAGAAGATTAATATGAAGCTTGGTGGCGCTGAGCCCTTGGTGTGGGGCGTGGCTGCCGGGTTTCGGCAGGGACTCAGCCAACCTCCTCCCGAGGGTGTTACAGAACTCTCAGCTACAATGTGGGTCCTTGTGATTTTATATGAAAACAAAATTGAGGCAAAGATGCAACACATACATAAAGGTTCTGGAGTGGAAATCAATGCAGGACTAATCATTGCTTAGACTCTTACAGAAGAGATTAGCCTGGTCTCTGGAATGTACAAAGTTGTTTTTTTTTTAATTACTTTTCAAGGACTAGTCAGGCCCTTAGCAAATGAAATGATCTTACTTAAAAGCGGTGTGCGCACACACACATACACGCATGTGGATATACATAGGTTTCTCTCTAAAATACCAGCTCCTAGTACCTCAAGCCACTACCCCAAGATGGAGAGTGGAAAATAGAGGAACATTCGATCTTAAGCCAGCCTTGGTGTGGCGCATGAAGGCCTGTGTGGCCGCCTTCAGGTCAGCTGACCTCCCTCTCCCAGTATCCCCCGAGTACCCTCTTGCTCTTGGATACTTCTCTGGTCACTGCGAGCCCCTCCCCAGGTCACCCCCATCTCACTCGCCTATCAGGCATTTGTGCTCGCAGACAGTCGAGAGGCTATGGCAATGGGAGCAGAGCGCTGGTGTGTTTCATGCGTCTGTGTGGTCTGACTCAGACCGTGCTGGGATGCACCCTCCAAATGTCTGGTCTTTGACAGCCTCCCGACACCAAGGAACTATTCAGGCAGATGTCTTGGTTGGCTACAAGGAAAGGACACGGGCTTCTCCTGCCTCAGCTCCCCCAAGAACAGAGGGCTGTAAAGATTCTGCATCCTCTGGGGTGTGAGTTGTCACTGAAAGTCCCACCGAGGGTCCTGAACTTGTGAAGAAGTTGGGGTTCACACGTTCCCTAGAACAGATGACTGGTTAAAGAAACTTTGGTACATCTACACAATGGAATACTATGCAGCTGTCAGGAGAGATGAAGTCATGAACTTTGCTTATAAGTGGATGGTCATGGAGAGTATCATGCTAAGTGAAATGAGTCAGAAAGAAAGGGACAGACATAGAAGGACTGCACTCATTTGTGGAGTATGAAACAACTTAACATGAGACTGACTCCTAAGGACAGGAGATACACGGAACAGATAGATTACTCCATAGCTGGAAGCCTGCCTCATGAGCAAAGGGGAGAAGGCAGCTGGAATAGAGAAGGGATCACTAAGAAAAAGATGGCTGGAGGAATCGGTCGGGATGGGAGATGTGTGCAGAAAGTAGATAAAGGACCAAACATGATAACCTCTCAGTGTCGAATTGCAAACCATAATGCCCAAAAGTAGAGAGAGATTATGGGGAATCATGTCTGCCATGGAGGCAGAGGGAGGGTGGGAAAGGGGGGTAATACCAGGGATATTGGTGGTGGGGAATGTGCACTGGTGGAGGGATGGGTGTTTGATCATTGTGTGATTGTAACCCAAACATGAAAGCTTGTAACTATCTCACGGTGATGCAATAAAATTAATTTTAAAAAGTTGGGGTTCGGCCACCACAAAAAGGGCAAAGAGCCCTTCCAGTGGAACACTTGGGAGCCACGGAAACGAGTGGAAGAAGAGTTTGTAGCTGCAGAAAAATGCTTACAACGTTAATGTTAAAATTAAGGTGGAAGGACACCAAAAGTAAAAATAAATACTTGGACGTTAAGAAATCAACACATTTAAACTGGTTGGCTTGGGCTTGAGTCAGCGAAGGTATTTGTCTTGTATGCGGCAGACCCTGGGATGAGACCCAGCACTGCCAGCCTGCTAGGCGTGACTTGTGAGCACAGAGCCGGGAGTAAGCCCTAAGCACTGTTGAGTATGGCCCCCAAACTAATAAAATAAAAAATAACGTGGTTATGATAATGGGAGTAACAAAATCTTCTTTCTTCTACCCTTACTTTTCATGGTATATTAAATACTCATCTTCTAATGAATGTTTTATAATATAAAAATGTGTGTTATAATGATTGTGTTGCTTTATATTGAAAACGAGTATAGACATTTGGGGGATCTAGGAAAAAGAATGCAAACCATTCAAAAGTTAGCTATAGAAGCAAAGCCTACCTTAAAATTAGGAAAGAAAAATGTATCGTTAGATAAAAGCTTTAAAATTTTTATTCTGATTTTAACTTGACCCACCAACCTCCAAGAAGAACTTGAAATCGAATAGGAATGAGCATTTCCCCCTGTGCCAATGGCCGTGACTGCACTCTGGATGAAGTTCGCAGGATCTCTGCATATTGAAGACCCTCTACCTCCACCCCCAGAACAGTCCTCACATGCATTTTCCTCAGTACTTTATTATAATCAATTACATGCATGACAACCCACCGATGACAACGGTCAGTCTATGGTGTTGGTAATGGGTAGGGGATGAAGTAAATACATTCATGATTTCAAAGTCATAATCTTTACTTGTTTTGTTTTGTTTGGGAGGGCACACTAAGCATTGCTCAGGGCTGACTCCTGGCTCTGTTCCCAGGGATCACTCCTGGAAGTCCTTGGAAGACCTTATGTGGTGCCAAAGATCAAACCTAGGCTCGTTACCTGCAAGGCAAGTGCCTTATCCTCTGTACTATCTCTCCACTGGCTACTTATCTCTTCGAGAAATTTTATTTTATTCTGACTTGGGGACCACACCTGGCAGGGCTCAGGGCTTATTTCTGGCTTTGTGCTCAGGGATCACTCCTGGTGGTTTTCACGGGCCCAAATGTAGTTCTGGGAACTGAACCAGGTTGGTTACATGCAAGGCAAGTGTCCACCCGCCATCCTGTCTCTCTGGCCTCTTGTCAAACTGTATGGAGTTGGAGTAGTCTGGAAGAGATTCCAAATGTCTTTATCAAAAATGTCTTTTGCAGGGGAGGGACCTCCTCAAGGGACCCTCCCAGGGGCACTCAGCCCAGCTGTGCCAGCGGCCTGATGGTTCAGTCCTTGGCAGCATCTAGGTCCAGCAGTGCTGGGGAGACATATGGTGCCAGGCAGCAAACTTGCAGCCTAACTATTCCTTTCTTTTTTCTTTTTGGGTCACACCCAGTGATGTGCAGGGGTTCCTCCTGGCTCTGCACTCAGGAATTACTCCTGGCGATGCTCAGGGGACCATATGGGATGCTGGGAATCGAACCTGGGTCGGCCTTATGCATGGCAAATGCCCTTTCCGCCATGCTATTGCTCTGGCCCCAAGGACCTAACACCTCTAAGGTGGATTCTGGTCTCATGAACAGCCTGCCAGCCCCAAGCTCTGGGTTTTCAAACTTTTTTTCCCCTAATGTTACTCTCAGGATGTACAACTATACACTTACGATTAGAGGGAAGAAAAAAAATTGCAGCTATGGAAACGCTTCCCAACGCAGAGGACAGGCCAGGTTGTATTCTGACCAATCCACCTGTCCTCTCTAAGATCTTCCCCTGCCCCCTTTCAACTTCTCTTCACTTAAACCATCTAAACTGACTGAGATTTAAGCCACAGAGCTAGTGCAATGGGCAATGGATTTGCCTTGCATGCCATTGACCTGGTTTCCATCCTGATCCCTGGCACCACGGAGGGTTACCTGAGCTCTGGCAGGAGTGGTCCTTGAATGCAGAGCCAGGAGTAAGCCCTGAGCACTGCAGATTTTTTTTAAAAAAGCTTTTATCTTTATTAAATTTTCTAAGATTAACAAAGAACTGTTAAAAACAGAAAAGAGAGGGCTGGAGTGATAGCACAGTGGGTAGGGCGTTTGCCTTGTACGCGGCTGACCTGGGTTCAATTCCCAACATCTCACATAGTCCCCTGAGCACCACCAGTAGTAATTTCTGAGTGCATGATCCGGGAGTAACCCCTGTGCATCTCCGAATGTGACAAAAAACCAAAACAAACAAATAAACAGAAGTCAAGTTGGAGTGATATGGATTGAGACCTGGCACTCTGTTCCTTGGCTCTGCATTCCTATCTCCCCGCATTGGCAGGCTTTGTTTTCCTGACTCCTTAGTACCAGCCAGTTATCTCTGAAGGGGACATCTACGACCCCAAGATTCCTGGGGTCTCTTGCACTGCAAAGTGGGGAGAAGTGTGTCCAGCAGTGTGAGTCCTGCCCGTGTCACTGGGGCCCGTGAGCTGCCTGGGAGAGGCAGAGATGCCATAGATTCGCCTTCACATCAACACCCCCCAGGACTAGCTGAGACTCTGAAATCATGGTGATGCTGTGCCCACACCTTTCCTGTTCCTCCTAGGACCCCTCCTCCTTCACACAGGAATCCTCGTGTGACACAGATTCTGTGATCACCTTTCCCTACTGCTCTTCATTCTCTGACCCTCTCTTCCCCCCTTTATTCACTGTTCCCTGATGCCAGTTCCCAGAACTTTGTCCAGATCCTCACTCTCAATGTTCTCTGTGGAGTATTTTCACACCCGTGGGACCCAGTGGAATTTTAGCAGAATCTTGCACCTAATAAAATATTGTGCCATTAATTTATGCATGCAGTCTCTGCCCCCGCGCCTCGGTGTTCCTTCCCGGAGTCCCTTGGAGGGGAGCAGGTTGAGCTTTCCTCCCCGCCCCGGCCAGGGCTACGGCAGCCGGAGACCTCCAGGACCAGCCACCACCATGCTGAGACCACTCTCCGCACACCTGAAGGTACTGGCAGAGGGACAAAGCCACGCGGGTTCCGGGGCCGAGACCTCCAAGCCTACTCGAATTGGAGTCGAGCATCTTCCACCCAGATCCTCCAAATTCCAGTAGGCGGGGATCACACCCACCACCTGGCCCCCTGGCGCCGTGTAATCCCATCAGCGGCCAAGACTCAGAGACTATAAAATCCAGATCCCGGAACCGCGCGGCCGCGAATTCCTACTTTGGACAAACTTGCAGGCTGTCGAATGTAGCCTGCCCACAGGGCAGAGTCTGGCAAACTCCCCGTGGTGTACCAAATATGCCAAATACCAGTAACAATGATGGGTCTCATTCTCCTAAAGAGCCCTGAATATAATCTCAGGGCTAGGATGAAAGAGACGTTACTGGGGCCTGCTCGAGGCAATCGACGATTAACAGGATGATGAAATGAAATGAAAATGCATGCATACCTTTTACAAAGAGAGCAATTTTGCAACTTATTTTTCTTGGCTGCAATAGTTCATGAGCTCAATGACTGAATGTTTGAAAGTGCAGTGTAAGTTGTCTTGGTGTATTCGTGGTCTCAGAATCCTATGGAAATGTTCGCTAAGAAAGGACAGGCTTTGGCAGGTGAGTGCCTGCCTATATTCTCTTTCCTTCTGCAGGGCTGTCTTTTTTATTCTGATCATCATTTCTTTGGCAGGATGAAACTTGGGAGTGTTGGCAGTTGGGTGGGAGGGGACCCTGAGACAATGGTAGAGGAAACTGGGCCCTCTGGTGGAGGGTGTTGTATCCAGGGAACCCTATCAAGAACGGGAATGTAAACTCAATGCTTCAAAGTTAAAAAAAAAAATAGATCAAACTTGGGCTGGAGAAAGCTCAGTGCATTGTGGGGTCTGGTTTGGCACTAGAAGGCCCAAAGCACAGGGATTATCACAGTCCCTTCAGAACCTGCTGGAATAGCCTTGAATTTAGGCTCTAGGCCCTAAGCATCTCCGGGTATGGCTCTGAAGTCCAATAAAACAAGGCGAAACTTATGGGAAAGTGTATTCTTATAAATAGTAGTGTTTGATGACAAGAAATGAAAGAGAGTTACACGTGATGTAAACGTGATGTAAAAAGTCTAAGCTTCTGCGGCAGCCCAAGTTATGAGAGGCTCTTTTTGCGCACGTTCATTCTCTTTTACGACAGTCTGGTAACAAAACTCCTATTTAACATTTAGTGCGTCTCTTTGATTAGACTAATGGCATTTTGCTTTTCTGTTCATTTTCAATTTTACGTCTTCCATTTTCATTGTAGTAGAGAGTTTCATTCGGCTTTGTACTCTGATCTCTATTTTTTTTATTAGCATTTCTATGCTACTTTTGCATTGTTTACATAATTAAGCATTTTAAAACTTCTTAAAAATGTATAAATATTTGACTAAGTAAATAAAAATCTAAAGCATTACAATTTTTCAATGAATTAGAGGCTTAGAATTCCATGCAATTATTATAGCACATCTAAATATTGAATTTAGTATGAATAGGTGAAATATATTAAATTATACTATGTAGAAATTATGCTTAATTAAAATAACAATTAAACAAATGCATGGAAGCAAATGCAAATATTCTCATTCAGTGTCAACAGGTGTAACTTGGAGGTATCTTTTCGCATTTACTCTATAAATTTATTTGTTCACTGGCTGAACAATTTAACAAATCTATGGCTAATTAAACTAACTAGTCTCCAGTCCATGGCCCTCCCGTTGATCATCGATTTGCTCGAGCGGGCCCAGTAACGTCTCCATTGGAGACTTTGTTGTTACTGTGTCTGGCATATCCAATACTCTCGGTAGCTTGCTGGGCTCTCCGAGAGGGGCGGAGGAATCGAACTCGGGTCGGCCATGTTGGCCGCTTGTAAGGCGAACGCCCTACCGCTGTACTATCGCTCCAGCTATATAGATAAACTATGGTTGAGTTGATTGCAAATACATTTTAGAACAGCAATTCCATGAGCACAGGTGCCCTGAATTTCAACAACTTGCAATTTTTTTTGTTTTTTTTTGGGGGGGTCACACCCAGCGATGCTCAGGGCTTACTCCTGGCTAGGCTTGGGGTAACGTGAGTGGTGCTGGGGATAAAAACTGGATTTTGACTTTGCAAGGCAAGCACCTTATCTGCTGTATTCTCTCCCCAGCCCACTGAAAATGAATTCTTGTTTGATGACTGGTCCTTATAGAAGCCTGATAAATACTGCTTTCATATTATGCCGATGAATAAATTAGCTACTTAAGTCATCCCCCTTGAACCCATTCATCACATTAAGCGAAGTACCAATATTTACTGCAGTGTAAAACATTTATAACTCAACACAATCGTCATAAATAGTATGCGTCAGGTTGAAATTATGTCTTCTTTTATGTAACATTTGTCTGTGCTCCTCATAATAGCCCTTGGCATTTAAAATAAGATGATATATGTAATTCAAAACAAGTAAAGCTCAGTAATTCAGAATACATTACTTATTTTACTTTTGTTTCTTTAAAAGGAGCATTTTTTAAGGGAGGGGACAAGTGGCCTTGTTAAAGTAAAGGCATTTCACTGAGGCCAGTCTGTCCACAGGATTAATCTAACACATTTAGAAAACCAAACCCTTTCAAATGATGTTACTAAAGTAATTGGCATGTAGGTTACACAACTCTCCTGTGAAAGGGATGAAATGCTAAAAAGAGAATGTCGCATATCACTGCTTCCACAACAATAGCCGACACATAAAACAGATCCCTAATGAAACAAATCCTTGATCCTCTCAGAATCCATAAACCATTGCCACGGCATTTTAAATTTTCAGAATTCCATTATGTCTACAGAAATATTTGATAGAATAAATCAAAGTGAATTATTATTGCCCAACTGGCCATAGGAATAATTCATACTTTCCCAGAATGGAAATACATTTGGAAAGTATTGATTTTATATAAAGTCCATAAAAGTTCATTTGCACACACACATATATATATATATATGTATATATATATAAGCCAATGCCATAAATGTAGAAGGTTTAAATCACAATCTGGTGAAAGATCAGGGTAGGGAAGATGTTGTATCAGGTAGGGCAATGAGACTGACCTGAATTTGATCCCTGGCACCCCATTTGGTCCTCTGTAGAGCCAGGAGTACTCTACAGAGGAGATGTATCATTTGGAATACATCTTAATAAGCAAAGCTTTTCTCTCTTGGCATATGTAGTTTTAGAGACTCATGTGTCACAGCAGATTTTTTGTCTACAGAATTGGACAATACAAAGCTTAATACATTTGATTAAGCTTTTGAGATGTTCCTGTAAAATAATGAATGCTTGAGGCTGTTTTATTGTTTATATTCAAAATTATTCTAAAACTAAGTGCAAAATAATATTGTCAAAAACACTTTGAACAGTAGTCTTTGTAAACAAAAACAAAAATATTTTAAAATGACAGTCATTTTAGGGACACAATGAGATTATTCTTAGGTATATGACATACATAGGGATTTGGCAAACTCAAGCACACATTTATCATATATCATTCCTCAACTTATCTTTCTTTCATTAGCTTTCCTTCCTTCCTTCCATCCATTCCACGCATACATTTAAGCATTCATTTATTAATTCATATTCAGTGAACTATTACCGCATCCTTGCTAAGCCCCAGGGCACAAGTTAAGATACTGTGCTTCCTCATCTTGTGTGAAATACCCATTTCTCGTTTGTGGCCTTCAATCTTCCATACACATATAACTAGCTGAAGCATTTTCTTTTTTTTTTCTTTTTGGGTCACACCTGGCGATGCTCAGGGGTTACTCCTGGCTCATGCACTCAGGAATTACTCCTGACGGTGCTCGGGGGACCATATGGGATACTGGGAATCGAACCTGGGTCGACCATGTTGGCTGCGTGCAAGGCAAACACCCTACCCACTGTGCTCTCGCTCAGCATTTCCTTTTAATCAGAAAATTCTTCAAGATAATTTTACTCTTTAGAACATGATCGTTGTTTCTGCTGTGGAGGTTACACCAGTGACATTTCAGAGGCTTCAGAGTCACACAGGGATTGGTGTTCAGGAGTCAGTTCAGGAGTCACACGTTGCCGGGACCAAACCTAAAGCCTCACACATGCCATGTCTCTAGCCTAGAAAAAAATGTCTGGGGACCAGAGAGAGTACAGTGGTTAATGCATTTGCGTTGCTTGTGGCTAACATGGGCTCAATCCCAGCAACTAAATGCTCTCCTGAAGCTGTCAGGAGTAATCCTTGAGTGCAGAGCTAAGAGTAAGCCCTGAGGACGGCCAGTCCTGGCCCTAAAAATGAAACAGTAGTACTGGTAGTATAAGTAGCAGTAGTAGTAATAGTAGTGGTGGTAGTAGTAGTAGTAGTAGTAGTAGTAGTAGTAGTAGTAGTAGAGATGCGTTAAAATGCTTACTTTGAAAGAAAACATATTCTAAGAGAAAATACTCAATGACTTTAACTCAGAGATTCTGCCGTTTTCCCTATTAGTGCCAACAACCTGTCACTTGGTTCTGAAACTCAATAATTTTTTTTCCAAAGAACTCACTATCCACCAGTTAGCACAGAAATAAGTGAATCATCCAGCATCTCATTAATTGAACCTCACCATATAGTATTCTCACTCTTCTAAGCCCAAAATTTAGACTAGAGCTTATGAAAATAAAATAGATTCATTCATATTATGAGTTATTTTAAGAAGGAGATTCCAGGGAATATTCTGGGACCTTTAGCTCCTTTAGGACCTAACACTCACCTCATTCCACACTCATATCTGAGTCACTGACATTTTGAATGATTAGGCAGAAACACGACATTGACAGACAGAATAAAGCTGAAGTCTTTATGGATCTAGCATTAGTCCAAGTACTGTAATTAAACTGAAATGTATCGTCTTTCCAATGTTTCAACAACAGATTATTGTAAACAGTTCATACCCTGTTTGTGAATTTTTATACTTTGATAAGTAAAATTTATTTTAGGCACTGTGGTTCATAACACTCTTAATGATAGGGCTTCCTGCGTGCTACATCCCAGTTCCACACCCTCACCCTCTCTGCCAGAGTGCCCACTTTCCTCCACCATGGCCCCAAACATTTTTAACCAGGAAGTCTTTTAGTCAGTATGGCCTGTCTCTAGATATTCAATAACCAAAGTCTCAATAAAAATAAGCATCGTGCTACCAGTGCACATGCAAACTCTAACAGATTCTATACTCACTGTTCCCTCAGAGTGAAAAATTAAACATCTTATCCAATAGCAGGAGAGTCCCCAATTTTCTCTGCTGTGAAGATGGTGAATTGATAAAAGGGCATCAATAATTTTTGTTGGTTTTGATTCCACACCCAGCAGTGCTCAGGGACTACTCCTGATTCTATTCTCAGTCATCACCCTTGGTGGGGCTCAGAGGACCACATGGGGACTGAACCCAGGTCAACAGTGTCAAGGCAAAGTGCCTATCTGCCGTACTTTCTCTCCAGCCCTGGACGTTAGTGCTGAAGAACAAGTACACAAGTGCGGATAGAGAATGTGGGCAGACATACCGCATTTTATAATATGCCCAAAAGAAAGACCAACATGTATGGCTGTACCCACTTGGGGAAAATAGGGAAAACCCCTAAATGAACTCAATAAAATAAAAGTGAATATTTGGTCTTGAACAATGTGTACTTGTTTCCTGCAGGGAAGAGAGAAAGAAAATGGGGAAGAAAAAAAAATGGAGTTAAGTTAAAGTAAGGTGTTACATTAAATGATGAGTTTAAAGTGGTTTCATAGTGCCAGCTTAATCATTAACATTTTATTAAGTAACTTAATGAAGAAAGTTATTGCACCCAGGGTGTCAGGGTAAAGAGGCACCCCAGTTAGATTCTGGCATCATGTGTCCCCCGAGCTGTATTGGGACTAACCCCCACTGGTCTCCACACACATGCAGACGTGGTGAGATTGGAGACCCCTGAAAACTACCAGGATGACCCAGGAAACTCCCAGCACCACAGCCCAGAGGAGTGCACCTCCTCTGGCCCTCGCAGGCTCAGTTGGCTGAGGATCACAGGGAGACACCCCCAGGCCTCTGGGCAATGCTTGGGGACCCCTCCCCACAGATAATAAAAATCAAATAAATGACACAAAAAGGGCATTATAGGATTATAACTGCCATAAAAGGGCAAAAGCAATAGTAGTACTACAGCACGTAGGGCACTTGTCTTGCATGTGACTGACCCAGGTTTAATACCCTGCACCCCATAATGTCCCCCTCAAGCCCTGCTAGGAGTAATTTGTGAGCACAAAGCCAGGAATAAGCTCTGAGCACTGACTAGGTGTGGCCCAAAACACTGTCTAAAAATAATTATTCATAAGAAACAAAACTTAAAAAAATGAAATGTTACATCAGAGTGTGTGTTTGTGTGTGTGTATGTGTGTATGTGTGGGGTGGGGTGAGCCAAACTCTGCTCTTCCAAATTTCAAGTGGTGCAGAGCCACCAACACAGAACTCGCTCTTGCCCAATGACTCCAAAATTCAGGAGGCTTTTTTCATTAAGAGTATGCGACCGGAACTCCACCAATGACTTCAGAGTTTGAAGACAAACGCACAGTCACATGAAACTGTAGTGTCAAGTCGGCTGGCTAACGCTTTGGCATGCTTAATACTTGTCCCACTCTTGGCAGCAAACAGAAAGGAAAGCTCAGCAGAGAGAAAGAACATTGAAACCCAGAGTCGAGGGTTGATCACTGCAATTTCTGACAGTCATTCAGTGAGTGCAAATTCTACTGGGATTCAAGAGCTTTCGATAGGCATTCACCAGTTGGCTCTTATTGAAAGATGGGCGAGAGAGCCCACTTTCCCGAGCAAACAGACCAGGTACTCCACGGTCTCCAGCTACCCACGCATATACAAAGGTTGAGGGTACTTCTAGATTAACAAGTGAGTGCCGATGGTTTAAGCACTCTTCTCCAGATTGAGCTAAAATCAACTTCATAATTGCACAAACACACTGGTTCCAAAATAAGTCTGATATAACGGGAAGATAAGAGTTCAACTACGGAGGATTTTTCTTCCCGTGAGCATTTGCGCTAGATTTACCCCCAAATGAAGATGCAAATTCAAACACCATGCGGCAGACAGTGTTCTCAAAAGAGGAATTTTAAAACGCTGAAGATAAAATGAGAGGGAAGATAACCTGGGCCAGTTCTCTCAGAGAAGCTGCAACTCACCAAACCCCGAGTTTCTGGAAAAGGGTGAAAACGGCTTAGCACCTCACCCCAGGCAGAGACACAGTAGTGGGGAAATTATTTACCCATTCGAAAACAAATGATCTGACTAAATGACTTGAGTCATGACACAGTCTGGCTGTGGAAAGGAATCAGTGCCTTATTCCTCTTTTCTCCCTAGTTTCTTGGTGACCTCTTTTGTCCTGTGGAATCTTAAACAACAAAGGTACTTGAAGACACAAATTCAAAAGGTCTCTTTCACTTTGGTGTGGGGGTGCGGGGGGCGGGGGGGGCGGCGAAGAGTTGGTACCTGGTGGGTCCTTTCCTCCCGACAGGGCAGGTGACCCAAATGATGGGCACTGCTGCCCTCAGCCCTCGTCACTTGGGGAGATTGGAACTGGCCCTTTTTTGGTTTGTTTCCAATGTAGGTAAATGAGCTCTGCCAAAATTAACCTGTGTCACACATGCTGAGTGCCTCTTTCTAATGAGGCCCCGAGGAGGCGAGTTGGAGGAGCTATTTCAGCGGGTCCAAAGGCAATACCTAACACTCAGACTTTTAATTTCACTTAAGTGCGAGTCAGAGAAAGAGCCTCAGAATACACTTACGATATAAAGAAACCAGCTCAAATCATAGCATCACCGACTTAACAACACGAAAGGGCTTTCAGTGATGACCTAAAGCAAGTGATGACTGGGAAAAAAAAATCTTAAACCAGTCACATAGCATTAAACAGGCAAGTCTGTTAGTTTGAAGCGCTTCTTTGCAGTCATATCTTCATTTATCTTTAAAAAAATTGGCATCTAGGCTTTCTAATGCATGTTCTGGGAGGCAGCCATGGGACAGTGACCCTGGTGTCAGGGTCCTGCACAGACACTGCATTAAGGAACAGTAGATCACGCCTGAGTGATGTTCTTTCTTGTCTCTGCATCACATTCCTGCATCTGGACCTTCTCCTAAGTTGACTCCCTTGTTTGAGGAGAACAGACACTTTCCTGCAAAGGACACATGGGCAGCTGGCCGGCACATGAAAATGTTTTCTTGCTCATTTATTATGAGGAAAATAAAAAGAAAGTGAGAGGTTATTTCAGAGCAGCACAAACAGCATTTAAAACAGAAAAAGCCTGTAAAGACCTAGTATTGGTTAAAAAAGGAAATCTTCAGTTGCTGGTAGGAAAGCTCTCTGGATCAGCTTCTGTGGAAAAGAATATGGAAGTTCCTACAAAAGAGAAAGAAGAGCTTCCGTAATATCCTCTGGTTCTACTTCTTAGTATATACCACCTAAAGACCCTCAGAACACGAATTTCAAAACATGCATACACATCTGCGTTTGTTGCTGTGCTTTGTAGGATATCCAGGATATCAAAATAAACCCAAAGCCTGATGAATGGGTAACAAAGGTGTGGTCTCCTGCCACAGACGCAGGGTGGGGTGGGGGAATAGGGTATGAGGGTGGGAAGGCTACTAGGATCATTGGTGGTGGAGAATGGGCACTGGTAGAGGAATAGGTACTCGATCATTGTATAGCTGAAACCCAAGCATGAAAGTTTGTAAGTCTACAACTATATCTCATGGTGTTTCACTTAAAAAAAAAAAAAGCTCCACGATGGAATACTATGCAGCTCTAAAAAAGATGAAACCGTGCAGGTCACTAAAACATGGATGGAACTGGAGGACATCATGTTCAGTGACATAGGTCAGAGAGACAGAGAGAGGAGGACAGATACTAAGTAGAAAACGGTTCCTTTGGAGTTTCAAGGATAGCACTGCGTTGTGTGACTCAAGCATTAGGTGATCGAGAACCATTCCCCTGTCCATCCCACATGATGGACAGATGAAGGAACCGGGGGGGAATGGAGAAACACGGCCTCAGACTGGTTGGCAGACAGTTTATGTTTCTCTTCTCCCAAGTGTAGTCTGATCTTACAGCACAGTAGTCTGATCCTCTTACAGCACAATCATAGTCGTAGTTTTGGTCACAACCCCAGTCATCCTAGTTCCCTCTTCCTTGTCCTCATCGTAGTCCTCATCTTCTTTGTTCTCATCTGGTCCTTATATTCTTCATCTAGTCTTTATCTTTCTAGTCTCCTTCTTCTCTTCCCCTTGTCCCTATAGTCCTCGTCATACTTATCCCCCCTTACTGCATAGTTATATAGAAATCATGAAGGGTGGGGGTACACATAAGTGGGGTTGAACATTGTCATAACAACAAGCAAAGGTCAAGTCACTCCTCCAGGGGAAGTTCTGGGAGATTAACTCGAGGACAAAATCTCACCTGACAGTCCAAAACTCTAGATTACTAGGAGATCCACTCAAGGGCAGGATTCCATCCAGGGTGTATTTCTTTCTTCTTTCTTCAGCTAGTAATCCACTTAACCAATCATAGTAAATTTACTTATTATAATATTTCTAGTTATTTTTATGAACACAGTAACAGATATATTAAGCTTAAAGGTTGGTTCTTCCTGGGGACAACTCTCTGTATATTCCAGACCACAGTCCTCACGACAAGTTAGTCTTTCCAAACCCCAGCAGGGTCCTTATTCAGTTACTTCTTTTTGGGTCATGACAGAGTTTGTTCCATGACCATGCTCTTAACTTATTACACTTATTATACTTGTTATACTTGCACTTAGATTGTCTCTTTTCGATGCCCAGGTTTCCTACAGCTTGCCCTGGGTCTGACCAGTGTTCTTCGTGGGGACACTGCTTTTGGAGTGCTAGGAACTAAGGGAAAATGAGGCTTAAATATAGATGCCCAGTAAATATGTAAATATTTAATGCTCAGTAAATATGTAAATATGCCAAGTAAATATGGATGCCCAGGAGTAAATATTATTTTGGAGTCAATTAACTTCCATGTTACAAAGCATAGCATCAACTGTCCTCCTGTGTCTATACAAAAATGACACTGCTAAATAAGCCATGCAAATGACATAAAGGAAAGAGAAAAGAAAAATAAGATTATTAGTGCTTGATGGAATTGGGTGTGCCTCAGAGACACTGTTGTGGTAGTAACTCCATAAACTTAAGCTCCTTGCAGGAGGAGCAAGGACAACCCGATGTTATCCAGCATCTCCTCACACTCATCTGTATTGTGCAGAGAAAAATAACAATGGCCGAGATAGTACCGATCAGTGACAAACACTTGACCTGGATTACAAAACTGAGATTACCAAGCATGGGGACTAGGATGGGTGAGTGAAGAGAGGGACTAGAAGTAACTTCAGGGCAGTGGTGAGGGTCCCAGTACACTCTGGTGATGATGGGGGGGTGCCATAATTGTGCAAATCCCAGCATAAATGTTAACACAGCCATAAACATGTCACCTGAACCACTATAAAATAAACTAAAGTAAAATAACATAGTTCGGGGCTGAAGTGATAGCACAGCGGGTAGGGCATTTGCCTTGCACGCGGTCGACCCGAGTTCAATTCCCAGCATCCCATATGGTCCCCCAAGCACCACCAGGAGTAATTCCTGAGTACATGATCCAGGAGTAACCCCTGTGTATTGCCAGGTGTGACCCAAAAATCAAATCAAATAAAATAAAATAACATAGTTTCCTGTTTGTGTGTGTATTCTGTGCTTTATTCTACCATCCCTGCCTGTAGATCAAAGTCAAGGTTACTTTCCTGGTGTTAGAAGTATATATATTATAAAGTTTCTGCTCATAAAAATAGCTATAAAAATTGTGCATGTAGTATAGGTCCTTCAAAATATTTTTTATAATGATAATGAACATCTTCTGAAAAGTTAGTATCAATGAAAAGTCCAAAGTAATAATTTTCCCTGAACTCCTCTGAGCAAGTAATTTCTTCTGTATGATTAAGCCTAATTTTACAATACAGGCATGAATATCTATCGATCTATTACCTAGTATCATTTGTTCACTTATCATTACAGCACCCCTTCTTCCTCCACTCCCGTCTCTTCCCGCATGGCAGATAAAAGCTGTGGGAAACCCTGCAATTTGTCAAGGGGAAAAAAGGGCAATTGATGAAAATTATGCACTCAGGTAGACTAAAAATTAAATTATGTGGTAAATATTATAGATTACTTGAGTGGTTTATTACCAAAATAAATGCATGTGCCTATGGGCAACTCATTCGTCTGTGCCTATGGTTTCTGAGCATTATCTCCACTGCAGAAACAGTTCCCCAAGTTTGTACCTTTCACTGTACTCTTGAATGAGCCCCTCAACACCCCATAATGTGTATATTACATGTGTCACTGTAATAGACACATATTAATATGTATTAACATGTAATATGTGTCTATTACACAGAATACACCAGCCATTATGAGCTAGAAGTAATACCCACTGACAGCAACTATGGATGATGCTTTATTAATTAAACATACACACTTTGGAATGTATAAACTTAAAGCTCTCTTCTTTAAATTACTGTCAACCCTAAGCATTATAATAAGATATACATTCCTTTCTAATTAGAAAAGTTCCAATATACATATATACTATCTAATTTCTCACTCCTAGTTGTATAATACTCACTTTTAAAACCAAAATGATCATTGAACTCACTTACAACGAGGAAAAATAATAAAGCTGTCTACTGAACCACATGCTCTCTGAAACCGTTAGAGAGCAAATTGGACATCATACTCACCTGCCCAGACGCTCACCATCCAGATACCCATGGACAGAAACACAGAGCTCAATCATGCCAAATCACTGTGAGTGTGCTAACCAGCAGGCAACAACTTCATTTGTGTGTCTGGTGCGTGCTTATGACAGGGAGGTGAAAACAAAATGAACAAGGAGAAACTTTCAAGGTGACTTTTCTTCTATTCCTTGAATGCTTTCTAACATCAAAATATCACTGCTTTCTTTCCTTATGTTTTTGCTTTAAATTGAGTAAGAATTATTCATCCAAGCAGTTATTCTGTAATCTTTAATTGCCCTCAAAAATTAAACTATTGGGGCTGGAGTGTGATCGCACAGCGGGTAGGACGTTTGCCTTGCACGCAGTCGACCCAGGTTCGATTTCCAGCATCCCATATGGTCCCGTGAGCTACCGCCAGGTGTAATTTCTGAGTGCAGAGCCAGAAGTAACCCCCGTGCATCACCAGGTGTGACCCAAAAAGCCAAAAAAAAAAATTAAACTATTACACTTTTTGACTGTGGGGACCACAACTGGTGGTTCTCAGGACTTACTACTGCCTTTGTGCTAAGGGATCACTCCTGGCAGTGTTCGGGGACATTGTGTGATGTTGGGGATTGAACCCTGGCTTGTTTTGTGCAAGATAAACACCTTATTTATTGTACTAACTCTCTGCCCCCAAAATATTTCATATTGCATAATTTATTTTCAGTATTGAAAGGCACTGAAGGTAATTTGTTTTAATCATTTCCAAAGAGATATATTTGAAGTTCATATTTAAAATCCAGTGTAACGGCCACATAAAATGTTTTCTAATAAATGATCTTGTAGTATACAGGAAACAATATATTTCCAGTGTTTTGTAAATGCCTCCTCGCTTCATCA
Source organism: Sorex fumeus (assembly GCF_029834395.1). Classification (NCBI taxonomy): domain Eukaryota; kingdom Metazoa; phylum Chordata; class Mammalia; order Eulipotyphla; family Soricidae; genus Sorex; species Sorex fumeus. Next base: position 8,786,796 of record NW_026606157.1, read on the forward strand.
TTTAGTTACAATGAGTACATACAAATAAGAACATTCGTGCTTTCAAAGTGCTATTCCAAAGAACTTTGAGGGTCTCCTATTAATATTTACATTCTTTTTTTTTTTTTGCTTGATTTTTTTGAGTCACCTCTGACTGAAAAGGTCCAGAAAAGATAGGGCTGTGGAAGATCTAATGTGGTCAGTTGTTCAAGGTAAACACCCTACCCGATATATTATCATCTCTCCTGTCCAACATTATTTTTTTAAATTTCATTTATTTATTACTATTGAAGCAGCATGATATACAGTGACAAGCTTTCATATTTGACTTTCAATCATGCAATTTCAAACACCCATCCCTCCACCCGTGCACATTCTTCATCATCAATGTCCCTTTCCAACCCTCCCCCTGCCTCCATGGCAGATAATATTCCTCAAACTCTCTCTCTACTTTTGGGCATATGGTTTGCAATACAGATACTGAGAGGTTATCATGTTTGGTTCTTTATCTACTTTCAGCACACACACATCTCCCATGCCGAACGATTCCTCCAACCATCATTATTTCTAAACTCAAATTACATATACTACAAGAATGTTATGGTACCAAATGTCCCTATGATTTAATCTTATCTTTTCTCAACACAACAAACAGAATGTGGCCTCGCAGGTTTAACATATGAATTATGGGCTATGATGCTTTCAGATGAACATACTGCTCTCAAAAGTTTAAAACACACAAGAAAAACTGGTATTTTAATACAACTATCCCATTTAAAAATATCATTTTTCTGAAGTTATATTCAATATCATATATAACCTACTGTAGAATATTGAGACTTACTGGCCCAGCAGATTTTGACATGTTTCTTAGCACTCTTTGTTTCTTTCTTTCTTTCTTTCTTTCTTTCTTTCTTTCTTTCTTTCTAACAAATCAAAAAGTGGTAAGGGCTGGAGAGACAGCACAGCAGATAGGGCTTTTGCCTTGCACGTGGCTGACCCGGGTTCGATTCCCAGCATCCCATATGGTCCCCTGAGCACTTCCAGGAGTAATCCCTGAATGCATGAGCTAGGAGTAACCCCTGTGCATCGCCGGGTGTGACCCAAAAAGCAAAAAAAACAAAAACAAAAAATAGTGGTAAGTGTGACTCTGGAGGAGATGGAATGCTGAAAACAGGTATAAAAAAAATTTCCTGCCATAGAGGTAGGCTGGGGGGGCAGGGGGTAGGGCATGATAGAAGCCGGGGTGCTGGTGAAGGCAAGTAGTCACTGGTTAAAACTAGGGTTGGAACATTGTATGACAGAAACACAACCACGTACAACTTTCAAATTCATGGCGATTCAATGAAAATATAGTTGTAAGCAGAAAAGCACAAGCTACTCCCTCTAAACTTTTCAATTTATGGAAATAGCACTGCACAATAGCACTGTCCTCCCGTTGGTCATCAATTTGCTTGAGCGGGCACCAGTAATATCTCCATTGTGAGACTTCTTGTTACTCTTTTTGGCATATCGAATATGCCACGTGGAGCTTGTCAGGCTCTGCCGTGCGGGGGGGATACTCTTGGTACCTTGCTGGGCTCTCTAAGAGAGACGGAGGAATTGAACCTGCGTCGGCCACGTGCAAGGCAAACGCCCTACCCACTGTGCTATTGCTCCAGCCCGGCTGAAGATAATTTTAGTTTGGGGAATATAAATGAGATGAAGGAGCAAGCCAGGGGCTGGGAGCGTGAAGGATCATTGCAGGCAGACAAAAACCGGGAGAAGGAAGGTAGCTGAGGAGCCTGGTATCTGGTTGAGGCCAGGCTGGAGAAGATAGGAAGGAGGAGAGACAGAGGCAGGGTGGCGGGGTGGCGGGGTGGAACATTAAGGTGATATGCAGTGTAAAGTCAATGAAGACCGTCCAAGCCAGAGGTAGAGTCAGCTGAAAGTAAACATTATGAATATTATGGAAACCATCAAAGGATTTTACAGAATGCGGAGATAAGAAATGTGGAGTTTGGGATCCTCTGACTCACACTTGAGAGGAGAGAAAGGGAGAGTTTTCAGGAGTGAGTAGGATAACCCAGGGATGGGTGGGTCAATGAACTGGAGCGGTGGGGCCGAAAGGAAGAGGAGGCGCTGCTTGAACAGAAATCTCGGAGAAAGAACTCAGAGAGGATGCGCTCCTTGAAGGGAAAATCTTCGAGAAGGAACCCAGAGGAGTTCATGAGAGTTCTAGGTGGAGTGAGGATAGCGAGTTGGGAACGGTTGCAGCTTTTAGCTTGAGTAAGATATGGCAAATTCGGGAAATCAAAGGAACTGTTTTTTTTCCCAAAGAGTAAAGGGGGTAGCAGACATCAAGAAGGTATGTTATTTAAGGTATGTTGCCTTTCCTTGTGAGATGCTCAAGTGAAATCCAGAAGGCCAAAGGTGTGCACGTGTACCATTCAAGAGAGAAGTGAGCGGTGGCAATGGAAACGTGTGTCGGAAGAAGACAGGGTTCTTTGGTGTAAACTCTTGCCCACTAAGTACAGAACCACTCGAGAAACCCAATTGCAGCTTTCCCAACTTCTTCTTTTAAACTAGTAGGAACACTAAACTTCGAGGTGCCAGTCCCATACTCAACTCACGTCACCATTATATACTCACTTTTTTTTTCTTCTTACTGACTGCCAATCTTTGAAAAAATTCATTCCCTTTTCCCCTGCTCTTAATTTTGTTTCATTTACAGTTTGTTTTTTTAAACTCAAGCACTTATCTCACTGTTACACCTAGAGCTTGTTCATTTACTTTAATTCACATGAGTCACCTATGAGGGATGTGTTTACTAAGTATCCCCAAGGTAGAGATGAGATGATTTGTTGGTTTGGTTAGTTTTGGTTTTGGGGACACACACAGCAGTGCTCAAAGCCTACCCCTGGCTCTGCGCTCAGGGATAACTTCTGGAGGGGCTTAGAGGAGACCATATGGGGTACTAGAGATTAAACTTGGGTCAGCTGCTTGCAAAGCAAAGTTGTACTATATATCTGGATCATTTTTTTTATTTATCTCTTAATTTTTGCTTGTATAATGAGTGATAACTCACATATGCAAAGAGGCAGTATTCACACTGTGCAGTGTGGGGGTTCCTAGGTGAACCCATTCTGATCATTTCAAGCGATAGGACGGAAGTGAGCGGCTACAAACCATACACTTAGAGAAGATGTCTTCGAACTGAGAGCTGTTTATGTTTCCTTTTTCCTTTCAAGCTTTTTCTGTTCAGTTCTTCTACAAAATCAGAAGGAACAACAAAATCTGTTCTGCTTTAATGCTCTACCTTCTACCTTGAGAAGGAAGGAAGGAGGGAGAGAGGGAGAGAGGGAAGGAGAGAGAAGGGAGGGAGGGATGAAGGGATAGAAGAAAGGAGGGAGAGAAGAAGGGAGGGAGGGAGGGAGGGAGGGAGGGAGGGAGGGAGGGAGGGAGGGAGGGAGGGAAAGAGGGAGGAAGGGAGGGAGAGAAGCTGCCTTTCTCTTTTCACTATCTCTGCCAGTCCAGGCTGGACAATGTTGCAAAGAAAAACAATTCCTTCCATGGGTCAACACTCATTCTGGGGTTGATCTACAGAAAGATCCCGGTTCTCTTGCTTTACTGAACACATTGACTTGTTATTCGATACAATATTTGTCTTGTCTCTGATCAACTCGAGCTACCGAGATCTTTATTTAACAACATAATATTGTACCAGGCACTGGTTTCAAAATATTTCTCCTATTTAACTTCACTTAAGATAGCCCAAGCATGGGTTGCCGAGAAGGGACAGAGATGTAGGCACCTGACTTGCATGCAGACCACCGAGGTTTGATCTCTGGCACCAGCTAGGGTTTGTGCCCAGCACTGCTAGGAGACACCCCTGAACTCAGAACCAGGAGGAAGCCTCAAGCACAGCCCAGTGTGGCCCCAAAACCTAACAACCAAGACTTCAAAAGGCAATGCAGGGAATGCTTCCTGACTGTCCCTGACTTGCAGAACAGAATGAGGTTGAGCTGAGCAAGAAGAGGAGAAGCAGGAAACTCAAGGTCCACCCAGGCAGGTCCAGATTTCACATCCTCAAGGTCATGCCCCAAAGCCTGTGACCGCCTCTCCAGGAAAAGAAGGACATGGTTCATTTCTGTTTCCTGGCACCATTATGTATTATTTATTTTATTTTATTTCATTTTGGGGGGGCTCATACCCGGTGATGTACAGGGGTTACTTCTAGCTTTGCACTCAGGATTTACTCCTGGCGGTGCTTGGGGGGACCACATGGGATACTGGGGATTGAACCCAGGTAGGCCTCTTGCAAGGCAAATGCCCTACCCACTGTGCTATCACTCTGGCCCCCATTATATATTATTTAAAATAAAATTCATGGGGCCAGAGCAACAGTACAGCAGGCAGGGTGATTACCTTGCACACAGCTGACCTAGGTTCGATCCCTGGCATCCAGAAGTAATTCCTGAGTGCAGAGCCAGGAGCAACCCCCGAGCACCACTGGGTATGGCCCCAGAAGCAAAATAAATAAATATATTTATCTTATACATATTCTTAGGATGTGCATTCACTAGAAAGTTCCATATATTTACTCCTATAGTATATATCTTTAAAATTAGGATACAATGAATGAAGATTTGTCTTTATCTTATGCTTATTTTAGACTCAAGATTTATTGGATCTCTTATCTACATCAATACGGATGTTTCTATAAGTAAAGTAGTTGGCTTGATAGGAAAACTAGGTCTGAACTTTTAGATGAAACCGAATCAACAACAAGGATGATTAAGTCAGAATTCTGCTAACCTCATCAATTATTTTTTGTTATAGTAAATAATAACAAAGGTAGGTTTTTTATCAGTTTTTCATATTAAACATGGGTTATTGCCATTTACAAACCCTGTTGGTGCTATTCTTATCACCGAGGTTTGTTTATGTGCTTTAAAAAATGCAGTGCATTGTTTTGCTTTGGAAAAAAAAACTCCAATAAAATATAATTGCAAGTAGGTGGTGAAAGAGATCAATGGCCTGTAATTTATATTTCAATAGAGATCCTAAAATAAGCTGCTTTTAATTTTGATTTATTTTAGAGGATGGATTTTAAAGCCTTTCTTTGACAGACACTACAACCCCATACTAAAACAGAAACGGCTCAGGGAAAAAAATCTCACTCTCCCAAAATATCAATAAAATGAACAAGAAAAATTAGCTTCACAGCAGGGCCCTTTAATGAGACACAGAGGCAAATCAGACAAGGCAGATAATATGATGTCTTTTGGAATATAATAGAGAACAGAATAAGCAAGTAGAAAAGAAGTCCTAGCATTGCGAAAACAGGCTCGGTGGCGGGGAAGGATATCTTCCTGCCCATGGAGAGATGGGGGGCTACGTGTGTGCCGACAGCTTCTGGGGACTCATTGTGGCGTGTGTGTTTATGGCCCTGGGTGCAAATGTGTCCCCACACACTATTCTATGCAGAGTCTAGCAGGCTATCACAATTGTGAATAACAGCAAGTAAACATTATTACTGCAAACTGTGTTTCTATGAAAAGACAGAAAGTTTCTGATGTTAACATTTCCCATGGAGACAGATGAACTTCTTTCCCTTGAAAAATGAAAGAGAATTTTGGAGGATTACAAACTTAACTTCCATCACAAATGGTCACAACGCCATAAAAATATAGGATCCCTCGGGTTCACATTTTTCTCAAATAAATAAGAGCTATTTTTTATGATGTTAAGCATACATGCTAACTTCTTTTGTAATACTGTCAGTTAAGAAATAAGATCCTGGCATAGAGAATGCACTATTTTAAAATGCCTATATTGGGGCTGGAGCGATAGCACAGCAGCAGGGCGTTTGCCTTGCACGCAGCCAACATGGCCGACCCGAGTTCGATTCCTCCGCCCCTCTCGGAGAGCCCGGCAAGCTACCGAGAGTATCTCACCTGCACGGCAGAGCCTGGCAAGCTCCCCGTGACGTATTCGATATGCCAGACACAGTAACAACAAAGTCTCCAATGGAGACGTTACTGGGCCCGCTCGAGCAAATCGATGATCAACGGGAGGGCCTTTACTTTACTTTTTACTTTTATATTGGGGTAAACTTTTATTTATTTATTTATTTGAATGAATCACTGTGAAATACAGTTACAGACTTACAAACTTTCGTGATTCCATTTCAGTCATACAATATTCAAGTACCCATCTCTCTGGACTGGAGCGATAGCACAGCGGTAGGGCATTTACCTTGCACGCAGCCAGCCCGGCTGAGCCGGGTTGGATACCTCCACCCCTCTCGGAGCCCGGCAAGCTACCGAGAGTATCTCGCCCACACAGCAAAGCCTGGCAAGCTCCCTGTGACATATTCAATATGCCAAACACAGTAACAACAAGTCTCAAAATGGAGACATTACTGGGCCTGCTCGAGCAAATGGATGAACAACGGGAGGACAGTGACAGTGACTCATCCCTCCACCAGTGCCCATTCTCCACCACCAAAGTTCCCAGTATTCCTCCGGCCACCCCCACCCCTTCCCACCTCCTGCCTCTGTGGCAGGCACATTCCCTCTTACTCTCTTTGTCCTGTAGGGTGTCATAGTTTGCAGTACAGGTACTAAGGGAAAATCGTGTTTGGCCCACAGTCTACTTTCAGCACACATATTTGGGGTAACCTATTAGATAATTTCACTTTCTTACTGTCCAGTAACAAAATTCACTTCAAAGAACTGCTGTTGGAATTCATCATCAACTCAAAAGCAAAGATCATTGTTACCCTAAGTTACATCTTTATAATATCAAACTTTTATGCTAAGTTCTCATACTGGATCAGGTCTTTAGAGGTAGATTTTAGTGATACAGTGAACAATTATGTGAGAAGGACAGAAAATGAACAGGGTAGGGTCACTTGCCTTTCATGTGGCCAGTAGGGTTCAACACCCAGTATCACCTAGGATCTCCTGAGCACCACCAGGGGTCACACCTGAATGGTCACAATACTGCAGGGTGTGGTGCCAACATCCCCCTTCCAAGAATATTAAATGGAAAATGTAAATCACTGCCTCCACTATATTTTTGCCTAGCCACACAATGCAGCTAATACCAATCATCTGCTCATTCAACATGTACTATACACTTATTGTCACACCAGGCACAAGGCTTAACTACACAATGTTAGACGTCAAAGGGGACGTATGTAAAATGTCTCAGGCCTGGAGAGATTGGTAGGGGCCTAGCACCCCCTGAGTTCAATCCTAGTATCTGATCCTCAACGCACTGCACAGGAATGCTCCCTGTGTGTAGAGCCAGGAGGAAAGCCCTGTGAAGAGAGGGATATGACCCAGAAAGCAAAACAAATAGAAGCGGTCTATTGTGGAGTAATAAAGATAAAGATTAGGGTGGCAGAGAAGAAGGTGTCTAACTGGAAATTTTTGACTTTCATAGGCTCCAGAGAGCCATGACTCTTCATTTATATAAACCTTCCGCTAGGCCTACAGATACCTCTGCAATCAAATAACCCAAGTCATACTGGGATAGCTTCATCCCAGAGTCCAGGCCTTCTCCGAGTCACACAGAGAGGCCTGGGAGCGTGAGAAAGTATCTACACCTGCACACAGGGAAAAAAAAAAAAAACGGTACCTGCGAGCTCAGAACCAAGTGTAAGGACAATGGCTTGGTCTCAGCATTTCTAAGTCCAGCAGTTAGATGGCTGCAGACAATCCCCTGCGCCCACAGTTTCTCACTGGGGCTACGATCGGTGTCTGAAAGAAAGGCAAAAACGAAAGGAGAGGGGTGTGAGAGAGTACAGACAGCAGGGAGCATGCCTGCCCTGTACTGGGGGGAGAGGTGTCTCATCTCTGGCACCACCTATAGTGCTCAAAAGCACTGACAGGAGTGATCCTTGAGCACGGAGATGGGACTAAGCCCTGAGTACTGCCAGGTGTGCCCAAGACACCAAAAAAAAAAAATAAGAAAATTAAAAACAAAACCACTTTAGAAAATTCCTGGGGATGCTCAAAACACAAGGCCAGCCTCCTTTGCAGCCCACGGAATAGCAAGACACAGGGACAGAGAAAGGCATCTGGGGTGAGTGGCCAGGGGTGGGCAGGAACAGAGCCACGGGGACCCTGCATGGACCTTGGGGGGGTAGAAACTGGAAAAGGGGGTCACACCACACCCCAGAGGAGGAAGGGCCTCCTTCCCCAAGCCTGTGTCATCACCACAACAGAGCCGGCCCACCACAAGGGCCTCTGCGGATTAAAGCTTTCCTGGCGCTGGGCAAGACCCCAACTCTGGGTCCACTCAGACACCAGACACTGACTCCGGTTGACCAGACCGGAAGACTCGTGGCAGATGATGAGGGCTCAGAACACTCTGCCTGCGTGTAAACGAAATCTCTCTCCATGGGGTGTTTTTCTTTTTTTTCTTCTTCTTTTTTTTTTAATACATGAATTATCAAGTTGTGAATACATATGGCACAAGATACTCTTCCCAATTATAAAAAATAATGGAATTTGGCTTTTGATCGCAGAGTGAGTCTATTAGCCAAAGCGATGCTCGGGATGCAGAGGACACGGCATATTGGGATGTCACTAATGAGAGGCCGCTGCCAAATCCCGGCACCTCCACCGTGCCGCCGGCAGGCAGCGCAGCGATGAATGCAGGCAGAACCGGGGCGTGCGCCCCTCCCCCGGCCGCCAGCACAGAACCTGGGGCTTGGCAGAGAGCCCCGCCCAACCCCAGCACCATCTCTATCTCTGCAGGGGTGGGGGGGCCCGGGCAGAGCGACACGCAGCGAGGGTGCCCTGGAAACAAGGGGCGATGCAATTTGCTGGCCAGGGACAATCCTTTCAAATAATACATTTATTTGGGCGCTTGAGCCCTACTCAGTGGTGCTCAGGCCTTGCTCCTAGTGCTGTGCTCGGGGGTGGTCAGAAGGAACAACAGAGAGCCACTCTCCCCCGTCAGCTTGGGGCCGCACTAGGAAGCAGCCCGACTGGGTGGTAGGGGGTGTTGCACCCGTTCCCGCATGCACCCAGCGGTACCCACTGCCATACGCAGGGAATGGGACGCCTGGAGTTTCCCTTTCCACAGAGTGAAGGAGGGACTCAGGGGGTCTGAGGGTCACAGTTGGGGTCGAAGAGCTTCGACAGAGAAGGATACGCAGTAGAGGGGCATGGATAGGAGGGTGTGTGTGTGTATGTGTATGTCACTGCAGGAATGGGTGTTTGTGTGTGCGTGCAAAGGTGCGAGGGAACTGGAGCATGTGTGTGTGTGTGCATGGGTCTGTAAGTGTGTGCATGAATATGAATGTGCAGGAGCACCATGGGTGTGACTGTGTGAGTGTGCAGGAGCGTGGATGTGGATGTGTGCATGCCAGAAGCGTGTGCTTGTCTGAGTGTGTAAGTGTGTATGAGCATTTGGGAGTGTGTGTGTGTATGTGTGTGTGAGTAGGTCAGAGTGTGAGCTGTCTGTGAGTGTGAGTGTGCAGGAGCACTGGGTGTGACTGTGTGTGCATGTGCAGGCATGTGATTGAGTGTGTAAGTGTGGGTATGAGCATTTGGGAGTGTGTGTGCGTGTGTGCGTGTGTGAGCAAAAGTCTGAGTGTGAGTGCCTGTGTGGGAGTGGGAGTGTGCAGGAACACTGTGTGTGTGCAGGAGGTGTGTTCTTGTCTGAGTGTGTAAGAGTGGGTGTGAGTATTCGGGAGTGTGTGCATATGTGTATGTGAGAGTAGGTCTGAGTGTGTGTACACATGCAGAAGTGTGGTAGTACATGTGTTGGTCCAGGCATGCGCATGTGAATCACAACAGTGAGTGTGAATATAATTTTACATATGCAGGAGCCTGTGTGTGCATGGCTGTGTGAGGGTTTGAGGGTGAGTTTGAGTGTGTGTGAGTGTGTGTGTGCAAACGTGGACATGGATATAAATGTATGTGTCCAGAATAGTACGTGTTGGAGTGTTTGAGGGTGTGAGCTGATGGGTGTGTAGGAGTGTGTGTGTGTGACAGTGCAGGAGGATGTAGGTCACGTGTGTGAGGATCTGAGGGTGTGAGTGTGACTGTGGTATGCAGGAGCATGTGTGTTTGTGAGGGTGTGAGTGTGCGTGTGTAGAAGTGTGTGCGCACAGGTGAGCATGCGCATGCATGTGCAGGAGTGCTGTGTGTGTATGTGTGTTTGACGATGGGAGTGTGTGTGTGTGTGTGTGCAGGCGTATGTGTGTGCTCGCGTGTGAGTGTGTCAATATGCATGCGTGGAGGTATGTGTGTGCATGTATGAGGTTGTGAGAGTGTGTGCAGGTGTGTGTGTGCATGAGTGTGAGGGTCTGAGTGTGTGTGTGTGTGTGTGTGTGTGTGTGTATGAGTAGGCTGGGCAGTGAGCAGGAAGAACACATTCTAGGCCCCGTGGTCGCCTCTTCTCAAGGTGATGTGGCCTCAGGGGCCCTGGCGATCCATGGTCTTCAGCCCACCAGTCTCAGAGTAAAGCTTCCCTCTGAAAGTCTGTTGGGCCAGGGCAGCTGGCGGGTGGGAACTTCACAGAGGAAGGAGGGAGCACTCTGAGATATGAGGGGGAGGAGGAAGACCCCGGAGCTATGTGCAGCTGCCTCGGCTGGGGCTTAAAATACTGAAATTTCCATACTGATGAGAAAGAAGGGACCAGCTCCTAGAAACGAGAAAAAGCCCCAACCCCGGCACTGCTAAGTCTCAATCATCACACCCCCCACGGGACTTTATTACAAGCATCCTAGGAATTTTTTTTTTCCCAAAAGGAACTGCTTCCCTCTGAAATCTCAATGCCTGCATTTGCAGAGCAGAAACCTCAGACACTCCCAAGCGGGCTTCATGGGGGGAGAGAGGAGAAGCCCTGTGGAAAGTAAGGTGGGCAGGCGGGAACCCGAGGCAGGTGGGGGCTCTCCCGTGCATTCTGGGGTCTCCCGGGCACAGTTCCCCAGCCAGGCACACACCTGTGCACTGTGGAGGTCTCAGCCATAAACCTCACCGCATCTCTAACCTGACAATCTCATAGCATGGAAGGTATATCTGCACACAAGATAGCTTCAAGTGCGATGCATGACCCTGAACACGTCAGGGCCAACTCCCCTGGCTGCTGGGGCCTCCCTTTCCATCACGTAAGGGGGGAGATTGACGTGAACCCTGAGAAATCAGCGAGGTTCCAGCTGCTTCCGGGGACCCTGGCTCCAACAACAGCATCCGGCGTATCAGATCAGAACCCTAGGACCTTACATGGTGCAGCCTTTCCTGCCCACTCAGGTCAGTGAGTCCCGCCTTCCTTCCTGGTCATGGCTGAGGGGTCCTCAAAGAAGAACAAGGTTGGGGGGAAGTTCTGAGGCACCATTTTCAGTACTGGCTGCAGAGAGAGATCGCCTAACACACTGGTGTCACTGTCACTGTCCTTCTGTTGTTCATTGATTTGCTCGAGCGGTGCCAGTAACATCTCCATTTTGAGATTTGTTGTTACTGTGTTTGGCATATCGAATACATCACGGGGAGCTTCCCAGGCTTTGCCATGTAGGCAAGATACTCTCGGTAGCTTGCTGGGCTTTCCAAGGGGGGGCAGAGGAATCGAACCTGGGTCAGCCGGGTAGGCCACATGCAAGGCAAATGCCCCACCTGCTGTACTATCACTCCAGCCCATTTTTAAGATAGATAGATAGATAGATAGACACTTAGACCCCATGGGAAATCTAGTAACTCAGAATTTCAAGATGTGAAGCCCAGACAATTTTACAACAGCCTCTGAATCTGGTGTTTGTTATAGTTCAAAATATGGAGGTATCACCCACAGGCACCCACTTTTCGCCTGTAGTGGAGGCAACCTATTCATGAAGTAATGATTCTCTTGGAAACAGATGGAACATAAACTCTTGGGGACCTGTGGAATTGGATTCTTAGGAAGTGGCAGTCCCCAGGATCTTCATGGGGACTAGATGGAATCCCTGGTCTAGCGATGACTGAGGAAGGATTCTTTCCTTCACCTCACTCTCTCTCTCTTCCATCTCTCTTCCTCCTCCTTTCCCCCCTCCCCCTCCTCCTCTTCCTTCTTGACATTCTCTTCCTCCTCCACCTCCTCCTCCTCCTGCTGCCTTCCCCTCCCTCTCTTTTCTCTCTCATAACAAGACAGAAATAAATCATTTTTCAGGCTAATAAGAGTCAAGACTCTGTAGAGAAGAGGATTGCCAAGAACAGACAGGCAGCTATAGATTACTTAGGAATGCTAAGGGTTGCACTAGTCACTTTTTCTCTGACAAATCCAACTTCAGGAAGTGCTTATACAGCCTAAGAAGTACTTGATTGAGAGGTAGTACTGGCAGACTGCCTAAAAAGCCCAAACTCACAGTGCTCAGCCACCCGAACGTGCAGGGAAGAATGTGAATACAGTAAGCCTCCTCCTAACTGTCCTTCCAATGATACTTTAAAACTTGACATGGCAATCGGTGTCCCTCCTCTCCGTCTCATTTCTGGTTTCTTGTTTTCGCCTGCTTTGTTCTGTTCTCTCTCCTTTCTCATAGGATAGGAATTCCAGCACTTTAAAAAAATCATGTTTGCATTTGAACTTCACAAATTAGGTGACAGCCAAATTGGGGGGGGGGTTGCAGAAAGGAGGAAAACAAGGCAAAACCCAACAAAAGCTAGGTCATAATCCCAATAGTGCAATGGTGCAACATGTTTGACACTGTTTCTTGGACCCTATGATGTGCTCTGGGAAGCTGACTACAGTGATGGTGAAAGTGGGAGACAGCAAATGCCCATTTACAGACTCTGCAAACATCATCATACAATCTACACATAGTCTTATGGAATATGTAACCAGGATCTCTATGTACCATGTGCACATAGTTTATATGTAATGTATATACATGATGTATATGTAGATATACAGTCTATGCATGAGATATAAGTTTATAATATATGGTCATATTCCATAAATGGTATCTACATGTAGTTAATACGGGAAATGCACAAAGCCTTTATATAATTATACACATATGTGTATATATGCATATATGATGTCAATACATATCACTGTATTGTGTCTATGTATGTCTCTATGTCTATATACATGCCTGTATAAATATACATACAGTGTATATATACATACCGTCTCTATTATATGCACATTCAGCATTATATAATACATGCAAGGATAGTTTATTTGCAATGCATGCACTGCCTGTATGTAATATATAGCCTATATGTAATAAATGTTCTAGAAAATGTAGAATATTTTATATAGGATATTTAATATATTTTCTCTATATAATATATTGTGTATAGACTATTTTATATCTGCCTATGATATATAACATATTTTATGAAAAGATTAATGTGGATAATATATTACAGGTATTATATATATTATGGTGAATATATAAAAGTTTATTCCATTTATACTTGTACATGTTATCATATAGAATCTATATATTCATGGCATATATACATGCTTGTGTGTATGTTTTTACAGAGAGTCAATATATGCAGAGACATATGCAGAGAGAGTCCATGTGAGTGATATAGCATCTTTCTGTGCACTGAGCTCATTACAGTTTATTCTCCTCAGTAACACTGTTGGAAGGTTCTGGCATTACCCCCCATTTCAGCTTCAGAAAGGAAGGTAACCTAGGGGTTATGTAACTTGCTTAAGCTCCCATAGCTGACTAATACATAATACATGTTAGAACCGGATTTCAAATATGGGCCATCTGATTCAAAGTGACTTTAATCACTCTGCTTTGTGTCTCATCTGGAGAGTACACTCGGAAAAGTCATGATAAAGCTCCTAGAAAAAAATGCAAATGTGGTATTTTGTCAAATACGCTGTAACACTTCATTGTTATTACCGAACAAGAAGACCCTGGGGACAGTAGGTGTCAGAATAATCGAGAAATAGAACTCCAGGCTCCTGTCTCCTGAACATTCTCCTGCAACCCATCCAACTTTGGATTTATAGCCACGCAAGTATTTCTACATGTGAGAGTTGTTTTTATATGAAAGGTGAGTATGTGTGTCCTCGTCTGTCCCATCTGCCCACTTCAGCTCAGTCTTGGGGGATGTTTCAGAGCCTGTTCCCAGGGGGTGGTGTGGGGGCAGGACATCAGGCCCTGAGAGTGCCATCACTCTCTCAGGCAATGCTGACACAGAGCTGGGGCAGTAGACTCCTGGCAAACCAGTGAAGGCATCCTTCCATTTCGGAAGACAGAGCTGGAATGGACTATGGACTCTGTTCGCATCTGTGCGTGATGATCTTGCCAGAACACCAGCGAAATCCCTCTGAAGGAGCTTTGTCATTTGTTTCAAGGTGTGAGTGACATTTAATTTTGCAAACGGTGAGCAGTTGCCATATGGGCTCCAGAGTAAGAGAGACATGGGGGACAGTAGGGCACACATGCCCAGGCAGCCCACCACTACACAGCGGAAATTGTAATGTGTCCATATACACAGTCATGGCAAGTCAAGTGTTCGGGGGAAGTTCATCTCTAAGACCTCATTTCTTTCTTGGGTCTTGAGCCCATTTAGAGAGTCTAACTACCTTTGACAGACAAGATGCCAAAATAAAAGCTTGATTTTTTTTATGTTGCAGTTATTTGTTCCATGGATCCTTGTTTCATCAAAATATTGAGAAATAAAGAGTTACTAGGCAAAGAACAAAGCCAGAGGCTGATGGGGTTGAAGGTCGCTACAGTGCGGGGAGCACTGATCCTCCAGCGCCCTCTGCCTCTCACTCAGGGCAAAAATAGGGGTGCTGTGCCCCAAAGGGAACCCCGTCTTCACTCAAGAACACTGAGGAATACAGAGTCTTATACGATAATTATCGATGCTCAAAGTTGAAAATGACTTAAAACAACAACAACAACAAGAAACAGGTAGGGCAAATCTGGCCCTTTAGTTTAAAAAAAACTTGAAATATCTCAGTGGGGTTTGTACTTGACCTTATTCTCCTCCTAAGAACTTAGATTAAAGACAAGAAAGGTCAGAGATTGCACACCTACTATGTGGCATCATGCTCCAGGCCACCCTGCCATGTGGACAGCCCCTATGTGCTAGACAGGGAAGCAAAGGGAGGGAGGGAGCACGGGTCCCAGATCACCCAGTGGGTATCTCAGAAAGGTCACTCAAATGCCAAAGTCCTTGTCTCCTATCTGCTATGGGCCCCACCAGCACAGGAGGAAAATTTGAGGACAGTCTGAGGACTTAAAACTTTCTAAACTGGAATTTGACACGTACTGAGCAAAAATGGACAGAAAACAACCGTCTGTCAGCTTATCAATAATACCAGAGCAGTTCTTACCACGAATCAAATATCCCGAATGTTGTCAAAGAAGCTAAAAGACCCTGCGTGCAAGTTAACACAGAGCGAACGCGACATTCCTTCTACAACTGAATGGTGGCGGCTTGTTCTTTCATCAGAGACCGCCAGCTCTCTTTATCCAGGACGAACAGGGGAAAGGAACTCAAGTAACGAGCAGGATCCCAGCATCCCTCTGCTCAGCTCACACAGGGCCCTGTGGGAACAGGGGCCTGCAGCAAGAAATCCACTATTTGCGGGGTCTCCACTGACTCTGCATCCCCTTAGCTGCCCAGTGTGTGAGTCACTCACCAGGAGGGCTGAGCTAGCGTGAGAGACAGGCTCTCAGGGACAAACTTCCCTTTCCCTCTGCTTCCCACAGGAGAGTCAGAAGGTTCTGGATGCGGAAGGGCACCTGCCCTGCAGGCACCTCATGGATACATCGGATGAGTCACTGGGCTCAGGAGACATTGGGTTCTCTCATCTTCAACACCAATTCTGTTGACTGAGTTCCCCTGAAGCGTCCTTTACATGGTACCGGCGCACTGGCAGTGGCCTGGCCTTATGAGAACCAATTTGGTTTCCATTTTCACTCATCGGGGATGGACAGAGCTAAATCAACTCCACTCCAGGAGCTACGGTATAGTTGAATAGCGTCTACCCTGGGCACATAGAAGACCCAGTGCCTCTCCCTGGGACCTAACTATGACTTGAATGTGGCTGTCATTACGGGCTCACAGATGCAAACTGCCTTGGACTCATTTCTTCTCGTGTTAGAAAGGACCATAACCCTTGGAGAGCTGAGGCAACTGACTGATATTACGTCTGAGAAGAATCTAGACTAGTGCCCCGGCCAGCCTAAGGAATGAAAAGTTATTGGTTGTTATTATAATAATCGTCACTATTGTTAATTTAAAAGACAGCAAAGATATGTTGGCTGCTATTTGAGGCTCAGGTAGTTAAGAAACTACCTTCAGCAACAGAAAAGTTTCGTGGGTAATAAAAAATGATTTAATAATAAATAATAAATAAAATAACAAAAATAAAAATTAAGAATAAATGATAATAATAATAAAATGATAAAATGAAATAAAATGGTTAAGAAACTACCTTCAACAACAGAAAAGTTTGGTGGGTAATAAAAATGATTTAATAATAAATAATAAAAAATAAAATAACAAAAATAAAAATTAATAATAATCATTAATAAATAAAAATAATAAAATAAAATAGTTAAGAAACTACCTTCAACAACAGAAAAGTTTGGTGGGTAATAAAAATGATTTAATAATAAAAATTATTGGGGCTGGAGAGATAGCACAGCAGGTAGGGCGTTTGCCTTGCACATAGCTGACCCGGGTTCAATTCCCAGCATCCCAGGAGTAACTCCTAACTGCAGAGCCAGGAGTAAACCCTGTGCATCGCCAGGGGTGACCCAAAAAAAGCAAAAAAAAATAAAATAATAAAATAATAAATAATAATAAACGGTAATAATAAAATAATAAAAATAATTAAAAATGATTTTCAAAGAATCTTTTACATACCACCCCTCCGCATAGACTGTTGTCTAGAGGGGTTCTGTGTACAACTTCCACAAGTCACAGTGCCAGTTTGGGGCAATGTAAAATAGACTGTCTTCTGATTCTTGAGTGGACTCAGATCTGTTGCCTGGTACAGGCCTTATTTAGAATGTGGAACTAGGTGATCATGCATAGGTCAAAAAGCAAAGTGATTCTGTCAGCAAAAAATCTTCTTTGAATGTTCTCCCTAAGATTTCTGAAGCCAAGAGGTATGAGTCAGGAGGTTATAAGTGAAATTCCAGTGAGCAGGAACTTTCCTGCAGGACATCAACGCGCTGGTGAACCACGGCAGAATTCACCGAAGACAAGGAAGGGAAAGGACAAATGCAGAAATCCAGGGGGTCTCTGGCAGCTTTGGGCTTCTTTAGTAATACTACACAAGAACACTTAACTACATGCAAGAAATCAGACACTTGGCCACCTCTTTCAAGATCAAAGCTGTAAAGCAAAATGATTTGTGGGAAGAACAAAACACTCAGGAACAGTGTAGCTTATTTTGGAGAAAACAAACATATTAGAAGCTCCAATTAGGATTTTATTGTTGCTGATGGAACCGGAAAGGAATATATACGCAACTGAGATTTTTTCCTTCTCACCTAAAGCAATTGTCAATAAACATCAAGTTTTCTCCAACTCATCTAAAAAAAAATAAAGACTTGATGTTGATCTAATTCACAAAGTCCTACGATGTAATTTGGGAAAAAAACCATATTTCCAAATGGTTAATTCCCACAGAAATACTACATTTACCCGGATTATAATTCACAAAAATGAGGAGCTATCTCACAAAAAGCAGCTAAGAAGTCATTCCACCACCCCAAAGGCAAGACAACCAAGTGAGAACTTGGTATTCTTCTTCATTTTCTAAGAGACGGAGTACTTGTTTGCCCCCTTTGGGTTATGCTCAGGTTAGTCGAAAAGGGAAAAATTCCAACAAACTGATAGACGACTCTACTCCTGATAAAAATCTTTCAAACCTTCATTTTTTCTTTTCCTTTTGCAGAGCTTATGCTGCCATCCTTTATGTATGAAGACAGCACACTAGTGTGAGGACACAGTGCATTTAGTGAATGTGGAAAACGCCTCCACATCTCTCCCTGCAGCTAAACTTATGACACTCCTGAGCCAAGCAAGGGAGGGCACAAGAACCCTTGTCAATCTCCTAATCTATGTTCTTTACTAGAGACGAGATGCCCTATCAGGCGTTGTAAATGGATGATTGAATGATTATTTTAAGTCTAATGCCACATATTGAAATTTTCTTATATATATAGACTGTTAAGAAAAAATCTTTTCTTACAAAAAGTGCCAGGTTGGATGGAAATGATTGTATAATGAGTAGGACACTTGTTTTGAATATGGCCGGCCTAAAATCAATCTCTTTTATATATAATCATTTTATATTTTTTTATATTTATATAATCATTTTATATATGGTCCCCGAGTCTACCAGGAGTGATCCTTGAGCCAGGGGTTGGATAAGCACTAACACCTGGAGGGTGGCTCTCAATCAAACAAACAAACGAAGTGCCAAGTTATTTCACTGTTTTAGTTTTGTTTTTCTAGAGCACTTAATAAGTGATGATTTAGGGTCAGAAACATAGGGTTTAAGGTACTTGCATTCCATGCAACTGACTCTCACTGGATTCTTTAAATTGCATAAGGCCTGATGAGCACCACAAGGAATATTCACTGATCAAAAGGCCAAGAAAAGCCCCTGAGTATCACAGGCTGTGGTCCAAATCACCCCCTTCCCCCAAAAGACTTGATGCTGGAGAAGTGGCCCAATGAGCCAACACATTCCTCACAAGTATCGAGGACTTGAAAGTCCTGGGCTTACTCTCCAGCTTCCTGCCTTGCTCTCCCAACCCTGATTGTTTTATTTTATTATTTTAAATTTTTTAAAAATTTTTATTTTTTTAATGAATCACTGTGAGGTACAGTTACAGACTTACAAACTTCCGTGCTGGGGCTGGAGCCATAGCACAGCGGGTAGGGCGTTTGCCTTGCACTTGGCCGACCCGAGTTCAATTCCCAGTATCCCATATGGTCCCTTGAGCACCGCCAGGAGTAATTCCTGAGTGCAGAGCCGGCTAACCCCTGTGCATAGCCGGGTGTGACCCAAAAAGAAAAAAAAAACTTTTGTGCTCACGTTTCGGTCACACAATGATCGAGTACCCATCCCTCCACCAGTGTGCATTCTCTACCACCAATGCTCCCAGGATTCCTCTCCCCTTCATCTCCCACCCCACCCCCTCTGTGGCAGGCACATTCCCTTTCTCTCTCTCTCTCTCCTTCAGAGTGCTGTGGTTTGCAATGCAGGTATTAAGTGGCCATCAGATTCGGTCTATAGTCTACTTACAGGACGCATCTTCCATCCCAAGTCGTCCGTCCAAGCATCATTTACTTGGTGATCCCTTCTCTGTCTGAGCTGCCTTTTCCCCCAGCATGTGAGTCCAGCTTCCAAGCCATAGAGGAATCCTCCTGGTCCTTATCTCTTCTATCCTTGGTCAACCCTGATAATTTTAATGCTTTAACTCTGGTATATCTATTGAGTAGACTCTAGAATACTGTGCATATGTTAAAATGAGACAAAAATATTGAAGTACAAGCAAAGGCCTAACCATCAAATAGAGAAGTAGGCTCTATTAGTACCAGAGCATAAATAAATTTCAATAATAACATGGATTGTCAATATACATTGCATCTTGAATTGGACACAAATTTTGAAAAATGAAGAATGTATCAAGATCTTACTAATCATCCCCTTTGGGTGAGAGAATTAGATCTTCCTTTGAAGTAGCTACTTCTTTTTGCTTCTCCCACCCCCCCCCCACCTGCATTTCTTCATTGAGCTTTGTCATAACAACTTCTGAAGAATGGTCAAACATGGAGACAGGTAAGACCACCAGGAAGAACATGAATAAGCAGGAAGACTCCAGCCAGGTTCGGCACAGTTGAGAGAAGGACACACCAAGACAGATGGAAATATGGCAGCCTAGGCACTTGTACTTGAGTGCAGCACAAAGACCGTTGCCTTGGTAACACTGGGCTGGTTCCTTTCTCTGATCATACCCCTTCATCAAGCCAAAGACAGGGATGGCTAGCTACTGGTATTGTGTTTTCCTTTGCCTCTAGACTGACATTCATGCATGAAGAAAACCATACAGTCCTTTCATATATGAATAGTTTTCAAGGTATAGACCTAGCCAAAATTCCTCTGAATTCTAAAAAAGGACAAATGCACAATGACCCTATGACTTCAATAACATACTATACCTGGAGATTCTTAGGGTTGGGAATAGCTTAAAGAATCAAGCTGTTTTAAATGGAAATAAACAATGATTTACAATGAATTAATCCTATCGTAGGGTGTGATGGAAGTCAGGGCCTTCACTTTGAGCAGTTCAAAAGAAGCTAGGATCATACCCAGTTGAAAGACAACCCCAGAGAAAATATTTAACGTTATCTGATTTTATTAGTATAGGTGACCACTGGGATGACAAATAACACAAGGAAATGGGGAAGATCACATTGCAAACCAGCAAAGTCTTGCCACCTTCTGAAATATAAATATGGCACTTCTCATCACATTTAGTTCTTAAATACTTGTAATGATAGTGCATTGAGTGCATGTTAACTTACTTCAACTAGTATTTAATATCATAATCAAATAAAATCAATTTGAAAATTCACAGACAGAAAAGTATTTTCTCTATATCTGCATTTTATCGGAACATTTTAAATAAAACTGGCCATTGTGATTTGGGGGTTACTATTAATCTAGATATTAGTTTGAATTTACAGCTCTATCCTTGACCTCTCGCCTTCCTCCAATTTCATTTTTTTCTTGCTATCTACAAGACAATTACTTGGGCACTCTTTTTCCGAATCTATTATCACCCCTTCCTCTCATGTTCTTTGCCAACTAGGTCCTCATTACCACTTATCCTTGAGGTTGTCTGCTGTTTGTTAATAGAGTCTAGCATTGTCTTTCTGACATGGGAAAAAAGGAATAATGAACTGTTGTAGTCATCTGTCCAAAACGCTTCCTCACGGGATATGGGAGGCCATTCCTCATACAACATTCCGTGAGGACAAGCCAAGGTTGACTTTAAAATGGTCTGTTAATATTACGATTTAGCAACTGAGTTTTAATGTGAAATCTTTTAGAGAGATCTCTACTCCAGCAAAAAATAATATGTAACTTCTGTAGCTTTTATAGATTTTAATGGATTTTTAATCTACCGATGGTAGGCTGTAAATTCAAGCTCAAAGGAAACCTGAGTAGAACTCTATGGGAAGTTTTATTGGATTGCTTACAGAGAATTACAGTTACAATCAAAAGCCAGGGGTGAACAAAGGCTGAAAGCCTCTTTTCCCATTTCAAGTGATTTGAATGCTTCAATTCTTCCTGTGTACTTCCGAAGCTAGAATTTGAATTAAAAGGCAATACACACACAGACACAGACACACACACACCCCAATAAAAAGCACTAAAGGCTGGGATGTAGGGATAGGCAACAATCCAGAGTTAGGCAACCTCAGGACAAAACATGAAAAGCAGAATTATGGAAAACTCTCAAGACTAATCAATACTTTGAGGTATTTTTACCCCAGTATTGTTAAGAATGTATCCAATGTACTTTTATTCTGTGTGATAGCAAATGCTTCTTTTGTGGACTGATATCACAGAGAAACCAGGATAAATTAGGCAACCAATATATACTCATACTACAAGGGGTAAAGAAAACATTCCCTAAAAAATGAGCCAAGATTTTGTGTGTGTGTGTGGGGGGGGAGACCACAGCAGGCTATTACTGGTGGTGAGCCATTGGCTAAGGAATCCTGATGGGGTCTTAGCATATGGGTGTGTGACTGTCAGGCTATGGAGTTAGAAGTCACTTGGAAGGTGACCCAGGAAACCATACCATCTCTGAGTAAGCAAATAACAGGAACAGAGCTATGGTTTTGGATCCAAGAGTTATGGGTAAGAAGAACCCAGGTGTTCAGAACCAACAAAGAGGTGTATAAAACTGGAAGGAGGTGAAATAACGCCCCACTCATGTTCCCCGAATGAACGAGGTATATAAGTGCACAGTTATTGGAAAGGGGTTCCACAGAATGAGATGTTGAAAATGAGTATTCATCAACTTCAATAATACAGTCACCTGAAAGCAGTTTTGACAAGGACAGAAATCCGAAACAGAACACCTACCAAACTCAGCTTTTAACTTTCCTCACTTTTAACTTTCCTTCCAGAGGTATCGCAAAGCTTCCTCTCACTCAGGAGTGGTTATTAGAAACTTCGGATGAGTCAAGACTTTGGAGCTGTCAGAACTTGATCTTCTGAAATAGGTAGTACTGACAGCCAGAATCCAGTGCATCTCCCTGGCCTCCAACTGCTGAAAGCCAGGGTGAGAGTCTCACAAACAGGAAGGAACCTGCTTTATCTCCAAGACCTCATGGGCCTAATAGCCAGGCATCCATGCATAGTGAAAAACCAAACAAAACACCTTTGTTTGTGCCTTAAATTCCGATGGCTGAAACTTCATTAAAAAAGATTTGTTTCATCCATGCTGCCACTTATTTGAGGAAGATCCAGTATTTCATGTATTACCATGAGAAAGATCCCCCATAAGTGAATCTATTTAAACCATACATGGCAGATGCATCACAGTCTCAGACATTAAAACATGTGCTTAAGACCGTTTTTAAAAAACCGCAGCAGGGACGGGAGAGATAACATGGTGGGTAGTCCGTTTGCCTTGCATGCAGCCAACCCAGGTTCGATTCCCAGCATCCCATATGTTCCCCCAAGCATCACCAGGAGTAGTTCCTGAGTGCAGAACCAGGAGTAACCTCTGAGCATTGTAGGGTGTGACACAAAAAGAAAAAAACAATCACAGCAATGGAAACTTACATCACTTTTGTCCATAGGCTATACAACCTCCTTATGGAAAAAAGTCCAAGGTTAAGGGAAACAGAATGGTTAGGAAGGAAACAATTTCCCACTGATTGAGATAAAAGTGGTGCTAACAAGGTCAGGGGGGATGGCTTGAAGGGTTGGTGGCCATGCTCTGTAGACAGAAGCCAGGTCTGTTTCCTGCAGTCTCACAATTCCTGAGCACCACCAGATATAACCCCTACCGTACAATTAATACTAATCACTAAGTTGATTCTGAATCAAAAAGAACAACATGAAGATCGTGCTTACAGAACGTAAATTTTCTTTTCTCCTACTTGTATGAAATTAGGAGGAAGAGAGGATTTAGCCATTGGGTCTTAGAGAAGGATGGACAAGAGGTTGAACAAGTTTATTTTCATAAGGCTGACTCCAGGTTCGAGCCATCCACATGAGACCAAGTTCTCACAAGCAACTGATGGAATTTCCAGTCATAGCACTCCAACTGTCTTCCCTGGGACTTGTTCATCTTCTGTGTCCTAGAATGTCAACCAGTGCTGGGAATTGGGAAAAGAAGCCTTTTGAGACTATAATTCTGGAGAAGACAAATGCACTCAATTCAGAAGTGCATTTCAAGTCAGAATTTTAGACAAGTCTGTGAAGAGCAATTTCTAACTGAGGGTCATGTGTGAAACCAATTTTCATCAAGACAATTATGAGTGAGAAGAGCACTATGGTCGAGTTTAGAATTTAGTTCCAAAGGAAGCACTTTTTGTACTGTTTGGTTCAAGATCCATAGGTAGGTCAGTGAAGAATGTAGTAATTACTCAACTCTGCCATGAAAAAGCTAAGGGAAGGAAGTTCAGCATGTTACCCATTTGGAAATGATGGAGATTTTAAGAGCCAGCATTTAAAAACAGCTCTTTTGACACACTTGCTTATGCTGTTCTTACTATATAATGTTGTTGGCAGGGTAGGTTTTAAGATTAATGGATGAATTTATGCTCGGTTTAGAACTACATTGCTTTGAATATTGTTTTATCATTTCCTTGTTGAATAAATAAAATAACAACAAAACTAAAATGGAAAAACACTTTTTATCCAGAAGAAATATAATAGCATAAATACTTGATACAGTAGCTGTTTTTTTTTCCAGTTTGTTTTGTTTTGGACCCAATGAAGCAATCTTTAAAAGTAATACATCAAACACAGTTCTTTTAATATAGTTGGCATCCAATGAATGTTGATTTGATGGAATTTTATCTTTCTGTAGATTAAAAAATGATCACGAGTGAACCATCTAATTCAAAACATGGCCATCAAAATTATGACATATCACAATATTGCTCTTAAAAATCAGATACATATCCTTCTGCCTTAAAAATCCAAATTTATCATGCTTATCAAGGGGGTGGGGGGAAGATTGACATTTAACATGGAAACAAATCATGTCATTCTGGGACTCCAATAGAATTTCACCAGTTTTGAATTCTGAGTAAACTCACACTGTGTAGATTCTCTTGTGATCCCTCCCCAAATACAGGAAATGACAGTCTTCTTACTGCCTTCCATCACTTTCCCCCTAGGTAAGAGGGTTGGGAACTGGTGTCTTTGGACTGAATCCCAACACCCCGTGTCTACCACCACAGCTGACACTCTGGCCAGAAGTTCTTTCTATTTCTTTCTTTATAAGTGTGCATTAGAGAAAAAAAAAAGAAGCTAAAAGTACAGAACACAAATTACTGATGCAGAATAAAATAACCTACACAACTCTTCCATTCTGTTCTAGGACCGCTAAGAAAAATTGTACTAAAGCACACAACAGACTGAAGAGATGGGCCAAGGACCGCAGCACATATTGGGGGGTTACTGACTTGATCCCCAGCATCACGGGGTCCCCCAAGCACTGAGCACTGAGTCAAGACATGCCTCCGAGCACAATAGCTTCGGGAAAAGGAGAAATGCATCTCCTACCCAATGGAGGAATGCCCCTTAACGAGAAAAATCCACTGCTTCATATATCAAGCAACGACACCAATTAAAACGCTAAAATGCAAATACACAAACAAAAACAGAATCTGCAGGAAGGCCCGGGGAAGTAGAGTATAATTAGCTAATTTGGAAACTGAGCAGGATAGTGAGGCTAAAGCCTTCTTGCCACTGAGGGTCTGGAGTATCTGTGACGTCTGCAGTCTCCTGTCCAGACCCTTCTGAGTGCTGTCGACGCAGAGATGGTCCATCAGGGATGGTTCATTCCAGCTCCAAGAAAGGGCATCTATAGAAATTTCTGCTCCCTGGCTCTCTAAGTGAGCCAGCCTATGGGAGGCAAATTACTTAAATGCCTCCACCCTCCCTCAACTGTCTTAATATAAGCACATGGTAGCATCATGCCTCATCTTGATATATGAATTAAAGAAATGCACCAGCCCCGGGTAAGAAGTGTTAAACCCTGCTTTCTGCCCAGTGTTGAGTCTTGTCCAGCGGGGCCTTAGTTGCCCAGTGCTTAACCCACGTACACTTACTATCACACTCACTTATTTTACGAAACTGTTTCGAGTGGAGCAATTAAAATACATTACCGTAGTGCAAGTGAAGTTTGGAAATCTGCCAATCTTATCAAGAACTTATAATTTTCTTTTTCAGAGGAAAAAGTAGTTTTGACATCTTTGTGCAAAACAGTCACTAACAGTTACTAAGAATTTCAGGAAAATCACTGTTTTAATCATGACCTTTCAGCTGTCCTTGATTGAAAAAAAAATTGGCCACCTGCAGAAATAATTCTGTTGGGCCCTCTTGTCTGTGATGATTGCTGGCCTCATGCGGCTCTCCGTGTTCACAATTATAAATAAAACTATATAAAAGGGGCAGGGTCTAGCTTCCATATAACTAGGTAAGAATAAAAGAGTACCAATCGACAATAAAGGAACTTTTCCTTAAATCGAATCTGTCCTATATACTGGTATCAAAAGTACATTTTTTCTCTGATTAAATGTGCATTTTGGACCATCATTCACTACAGCCATTAATTTAGCATCCATTGTGTGAAAGATACTGTATTATACTCTGTTGGGGGTGATGAAATGTGGATAAAACAGTTTCTGCATTAGAGACCCTATTATCTGATGAAATACTCAACCAGCTAACAGATAATAAATATGAGCACTGTGATGTACACGTAGTGATATCAGCTTACATATATATATGCATACAAATTGAGTTCAGCTAAATATATTGATATAAAAGTACTTTAAGAAAAACACACCAATATATATTTAGAATTGTATAAATTTATGTATACTGTGTTATACCAGAAACTTTTTGCTAAAATATTGAAGACCCTAAGTATTACTCTATGAGTTATTCAATAGAAACGCAAACAAAGATACATCCTAATAGGTAAAGGTTTCCCACCTACTGTACAAGCAACAAAAATAGAGCTGGCATTCAGGACTACATTAAAAGTTTATTGAAGCTCTGTGAAGTTGGAAAGCTTTTAGGAGTTCAGCATAAATCATACAATGCACACACATAAAGACTTTAAAAGATTTTCCCTCGATAGTTAATTTCTATGAATGATCTCCACATTACAAACTTATGCTTGCTCCAGAAACTGAATCAATCAATACAATTTTTTTAAATACCCTTTGCAACTATAGTAGTTCACAGAATAGGAAGGCTGGATGATCAAGATTCCTTTCATGGTAAGCTTGCTACAAAATTCAGCTATCTTGAAGGGCCGATACTAGAAATGGATAAAGTACTGGCCCAAACACAGCGTTCTAGGGAACTGGGGGAAAATGAAGGGACCCACATTCCCAAGACATAATTATCTATAAGCTGCCATCTGAAAGATTTTCAGAAACCTTCACTGGAAAACCTTTATCTGGTAAGGCCACAAATATAGGTGAAAAAACAATACCCTGTGAAATTCCACATTAAATGTGACATCTTTTTTTAAAAGAATTTAGATTTCGAAAAGTTCAAATTGTGGGGCTGGAGCTATAGCACAGTGGGTAGGGCGTTTGCCTTGCACGCGGCCGACCCGGGTTCAATTCCCAGCATCCCATATGGTCCCCTGAGGACCGCCAGGGGTAATTCCTGAGCACAGAGCCAGGAGTAACCCCTGTGCATCACAAGGTGTGACGCAAAAAGAAAAAAAAAAGTTCAAATTGTTCACAGTTATTGATTTTAAAAATCTGCTTTATAGGGCCAGAGAAAGAGAGGCGAGGTTAAGTCTCACACCTTGCGTGCAGCTGACCTTGATTCTGTTGTCAGTACCACATGGTGGATGCCCTGAGCATCCCTGAGAATCTCAGGGTGAAGTTCTGAAGGCCCCAAGCATGTTGGGATGGAGTGGCACAGGGCCTCAACACCACCACATTCTTAGCCCCTTGCACGGAACTCTAGCTACTTGCTCAAGAATTGCCAGTGGCGGTTGGGGGGTCGGGGGTGGAGGGAGGTCTTTGTAACCTTATGCGCTCTACTAGAGTGTCCCCAAACCCCCCCAAATTCAAATCCGTTTTTGTTGTTGTAAAGTTCTAGTGGTGGTCTAAAGCTGTGTTTCATGCATAGTAAGAAAGAACTGGAACAATCATAGAGCTGATTTAGTTTCATTTAATACTTTCTCATGCGACAGATAATTAGAGCACAAGATTTTATAGTATCTTTATCATATATATTTGTGCTTATAATAGTCTTTCACAAATTTAACATTAAAAAAGAGAAGAACTCCATATAGCTGCCTTAAAAACTTACAAAGTTACAGCCTACGAGAGAACCTTAAACTGTTTATGAACTTTAACTGTTTATTTCTCTAGTTTATATGCAGTGATTGCCCAAATGCCCTCCTATGGGGACGAGCTGAATTTCATAAGAATATACTGAATTTATTTCAGTGCTAGAAGTCTGTAAATCCTATCTTAAAAGACTTCATTCAACTCCTAACATCCGCAATCAATTGGCAAATGCGCTAGTGTTAGGGATTTATTATGAACAAACTGAAAACTCCCTACAATGCCCTAGAGTGAGTCTAGTTTACGTAATTGCTTGCATATTTCCCATATATCAAGCCATGGGCAAGTATTTGTCTGGGCTGGGCCCAGCCTTGTAGGATCTGCTTTGCAGCACATGGTTCTTATATACAAAGCAGCTGAAGACCAATTTGTTATCAAAACAGTATTAAAGATTAACCACATTCAGAAGAACATGAAACAATAACTGTGTGTTGCAGGCACGTGTAACAAGAGAACTGTACTGAGTTAGCTGCGTTTAGTCAGAATTGAGGGAAATTACTGCTCTGTGGTGGTATTACGGAAGTGAATTGCAGAGACAAGCGCTGTCTGGGAGGCATGTTGTAACTAGAGAAACTGAGGCAACGGAGGGGACAAAGGTGAGGTGCCCCCCAAGAAAGAGAGCTTGAGATAAGAAAGCGGACATGACTCTTAGTACAGACTCCTGTTAAGCCTCTCTCTTGGTTCCAAGCGAGTCCTGTCTTGGTTATATACAAACACTATGATGCAAAGAAATAAATAAATGTGGTGCATTGTAGTCTCTTGAAGTTGGAAACACACTCTTACCGCAGACAATATTCTGATTAGATATTTTTCTTCCACTACAGGACTTGAAAAGGAAAATACCCAGGGTCAGAGCTATAATACAGTGGGTAGGGCATTTTCCTTGCACGTGGCTGACCTGGATTCAACCCCTGGCATCCCATATGGTCTCCCGAGCAATGCCAGAAGTAATTCCTGAGTGCAGAGCCAGGAGTAAACCCTAAGCATCACCAAGTGTGACCCAAAAAAAGTCAAAAAAAAAGAAAGAAAGGAAAGGAAAATATTTAAGTGAGAACAGCCTACTGGAAAACAATTTTACTCATCATCAACCATGACTTCTATTGGCATTTTAGATGGTGGACAACGGGTTCAATCACTGGACAGTTCCTCTAAGCCTGGGGAACAGTATCTCAACTAAGTATTTGCTGTTTTCAACAGAAAATATTCCCTCGTAATACAATCATCCTTTCCTTTTAGAGATGAGCACTCACAGGCATGCATGCATACATTTGTATTTTAATGTGCAGAATGTAGAAGATACCCTAGAAAATATTTATCATTTATTTTAAGTGGGAATTGAATTTTTTCCTATTTCTTTTCTGTAATGACTCTAGAAAGGCAAGAGAAATAAAGAGTTGAGTATAAAATGGCTAACTTGCTGTCCACACCCCTGCCCTAGAATTCAATTCTTTAAGGCTTTCAACAGATGGACAGAACCTTGGTAACAGCACGGCGAGACATATGAACATGAAGGATTGGTGGGAAATGCACTGAAAGCCTTTCAGGTGGGAGAGCTTGGCCTTCCACACTTTGCTCTCTGTGGTCCTCCAGATTCCGGTCTTGCCCTGAGTGGTTTTCAGGAGTCGCATTAACCCTCCTTTTCTCATTCAAACTAGGATGCACCTAAGCACTGTGTCCTCGCCAGCTGGAAAGAG
Organism: Sorex fumeus; assembly: GCF_029834395.1. Lineage (NCBI taxonomy): Eukaryota > Metazoa > Chordata > Mammalia > Eulipotyphla > Soricidae > Sorex > Sorex fumeus. The sequence continues at coordinate 8,816,038 of NW_026606157.1, forward strand.
TCTATCTCCCTCAGCCTGGCACGATAGTTGACGGAATAGTACCGGATTCTTTGGAGTGGTGGAAGAAAACCAAACTCCATGGTGACTTGGGCTTGTGTTTCTTGAGGCAGAATGCAAGACCTGTGTGCTGAGGGGAAGAGGGTGTTGAAGCAAGCCCGCTCCATTCCCGTCTGTGCTCCTGGAGGCCAGCTCTGGGCTTGGATGCACCTGTTCATCTACAGGGGGAAGATCTTAGCGAGGCTCATCCAAGGACTGCTCTGATCATTCAGGGATGCAATCCATCTAACGCACATGAACCAAGTCCCGCCTGAGGATTAGGAAGGGCTGTTGGGAATCACGCTGGGGCTACTCACTTATGGATCAACCCAGGTATAGATGAGCAAGTGGGATGCAGCAGACGGGGAACACCGGTTCTGCTGACACCACTAGCCAAAAGGTGGCTAGCAAGTGTTGATGAGAAGGAAGGTGTAGGAAGGAAGGGAGAAAGGCTCACCTTTATTATATTCTGTTCTACTGGAATCATCATTGCTATTTTCCAATGAGAGCTTCTTTTGTAGGACACGCCCCTTCAAAGGCCCCAACATGTTGGGGATGGAGTGACGGCACAGCAGGTAAGGCGTTTGCCTAGCACGCGGCCCGACCTGGGTTCAATTCCCAGCATCCCATATGGTCCCCCAAGCACGGCCAGGAGTAATTCCTGTGCATCACTGAGTATGACCCCAGAAGCAAAAAAAAGAAAACCAAAAACAAAGTCCCCAACATGCAAACAGATTCTGTTTCTTCATTTGTGTTTAGGGCCTCCCAGGCAGTGCTCTGGGGAGCCTGGAACCTCTCTTGTGATTCTCAGACAACCTGGTAAAGAGCTCTAGGTGAGAGCCTGACATGATGCTCCTTGGGGCGTGCAGGGTGGGGGTCTCCCGGGTTGCCCGCACACCAGGCCTGGGTCTTCCCCACTGCAGGATCTCCCAGGCCCTGGGAAGACATTCTGTAGTTCTTGACTAGCATCTCGAGTTTATGCTCAGACCTACTGTTATAGAGGGTAGGAGAGAGCAGCCTGGGTCTTAGCTCCAGTCTTTTCTACTTACTACTGAGTCTGAGCAGGAGACCAAGGAAATATTAATCAGCACCCCGGAAATGCCCCAAGTACAGAGTCTTTCCTGGGTCAGGAAAGCAGAGAAGAAAGTTTTCACCCAAATTCTATGGAAAACCAGTTTCCATAGCACGGGACATGGGTTGGGCCAAAGGGGGCACTTCATTTCTGGCAAAAGGAGTGTGACCCGGAAGGAGATCCTTCAAAGGCTCTTGTGAGCACCTAGAATGCAGAGGACTGTGGGGCAAGCCCAGAGAAGGAAGGAGGGCTGGGGTGGAAATGCACAACCCTTTACAGTGACTCTGAATGAAACTCTCATATCCTGGTTCTCCAGTGGGGCTGCAAACTGCCAGAGGAGGGAGAATGGACACCGGGATGAATGCAGGAGGGCAGAGGTCTGGGATGCTATGATACTGTTCCCTGGCGTGTGATGTGAGCTGGCAATAAAAGGGTTGAGGGCCTCAAGGGATCTCCCCATAGGGGGCTATAAAGAAGGTAGGAGGAGGCCACACCCTGGGGGCTGAGGCTGAGGGGATGCTAAATATCTCCACAACTAGGTCTCCTTCATAGATGATGCAGTGCCAGGTACTGAACGGGGCACAGGCCAGCAGATGGCATTCCTCATGTCTCCCCTCACTCCTGAACTGTGAAATCTAGCCACGTTCCAGCACCAAAATATTGGAGTGATTCTTCCATGACCCACTGTGAAATCGCTACACCCTACAATCTTTAGAGCTAATTGTCTGAGTCATACTTTGAACCAATTAAAGTTAGAATCTCGGAGACTAAAGGACGGATGGACTGGAACGAAAAAGGTGAAGGTTCCTGCCCCCTGTCTCCAATCACAGCTCTGTTGGGTAAACCAGGGGGAGAAGTTCAACTGCATGGCTTGGAACAGAGCCCATGGCAGCAGATTGTGCTGGGTAGAAATAACACTAGTCTGTCTAGGTAAGATCAGTGCCAATGGTTCCAACTAAAATTAGAAAAAAGGAGACAGTACCTTGGCTCAGGCTTATGCTGGAGACAAGACTCTAACTCCCGCTCAAGCCAAATGATGGCAATTCAGTTCCTGCTTGCCAGTTGCAAATCCCTGCTCTACCACTGCAGTCCTAGCTAGACTCTTGCAATCCAGCGTGCCTAACCAGGGCCGAGACTTGAAGTCAATGAGATAGCAATTGTAGCACTAGCTAGGGGAAGGTTTTCATGCATGTATTCCGAGAGAGGAAGATCTCTTCCCAAGTCGCTGACAGACCATTAGGGAAAAAATTCAGTAGAACTTAGTCGCATGAGATTGATAAAGAACACCATTCATTTTATTAAATTCCAGCATAGAACCCCCCCCCCAAAAATCAAAGACTGAATGACCCCATTTTGCATAAAACATTATCAAAAACCCACAATACTTTTTATGCATTTCAACAAATATAAATTTTGCTATAATCTCATTCATGTCATGAGGCACCGTGCCATAATGAGAAGAAAACTGGGCCAGGAATCAAGAAATGAGGGTTCATTTTCTGGGTTCTGCTGCTTATTAACTGTGCAAAATAATGCAGAATTTAACCTCTCTGAGCCTGAATTCCTTGTCTACAAAAATCAGTGAATTAGATAAGCATTATCTGGCTCTTGTATTTCGTATTACCCTTAAATCATTGGTGATTACATTAAAATGTACATTAAATATGATCTTTATAACACATTTCAATATTAAGATTTTCATTTTAAGTCTGCTTTTGGAAGTCGAGTGCGTATAATAGACAAGGGAGTCTGATTCTCATGGCAAAGAATTAAGCAGTGTTGTTGCTGTTGTTTTTAATTGGATCTTCTCTGCCATGGCAATGCATACACTCATCAATGACAGTATTTGTGTGTTTCAGCAGGCACCATAGCCTTTTTGGTAAATGTCAAAGTCAGATAAAATCTCTGACATCATTCATAGTTTTCTTCAAAGGAAGATTATACTGGCCGTGGTGAGAAGGAATTTCTCTAGTGCTCCAGATTCAAGAAGCTAAAACCCTGGGGGTAGATTCAGGTGTGGGAGGAACCTACCCACTCAAAATCACGATCACGATTATCCTGTTGTTCGTCGATTGCCTCGAGCAGGCCCCAGTAACGTCTCCTTCGTCCTAGCCCTTAGATTTTAAAAAAAGGCCATATTCAAGGCTCTTTCAGGGTTAGGAGAATGAGACCCATCATTGTTACTGGTATTTGGCATATTGGGTACGCCACGGGGAGTTTGCCAGACTCTGTCGTGCGGGCAGGTTACATTTGGTAGCCTGCCAGGTTGTCCTACCCACTCAAAATATTCACACCAAAATCTCAGCTAGGTTTAAACTTATCATCCTTTTACCAAAGTAAGATAGTTACAGAATTTATCATCCCTCTCTCCATTGCCAGGACCCTCATGCAACCTATATATCTCTATGCACATCTCCCTAATGGGCTGGAGCGATAGCACAGTGGGTGGGGCGTTTGCCTTGCACACAGGCAACATGGTCGACCCGAGTTCGATTCCTCCGCCCCTTTCGGAGAGCCCGGCAAGATCCCGAGAGTATCTCGCCCACACAGCAGAGCCCGGAAAGCTCCCCATGACGTATTCAATATGCCCAAAACAGTAACAAGTGTCACAATGGAGACATTACTGGGCCCGCTCGAGCGAATCAATGAACAGTGGGATGACAGTGACAGTGATCTCCCTAAAGGTAAAGGTAAAGGCCCTCCCGTTGATCGTCGATTTGCTCGAGCGGGCCCAGTAACGTCTCCATTGGAGACTTTGTTGTTACTGTGTCTGGCATATCGAATACTCTCGGTAGCTTGCCGGGCTCTCCGAGAGGGGCGGAGGAATCTCCCTAATGCTCAGAAAATGGAGATTTGTGGAGGGCAGGGGACACTGGTGAACAGAATTTAGCAAAGGTTAAATTCTGCATTACTTCGAACAGTTAATAATCAATCAATCAATCATAGATAGTTCTGTAGCTGTCATTCATGGTGATTTGAGTAAAAATAAGTAATGAAAAGAAACTGAAGCAAAGCATCAGAGCGAGCTGCTTTTCGAGGCTTCTCTGGATTTGACTTGCTCTAAGGAACAATATCTCAGCATCCTGAACCTCCACCCTCCTGCCTTCATCGTCGTGTCCGTTCTCCCTCCTCTGGCAGTTTGGAGCCCCACCGGAGAACCAGGATATAAGCTAAGCATTTCATGCCGAGTCATGCAATAGTCACCCAGCCCACACATCCTTCCAGTCTCCCTGTTCGGTACTAGACTCTCAAAGAACGTCTGCATCGAAGACAGGGAGTTCCACATTCAAGAGGATAATCACTACCATAACTGTCAGCAACTGGAGTTCAGGTTTTATTTCTGGCACGAACTCTTGAGATTCTGGGCAAGTCCTACCAGCTCTCTGGTAAATGTGATTGATAATGATGCTTCTTGGTTACATGCACTCTCACGAGCTCTGTATTTCCAAGTCTGGCTAAAACATTTCCACTTCATCTTGTAATCCAGTGAAAAAAGAAAAAAATTATATTTTATCATCTTTCAAGACACAGACCACTTTGAAAATCTGATGAAATCAACCGATAAAATTCTTCCCTGGGGGAGATTGCTAAATAATCTCATACACCCAAACTCATGAACTGACAGAAGTTTTGGATGCAGAAAAAGTTTTATAAACTCAAGTGAACATCTTGGATTAGAGACAAAATATATCTGCTTAAGAGATATTATGAGGAAATATTGCATCTAAGTTATCTCAGACACACACACACACACACACACACACACACACACACACACACACCAGCTAATGAAATCAATGTCTTTGGTCACATCTCCTAAAAATGTTGAAAGTCAAATTTTCAACTCTGAATGTAACGAAGTTGGTAACACCGGGTTTGTTAATCTATGTCACTATTATTCCTTCACTCTAGGCCTGTACTGCTGCTACAAAGCATTAAAAAAAACAGTCATCACAAACTCACACAGTGAGTCACCAGACCCAGTTTCTAACTTAAGAACTTGAACTCTCAGACAGACTGGCTGGACTGTGCATGGGGCTGGTACTCGCTTTCTTACTGTTCCATGATGATGGTTCATACCTCAAATCAACAGACAGCAGATCTCTGTCTTCTCTCTCTAGAAATTTCTTTATAATCTGGGTTTTACACTGAGCAGAATCAACCTAGTGCTTCCTACACATTGAATCTTAATCTGCAGGTGAGTGCTTCTTGGGCTCCACACACAACATTACCATTCTCCTTCACTGGTGTGTATAATTCAACACCAAATTGCTAAGATCATGATTCCTATTTTATTAGCAAGTAGACCACTGGCAAATGCAAAGCCCTACCGAGCACCCACAAGGCATCCATGACATATGACAGAATCCATTAACAGAACAAGACTAAATTCATGATGTTGCCTTCTTCTCTATTACAATATTTTCTTTCCTTCCTAAAGCCTTGTGACCTTCATCTTCTGTATTTCAAACTTTTAGGAAAAGAAAGAATGGGCAAAACAGTACACAAATATTACTTAAGACACAGCTTAAAAATTATTCAATTTAAAATGTTACTCTGGGGGTCGAGCGATAGCACAGCAGTAGGGCGTTTGCCTTGCATGCAGCCAGCCCAGCAGAGCCGGGTTCGATTCCTCCACCCCTTTTGGAGAGCCCGGCAAACTACTGAGAGTATCTACGGAGAGTATCTCACCCACACGGCAAAGCCTGGCAAGCTCCCTGTGATGTATTCAATATACCAAACACAGTAACAACAAGTCTCACGATGGAGACGTTACTGGGCCCGTTCGAGCAAATCGATGAACGGGAGGACTGTGCTACAGTGCTACATTCTGGGGGTCTGAGCAACAGTACAGTGTGTAGGGCATTTGCCTTGCATGCTGCGAACCTGTATTCAATACCCTGCATCCTATATGGTCCCCTGAGCATGGCCAGGAGTAATTCCTGAGTGCAGAGCCAGGAGTAACCCTTGAGCATCACTGGGTGTGACAACAACAACAAAAAATATTTTGAACTAATTTCTAACTCATAAAAAATTTTTTTTAAAAAATTGCAAAACTAGTACCAAGATATTCCTGCTTTCTTTTATAATATAAAAGAACCATTTTATAATATTACAGAACCATGGTCTGTAATAAAAGGGAAGAAATGACCAGTGGTGCAATAGAATTGGCTGACCTTTGCCTTCTTCACATGTCAACAACTGTTCCTTGCTAATGCTTTTATTTTTTTCTTGGGCCATGACAATATTTAGTTGTCATGTCTTTCTTTGACTGTTTTCATTTGGAACAATTCCTTGTCTTCATTGTTTTTCTTTACTTTGCACTTTTAAAAAAGCATTGCTTGGTTCTTTTGTTTTATGTCACCAATTTAAGTTGTCTGATATTTCCTGAAGATAAAATTCCAACTACACATTGTGGCAAAGACATGGTAGAGTGATTTCCAGGCCTTTCTCAGTGACCCACAGGAGACATGTGATGTTCCATGACTACAGATAAGAACTCTGATGGCTGGTGCTAAGTGGTATCAACCATTTTTTTCCCTGTGTAAATTTAACTACTATCCTTTTGTCATCAAGGAGTGTTTCAAGAAGCAATACTTGACACTATAAAAGCATCCTATTTAGGGGCAGAGAGATAGTGAAAAACAAAAAGGTGCTTGACTAGTATGCAGCTGCAGTATGGACTTGGGTTCAAATCCTGGCACTGTATATGGTACCCTGATCATCAGCCGGAGTGACTCCTGAGCACAAAGCCTCGCATGGTCCCTGAGCATCGATTCAGGAAAGAAGCCTGAGCACCCCTGGGCTGGTCTCGCAAAGAGATTCCCCCCAAATATATATCCTATTTATAATCATTTTTGCCAGTAATTTGGCAGGAATATGGTAGTTCTGTTTGGAGGGGGGGAGTGAGTTCCCAGGGGCCCCCTCAGCAATACTCAGCCAGACCACATGGTTTGGTGATTGCTCTACAGTGCTAGGGGCCACCAGGGCCACTCCCGGTAGTACTCGGGGGACTATGTGGAACCAGGAATGAAACTGTGTCCTGAACAAGTGCCCTTGACCCAATATTATCTTTGGAACCCAGGTATGATAATTCTTTGCTGAAAAAAAAATTGTTACTCTGGTATTTACTAACTGGTGATGTTTTATTTCCATTATTACTTCTGTGGGGGCTAACTGGTATTCTGCTGCTAAAATATAAATATACAATCTAAAGTATAAAATCTAAAAAGATTTCTTTCACCTCCATTTATTTAATCTATAATTGTTATAACACTGTTAACTTATAACACTGTTGACTATACTTAATATAATCCACGATCACGATCACGATCATCCTGTTGTTCGTCGATTGCCTCGAGCAGGCACCAGTAATGTCTCCTTCGTCCTAGCCCTGAGATTTTAAAAAGTGCCATATTCAAGGCTTTTTCAGCCTTCGCCATATAATCCATGACTGTCAATACGTTCTTGCTCAAATACCTCAGACATGACCACTTGAAGCCACCTGAAATTGACTGTTAGATTCTTTTGAAGTGTTTCTATTACTTCTTAGTCCAGTTTCTTTGTATGTGACTTTTCTATTCTAGCCTTAACATCATGCATCTGTACAAAGAGTTCTGTTTTTTTGATGTTGTCTTTCTTTAATTACAGAATGGCTAGGTACTAGGGGAGCTCACCACTGAAGCATTAATTCTTCAATGTCCTCTCCGCAGGCAGAGCTAGGGAATACGTAAGAGACAACACTCACACATGCACACACACTCCCAGCTATCTGCTAATTATACATCTGCAGATCTGTGAATAAACCCTACCAATCTACATGCATGCCACACATGTTCCTGGCTCTGAGCTCAGGAATTACTCCTGGCGAACTCAGGGGACCTTATGGGAAGCCGGGGATGGAATCTGGGTTGGTCATGGAATCTGGGTTGGCAGGCACCCTCCCCCTGAACCTATCTCTCAGGCTCCCTTTACCTGAAAATTTAAAAGTCTAACAACAGAAGACAGGCATTTAAATTGGTAATTCCAGTACTGTGTGCCACGTGATTTGACATGGATGTGGGTCATGGGGACATACAGCAATGAGACTCAATCCTAACCACGAGGAAGTTTCTGTAAAATATGGATCAATAAGGCTTTCAAAAGGAAGATATTCAGCTAAGTTTTGTTTATTTGCTTTATGAGCTATGCCCAGACATGCTCTGGGCCTTCTTCTGGTTCTGCACTTAGAGTTCTGCACATCTGGTGCTGCTGGGGTTCATACAGCGTGCTGGGAATAGAACCCAGGCTGGCTGTATGAAATTTAATTGCCCTGTCCAGCTTACTATCCATCAGTTACATTTTCATCTAAGTTGTTTTGTCAAAGCCAACTACTTCCTTCCAAGAGTGATTTTTTAAAATTTGCTCATTCTTTCTGTCCTTCTTCCTTTACATCTGTATACAACCTTTCTCTGATTGACAGCATCATGGTTAATGACCAGGTCATCTACACTCAGAGCAAAGAGGCGAACACTAATCAGCAACCCAAATCTTTCTGATTCTCAGCTAACATTATTTGGGGCACACACTGAAAATGTAGCTTTGTTTGCCTACACTGATTTTGAAAATGAAACTAGGCTGGAGCCTCTTGGGCAGGGATTGGGTGGCATCCCATATATGTCATTTGGTCCAGCCATTACTTCTAGGAATGAATTTGTCACACAGCTGTGACTTCAACAACGTGAAAGTCACATCTCATGACTCTTCATGATGGCATTGCACAGGATTTAAAATATTGATAGCTATCTTAAGTTTCACGTATGGCCGAGTAGTTGGGTGTGAGTATGGCACCTCCACACTATGGGGTGACAAGTGGTTATAAATTGAACAAAATGACAAAGATACTTATTTCCAGGCCAATCTGCCATGTGAAAGGCAATGCAGATGAGAAAGATCTAGAGTAAAAGGAAATAAGAAAACACACAAATATCTATTACTTGAGACCAAAAATAAATGAAAGTATAAGCCAGAAACTTATGAAATTGGTTGTTTATAGGATTGGACTCCACTAAAAGGGGGGAATGCTAGAATGAAACTTGGGTAGAAGGATTGACAATGCAAAGGAACAGAAGAATGTTCTTCTGGTGGTATAATTCTATTCTTCTGAACCAAAGCAATGCTTCACATACTCAAATACTAAAAGAAACCTGGCGCGTTCAGGGACCACTCCATGAAAAACAAAACGGTTTATTTAATTGCATTTCTCTGAATTACAAATAACTGTGAAGAGGAAGCAGTTGAAATAACTTTGCTAAAGTTACTTCACTTTACATTCCAGGGTCTATTTTTTAATTTTTGACCAAAAATGAGAACTGTTGTATTCTAAATAAGTCCCCCCTTCCCACGAAGTGATGGGTTAATGATTTTGTTCCTAAGACCAGAAGTTGACATTTCTCTTTAGGCACAGCCAGTATGGTGGATAAGAAGTCACTTTCCTCAAAGCAATTGAAGAGCATTAGAATGAATTCTGTAGCCCTGAGGTAGAATCTGAAGCAACAATCTGAGCACCACCAGGTGTGCCCCCTGCCCCCCCCCAAAAAAAAAACCCTTTTTTTTTCAGGTGAAGACTATATATCCACTAAGGTATTCATCCCAACTCCTGGCATGCAGTTCAACATATCACCTTTCTGGCCACACAATGGAGGTGATTAACTTCTTAACCATCCTTTCCTGAGTGCTGGCTATATGCCAGGCAGCGCCCTAAACATTTTTACAGTGACCAATTCATTGGTAACAATCACTGAGATATGTTTTATTGTTATCTCCATTTTACAAATGAGCAAAGACCTGGAAAAGACAAAGGATTTGTCAAAGATGACGTAACAAGAAAAAACTTGGTTTTGATTTGAGTAGGATCTGAACTGAGGCCTCATTCCAAAATTTGTGCAAAGGTCCCAGAGCACCTCTGAAACCAATGACTGCGCAGAGAGCCAGAAGTAAGCCCTAAGCACTGCCAGGGAGTGACCCCCCCAATCAATCAATCAATTAATCAATCAATCAATTAATCAATCAATCAATGAGGGAGAAGGGCATGTAGGTTGACGCCTGCCAGAGAACATTGAAACTGAGTCTGGAATTCAGTTACCCTCGGGTCCAAAACAGACAGGATCTCACGCTTTCTCCTGGGAAGTCTGACCTCATCCCACACGACACATTTCAGGCCAGGTGGTGCTTCTGGGAATAAGGGGGAAAAGTCAAAGGTCTTACTGGGTTGGAAACAGGCTCTAAGAGAGCTTTCCGAAACTTTCACTCTTTGGGAAACAAAGAATTGGCTCCTCTGATACAGTCACACAGTTGTCATACTCTGACGCTGTCATGCAGACGGGCATCCCACGAAAGAGTATTTAAAGGATGGAAAAGTGATTTCCTTTCTGACAGTAAAGTAAAAACATAAAGATGTTCTTTGCCCTCCTGTTCTACTCTGTGCTTGGAAGTCACCAGCTTGCTCCACTTCTATAAATCGGTCCCAGAGTACAGCCCTGTCTGATGCCACCCCCCCAAAAGGGAACGCGACACACACGTAAAACAAACCCACATGTCACCTGAATCCAGTTTGCTTTCATTTCACACCTAAGTCCACATAAAGTGATGCTTCAACTCTGAAGATGGCAACATCCCGTTATTTCGATTCAAATACCACCGACTCACCATTGAAATTCTGATGGCATTTGCCTTACAGAAAATTACCTGTAATGCATAGTTTAAATAATTACTTTTAAACAAAAGCTTCTTTTCTGCATTGCTTATTTATCTTTTGAGCCCAACTCAGCGGGGCTATGTATTTTATTAAAATTGCCTTCAGACTGCTAATGGCAGGGCGTCTGTTAGCTCATGAGAAGTGATGGCAGTTTGACTCCTATTCCTAATATTGGGAGTTAGTCCAGACACTTAAGAGCCAGAACTCTGCTGTGCATTTGACTATGTTATCAACACTTTACTTGCTAATGATACTAGTGACAGCATTTCAATATGATGGGTCAGACTTAAATAGGAAAGCTTATAATTGTGCTTACAGCACCAAAGAAGCTCCCCTACCCCCCACCAAAATTTATTTTATTTTTCCTTTTTTATTTAGCAGATGAGCTTGTTATACCCAGGAATCGTCTGGTAAAGCCTCTGCTCAGTGTTTGTCCCTCTTTCACTTCCCATCTCGAATGGGGGGCTCTCATCCGCACCTGAGATCTCCCCTTCGGAGACTGACAAACACACGCTTCCCTGAGGCACGGTCCTGTGCCAGCGACACAGCAGAAGGTCCCACGGCTGATCCCTGTGGCTTCTCTCTTCCCCAGGGAAACCCACAGCCAGGGCTGACTGCTTGCCAATGACGCTGAGTGCCACCAGCCAACAGCGCGGAGAGCCCCCAGCCTCCTTGATGGAAAGCAGAGAGCAACTGTGCCGAACACCTGTGTCAGCTCCTGTTCCCGGGGACGCCCCAGGCAGGCAACTCGCTTGACATTCGGGGCAAGGGCTCCCCTCTCGGAGCTGGCACTTCGGCCCCCAAACTTCTCAGAAGCCAGATGCTAAGAGTTCGGCTTGTCGGAGCTCCGTAAGAGGGGTTTGGTTAAGCGCAAGTGAGGATGATTTAAATCATCTGCGAGTTCAATATTTAACTCTCAGTGTCTAAAGGGGTCGTGAGAGGAACACTTTCCCGGTGGTGTACTTGCATGAGCAATGCACAACCACCACGACTTCCTCTGTGGATGCTCATGCCAAACTGAAGAGAAGACTTAGTCGGCAATGTGGATGATCCCTGAGAGGGACAAGATTCTAATGAGGCCTTGTCCTGACTGAGAACAGCATGCCAGGCTGAGCCAAGGAAAACGTTAGTTAGTGCAGAATGGGCTGGAGAGAAAGTCGGGTCATAACTTTAAAAAGATGTCACCAGAGGTTGAAGGCGTAGTAAGCGTATGTGAATGATGAGTGAACAGATGTGTGCACGAAGGCCTGAACAATCTTCAATTCTTAAAAAAGATACACAATCCGGAAACATTTCTATTTTAGGGAGTCGGTAAAGCCTGCGCAGGTTCACAGAAAAATAAATGAACGCATGCACCAAAGCCCACGGTTTGTCAGGCAACCTTGACTTACTTTTATTCCATTTTGCCTTCAGAATTCCACCCGGGGATCAGGATGAGCCTCAGCAGTAGAACACAAGACTAACACAGGACTAACATATGTGAGACCTGAAATTCAATCTCTCCCCACCCCTCCCTCCCTCCCTCCCTCCCTGTTTCTCTCTGTCTCACTCTGTTTCTCTCTGTCTCACTCTGTCTCTCTCTGTCTCTCTATCTCTGTGTCTCTCTGTGTCTCTCTGTCTCTCTGTCTCTCTCTCTGTCTCTCTCTGTCTCTCTCTCTCTCTCTCTCTCTCTCCTCTCTCTCTCTCTCCTCTCTCTCCTTGCTATTCAGACTCTTGGTCTTCCAACCTAGATTACCCTTCTTTCATGAAGGAAGCCACTTTCACAACCAAGTTTACGCTCAGAGCTTGTTTTTGCTTTTTTAGCTCCCTGCCCAAAACACTTCTTCAACATCATATCACGATCACAATCACGACCATCCTGTTGTTCATCAATTGCCTCGAGCAGGCCCCAGTAATGTCTCCTTCATCCTAGCCCCGAGATTTTTTTTAAAGTGCCATATTCAAGGCTCTTTCGAGGTAGGAGAATGAGACCCATCATTGTTACTGGTATTTGGCATATTGGGTACACCACGAGGAGTTTGCCAGACTCTGCTGTGTGGACAGGTTACAATAGGTAGCCTGCCAGTTTATCCAACATAAGAATGAGATAATAAGATATCTCGCAGCCATGAATGCGGCTGCGTGATTCCGGGAGCTGGGTTTTATAGTCTTTGGGTCTTGGCCATTGATGAGATTACACAGTGCCAGAGTCTACTGCCCTCACGCCTGGCTATCCTTGCTGGGGCCCTTGGAGGGGAGCAGGTTGAGTTTACCTCCCCACCCCGACCAGGGCTCCGGTAGCCAAAGACCTCCAGAACCAGCCACCATCATGCTGAGACCACTCTCCACACGCACGAAGGTACCGGCAGAGGAACAAAGGCATGCGGGTCTCGGGGCTGAGATCTCCAAGACTGCTCGGATCGGGGCTGAGCATCCTCCACCCAGATCCTCCATATTCCAGTAGGCAGGGGTGACACCCACCAACATCATATTGCTCTCTCAAATTTCAACAGACCTTCAAAAGACTTTCAACAGTTGACATTCCTCCCACCATTACAAAACAAGCCAACAAAGAGAAGACCTTTACTGATTTCCAAAATGTGTTATTTTAATGGCATTTATTTCAGCTAATCAAGGTTGTGATACAACCCTTTCTATCCTGGAAAGCCAAGCCTTGAAGTCCACCTTGGTATAACTGCTAGGTCTGGACCTGGACATGAGTCACCACTAGTCATGTCTCTCTTGTGTGATAACAGCATCAACATCCCCTCTTCTCCTGGTAGCCCCCCACACTAACAACCTCCTACTGCCATCATGGTTAATCACCGTCCACATTCCCAAACAACTGACATTTTGCAAAGCTTTCCCAAGTCCATTGCATTAAATCAATCTTAGCACATTGATTTATTGCAATGGAACTTACAGAGAATAACTCTTCCAGGACCGTTGTTGCAAAGAGCCCAACATTTACTTACACATATATTTTACCTGCTTTATAGCTTGTGCTGCATCAAACTTAACTCAAAAAAAAAAAAAAACACTAGGATGAATACCATCAGGATCCTACATCCTTAAGTACTATGCACCCCCACACACTCAAGACCTCTGTAGACAACCTAGTAAGTAAGCTGGAGTGATAGCACAGCGGGTAGGGCGTTCGCCTTACAAGCGGCCAACATGGCCGACCCGAGTTCGATTCCTCCGCCCCTCTCAGAGAGCCTGGCAAGCTACCGAGAGTATTCGATATGCCAGACACAGTAACAACAAAGTCTCCAATGGAGACGTTACTGGGCCCGCTCGAGTAGACAACCTAGACAAGGCCATATAATTCTCCTCCAGAACCCAGTCCAAATACCTTCTTGTGCACACAATGTTCCCTTTCCTTTGAACCCATGTGGAATACCACCATCGTGTAGCTATTTTGTAGCATATATAACAATGCAATATCTAAATATGTGGGTTTGGGATCCATTAACAAAGATCACTCAGCCTAGTCTATGAGCAAAAGCACTCTGAAAGCATTTGGGATATTTGAAAGGTGAGCCAGAATCTTTGTCTTAACGAAATTAAAAAGCAGAGCAGAAACCAAATAAAAGATGATCATTGTTATGATTGTGAGGGAGGAAACCAAAGAATTTAGCTTCCTGGGCATGATGGTAGCAGAAGAGGCCAGAGGAGTGAGAGGAAGCAACAAAAATAAAGGCCACACATTATGTATTAAAAGCATATTATAGGGGACAATATGTGTGAAGAAAAGGGAAATATATGTGCAGTCAGAAGTAGGCTGCACCAGAAAGGTTGAGTCTATTTAAAGCGTGAAACTTGTGCAGACTCAAATATTAAAATTTCCAACAAGGAAGTTGCGCTCACAAAACTTAAAGAAATGGCAGATGAAATTATCAGAAGTCAACAAAAGTCCATTTGTAGTGACTGAATGCTAAATGAGTTTAACCTACGTAAATACAGAGATTCAAATCATCTACTACAACGTAGTGCACTGCCTTTTCTCATTTACATAACTAAGTTTTCAACTCTGGAATCTAAAATACATTGCGTTACATTTTATTTTGTACTTGAATCTTATTTGTACTCATATCTTCCCTGTCGTAAATGAATCTTCTGGGCTTTTCTTGTTGCTGTTGCCCTCCCCTCACACACAGACACTTGGCAAACATATAACAAATTCATTTATATTACTTGGTCTCCCCAAAACTTAAAAGAATGGCACATGGAATCACCAGAAAATTAATCAAGAAAGGTCAATTTATTATGTTCTACGTATTCTTAACTTTTCTTCATCTAGTAGACGACAACCACATGCACCATTAGTTAATACCATGCTCAATGCCACATGATGGGAAGGTTCTCTTGTCCTTTAAGGAGCTTTTATTTTTTTATTTTTTTTTATTAGTGAAACACCATGAGGTTCAGTTATAGACTGCTGGGTAACATTGCTTTGTCCTTCCACAAGAAGCTTAGGTTTATCTGGTTACACCTATCAATCTGGTTACACCCATCACAGTGCTCCTGAGGCACTTCCACCTCCATTGTGTTTATCTGTAAACAGTCTTCCCTATCATACCCCTAGATGGGTCTCATTCTCCTAAAGAGCCTTGAATATAATCTCAGGGCTAGGATGAAAGAGATGTTACTGGGGCCTGCTTGAGGCAATCGACAATTAAATTAAAGTCTTCCCGATGCTCTCCTTCCCACCCAGTTAATCAGCTTTCCCCTTAATCAGACTTTGTTAATTTGTAAGATTAGTTTCCCAGAAATCTATGATTTTATATGTATGAGTGAAATATTGCCTTTCTCCTCTCCTTATGCCTTATGAATAGTTTACCTTAAAGTAATATCCTTTTTGTATAGATACAGGAAGACCGTTAACATCATGCTTTGTAATTTAGGATTTGATTGGCCTTGAATATTATTCACTCCCGGGCATCTGCTTTCTTGACTTAAGCCTCAGTTGCCCTTAGTTCCTAACACCCCAAAAGCAGGGTCCCGACGAGGGACTGAATGGACCCAGGGCAAGGGGTGAGCTACCCTGGCAGCAAAATGGGCCAGGCCAAAGTGCCACGATTCTTAACTATAAGTTAAGAGTTTGATCATAGACAAATGCTGTCATGATCCAAAGGTAACGACAAGACTAGGATCCTGCTAGGGGTGGGAAAGACTATCTGGCCTGAGCACCGTAGTCTGAGATCGAGATGGCCCTAGGAGAGCAATTCTATAAGTTTAAGATATTTCTTACTGTATCCATACAAAATGATTTACATTATATTCTTACATGCTTGTCAGACAAGGAGAGGAGAGGCACGCCCATGGGATTATGCTCTAGGGTGGGTCCTCCTGCTGAGGAAGGATCTGTCTTAGGAGCGGTCTTCCCTGAGGCTAAGATTTCTACCCCTATTGATTGTGACCGAACCTATGTGTAATTGTTCCCCCATTTCCTCATGGAGAAAGGATTTAACTGTACTGTAGGAGTGGGCTAGGGACAGAAGGAAGAAGCAGACGTCAGAGAGAGGATCAGAAGGAAGAGGAGGATGAAGGGGGATGGAGAAGGAGAATGAAGTAGCTGGGGGAGGAAGAATGGGGAGCAGAGAGACAGAAGGAGAAGAGAGGCAGAGACAGAGAGCAGAGACAGGGGGCAGAGATGAGGAGAGACAGAGAGAGACAGGAGCAGAGACAGATGAGGAGAGAATCAGAATAAACTACGACTAATACCTACCAGCCTGGCCCTCGTTCCTTCCTCCGCCTGACCATCGCCATCGACCTCTCCGGGGTGGGAGAAGGATGAGACTACCGAACACGGGCAGCGGGAGAGATAGAGCCACCGCTGCTGTGAGTGCCGTGCCCCCCCCCCCTTTGTGTGAGTTTACACAATAGACTTACAAATTTTTGTGTTTGGGTTTCAGTTATACAATGATCAAGTACCCATCCCTCCACCAGTGCCCATTTTCTACCACCACCACGGGTTCCAGCATCCCTCCCACCCCCCAACCCCCCATCCCACCCTACCTCTGTGTCCTTTAAGGAACTTTTAAAAATACTTCTTGCAAAACTGGTTTCAAGGCCATGACTTTCCTAAGCTATTGTCTTTCCATGAATCTCTGCACAGTCCCTTCAAATATGAATGATAATCTAGCTGGATAGCATATTCTTAATGAGATGTTCACTTCATTAAGTTTTGTACTATATCCTTCCATACTCTTCTGGCTTATACAGTTTCATCTGGTGGATCTGCTGTATATCCTACGGCATCCTTTTTACGAAACTTTATTTATTTTTTAAAAAAATTTAATTAGTGAAACACCATGATGTACAGTTATAGACTTACAAATTTTTGTGCTTGGGTTTCAGTTATACAATGATCAAGTACACATCCCTCCACCAGTGCCCATTTTCCACCACCACAGGTCCCAGTAACCCTCCCACCCCCAAACCCCCCATCCCACCCTGCCTCTGTGGCAGGGCATTCCTTTTGTTCTCTCTCTCCTTTTGGGTGTCGTGGTTTGCAAGAGAGGCATTGAGTGGCAATCATGTTGGGTCTATAGTCTACTTTCAGCATGCTTCTCCCATTCTGGGAGGATTCACCCAACACCCTTTATTTGGTGCTCCTTTCTCTATCTGAGCTCCCTTTTCCCATAGCATGTGTGGCTGGCCTCCAAGTCATGGAGCAAAATTCCTGCTACTAATCTTGGCCGGTCCTGGAGGTCTTCTCATTCCTGCTTTGGACAATCTGGCAGGCTACCGAATGTAGCCTGCCCACACGGCAGAGTCTGGCAAACTCCCTGTGGCGTACCCAATATGCCAAATACCAGTAACAATGATGGGTCTCATTCTCCTAAAGAGCCTTGAATATAATCTCAGGGCTAGGATGAAGGAGACGTTACTGGGGCCTGCTCAAGGCAATCGACGATTAACAGGATGATTTGTGATTTGTGATTGAATCTTGGCCATTCTTGGGTGTTAGTCTCCTATTTTGTTACTTTATGTTCCCCAGATGAACGCAATCTGAGCAATAATCTGTCTTTCTATCAGTATTTTGTCATTTTGAGAATAATGTGTCTTGAAGTTTTCCTAATTGGGTCTACTTTCATTGGGACCCTTTGGGCCTCTTGGATCTCAGAGCCTATAATCCTAAACTCCGGAAAGTTCTAATTGATGATTTCCTTAACTAGTATTCCTTCACATTTGCCTTCCCATTCTTCAGAGACTCCAGTGATCCTTATATTGTTCCTCTTGAGCTCACCCATCGTTCTCTTATGTGCAGTTCATCTTGGTATGCTGAAAGAAATGATGGAAGCGCCAGTTCCCTTGATGACTGTCACTTTGACTGATTCACAGGATAGGGATGAACATTTCCCCCAAGTACCAATAATATCTTCTGTAGCCTGATAATTATTCTGATAATAAATCTGTACATTTCCCCCTGCCATTCATACGAAACAGTGGTTACTTCTAATATAAGCATTTCTGACTTCAATCCTTTCTAATTTCCCTCCTAGCCCATGCCCAGTGAATAACCAGATGTAAAGGACCACAAAGAGAATAGCAGCACTGCCCCCTTTCCTGTGGTAGAAGCAGTATTAACTGTTAACAGAAAAACTTGGGGCAGGAACCCCCAAATATTAACCAGGTAAATTTCAGAACTGGTTCCAGAATTTGTATCTTCTAGTTCTTACAAAATTGCTGATATCATTAAGCCACTCCATGCTTTCTCCTTT
This sequence comes from Sorex fumeus, assembly GCF_029834395.1. Classification (NCBI taxonomy): domain Eukaryota; kingdom Metazoa; phylum Chordata; class Mammalia; order Eulipotyphla; family Soricidae; genus Sorex; species Sorex fumeus. The sequence goes on from NW_026606157.1 coordinate 8,834,591, forward strand.
TCTCATGGTTTTATGGACCGTGTGATAAGTATAATAAAATCATAATGTAATTTACAAACTTCCCTTCCCTTGAAGATAAATAGAAGATAAAATTCACGGCAGACTCGCTGTGGCTTTATACAAGGCTATGCAGTTTCAGTTGAAATGACAAATGGAAAATTCTCCTATGCAAGGCAATTATTAATCAGATGTATACATTTTAACAAGATGACATATCAATGCAATTAAAGCACAAATTACATTATGCAATCCAAATAATATAATTCAAATTCAAAAGAATTCTTCAAATTAAGAACAAAAAAATGTAATATGATAACTCTGCTCATTAACCTCACCTCATGAATGCAAATATTGGTCAATATTATAATTAGATGGCTTTGCCCTGATCACTGCTGTGGTATAATTCTCTTCAGCATAAGTGATATTCTGTGTATAAAGGGAAACTTGTATGTTTATTGCACAGCATGTAAGTCATGCTGATCCTGCAAGATGTGAGTCATATCACACGCCTCATATGCTAAAACCCTTTACGGATCTCACTTGACTCAGATAACAGAGGCCCGGCCATGGCCATAATCTACCACAGTGCTTCTCCCCTCGTGGCCAGTTGGTCTTTGTGAGACCCAGAATGTTTCACGGGACCACAAGTGTAAGCTTCATAAATGAGAAATACAGTCTGAGACTAAGCAGGGCAATAAGTAGAACAAGGGGTCAAAGAAGGAAGACCACTTCAGAAGGGGTCCCTGGCTCAAAATACTTGCTCTCCACACTCTCCACAATGGGCAAAACCCTCATCTTTCTCATTCTCAGCTCTTATTTATCTACCTCTCCCTTCCTGCAGACACACTCTCCTTCCAACTCCTTCAACCTACCAAGCAAGGCCCTTCCCACAGAATATACCTTTCTTTCTTTATACACCTATTTTTTTCCTCTCTCAATCCTTTCATATCTGTGCCCCATCCACCCCTCAGCAGACAGCCATCCCTTGACAGCATGTCAAAAATAGGGTTCATCATCATTTACTCTGCACTGCTTTCTTCCAAAAACTTAGTTCTATTGGCATCTACATTAAAATCTTCACTACACTAGAAGGAAAGCGTTCCAAATATCCACTGAATGAATGAATGAATGAATGAATAGACATCTCTTCATTTCACCCTCCTGAGCATCTCTAGAAAAAAATTAGAAAAAAAATAAATCTGTACGTTGTTAGTTTGACTACTGGTACCTTCCAAACTGTAAAACAGGTACCAATCACATGTTATAAAATAAGAACTTGTTGAAGATGACAAATGCTAGTGACTTATTGTGGTTGTTTATTTGGGGGTAGGGGACTTACTACTAGTTCTAAGTTCAGGGTTCATCATCATTTACTGGTGTTGCTCGGTGGACTATTACGTAGTCCTAGAGACTGAATCCAGGTCCTGGGTGTGCAAGCCAAACACCCTAACCATTGTACTACTCTCCACCAGGTGGCTTAGTTTGTGTCCATACCAGATTGTGTGCAAAACGGTTCCAATCTGAATGGCCCAATACAATGCAGTGTATAATGTCAAGAAACACTATTTTATTTCTATTCCTATCATTCTACGTGACACTCAGTGGCAATTTGGACTTTTAAAATAGATTAGATTAAGATACTTTCTATCTCTCAAGACCAGAGGGATCCATGTGGTATTTATGTCTAATCCTTCTTGGTTTTGCTTCCAAACACACAGAACTCAACCAACTCTATTCAATTTGAGGTCAATACTGGTAGAACAGCTGAGTGTCAAGAAGATCCCCTCCCCCTACCTTGATCTTCAGTTTATTTGATTTTAAGGTAGAGTTCAAAGCTATCTGTCATAGGAAGGTTTTCAATGTTTTTTTTCCCAGATTAATGGTTTAAGACAGTATCAACACAGAGTTATTTTCCTCTCTGCAAGGACCACAGCATGCTTGCAGACCCACTTACTAGTCACTGCATTCCAGAGAGCATTTCAGATATCTTACTAGATGAAGCTAAGAGCAGAGACTTGAGGACCTGCATTGCATCAATATATAGATAAATGGATCTTTCCTTTCAGTTGGAGGCGAGTGTTCTCTCAAGGCACATGCCAATAATGATCTATGGGCTTCCTGACGGGTAGGCAAGGAAATACCTGAAGCATCCATGCAGATCTCTAACCTGAGCAACTTTCTGAGTAGTTTCTGAGATGTGATTAAATGTAGAATAAAGGCCTCACTTTGATTGTGATGACAATCAAAGAATTCACTAGGAAAAGCTCTCTAGAAGATTTGAAAGTGGGGGAAACCATGCCAAACCCTGGGAGGGGTGTGGAAGAAGTCACCCAAGAGGGTAATTCATATCCCATAGCTTCTAGAAATAACCTAGCAATAGGGGTAAGTTAAGAGTTGTCATCACTGTGTCAAGCAGCCTTCTCTGAAGGCAGGGGAATGAAAACCAAGACTGCAGGCCATCATTCAAAATACACAGACACTCAGGGGTCTACAAGGGGCTGGTCTGGGTTCAAGTGTCCAGAGGAACCTGACCAGTGACCGACACCACTCTTCCACAGTGATGGCAAACACTCAGACCAGTCATGCCCATGGTTTCTACGCATTATTAAAACAGAAATGGCTTGTTTTAACTAACTGTCACTGCACACATGGTACTCAGCCATCCCCAGATAAAACCATGCCAGTATCACATTAAATTATTTGTAGACTTATCCAGATACAAGAGCGGAGAAGAAAATTTGACCTTCATGACCCAAGTATTAGCCACTTCAATCACACAATCAATCATGTTATTTTAGGATGTTTAAATAATTGGGTACTGGAGGAATACTACAGTAGGCACCCCGTGCCTTGCAGAGTGGCTGACCAGGTTCAATCTCTGGCATCCGAGATGGTCCCCAGCATCACTTGAAGTAATACTTGAGTGTAGAGCTGGGACTTGTCCCTGAGCATCACCAGGTGTGGCCCAAAACCCAAAAGAAACCTGGATTCGGGAAAAGTTGCCAAGAACTGTTCAATTCAAAAGATATTTTATTAGATCAGATTTTTTTTTCTGTTCCTGAAAAATTCTTTAATATTTTTCATCTTCAAAGAGAAGAGCCAAATGCTGGAACACCCTTTTAAAATCAGCCATGATGTAAAACACCGCAAACACATCAACCAAGATGGCACTTATAAGGACAGGACATACATAAGTGCCAAAGATTTAAGTTCTCCCACATGATGGGGGAAGGGAATGATTATCAAATGACAAGGCAAAAGTCCTCACCTGCTGAGTCTCCCCGTCCAGTCTCTCCGGCTCCAGAGTCCTCAAATTATCTATTTCTTGGAATACTGGAAGGAAAAAAAGGAGAGGAGAGTAGTGAGAAATTAAAGTAGCACTGTAGCACTTCTCTGTCTTTCTGTTGTTCATCGATTTGCTCGAGCAGGCAACAGTAACGTCTCCATTTGTCCCTGTTGCGTGCTAGTATAACCCAAGGGCATCTGCTCGCTCCAGAAACACAAAGTCAGACTTGTTGTTACTGTTTTTGGCATATCGAATACACTATAGGGAGCTTGCCAGGCTCTGCCGTGCGGGCGTGATACTCTCGGTAGCTTACCGGGCTCTCCGAGAGGGACGGAGGAATCAACCTGGGTCGGCTACATGCAAGGCAAACGCCCTACCCACTGTGCTATTGTTCCACCCTCGCTCCTAGCTCACGGGTCCCCATGCCTGCTGTGTGTCAGAAGTTAAAGTAATGACAAAATAGGTGAAGAAACATGAAAACTGTAAAGAGAATTAAACAAGATTTCTATTGCAAAGTTAAGGAACAACTATGAAGTAGTTTCATTGTAATAACATTTTTCTAGACGAGATTTATGACTACACAGTCAGACTCATAGGATTGAGTCTGTTAACAGTAAAGAAATAAAAAAATGAACAAATGAAAAACAAATATTACAGAAACAATAAGATATTATAGTGGAAATGCAATATTTAAACCAATAAACTTATCAAATCAGTAAATTCTTTGCTAATTTATCATTATTCAGTCATGTAAGTCTGCATGCACATAGCTTATAAGAACCCTGAGCTACCTTACTTGAGAGAAATAACTAACCATGTTTACTCTCCATTATACTGCCTTAAAAATATACCTATAGAGACAACATTACTCACAACTAATTCACAACTGTACTTTATGGAAAACATGCTTACGGCCATAATAATGTCTTAAATACATGAAACCATCTAAGGAACACAAACACTAAGTTTTTAACTAAGATATTAAATTGTATTAGAATGAACGGTCTACAAACTCTAGCAGCCTAGCTCCTACAAAAAAAATGTAATAGCAACCTTGCCCTTTTTATAAAACTGAGTCAGAGCCAAGTCCAAGGTCATAGAGAGCAAGAATGTCATCACTGGTCCAATGAAAGGAAGCAAAGAGTCTTTCCTTTCTGTGTCAAATGAATTCATGGGTTTTGCAAGAATCAAAAAATAGAAATCATATTAGACATATCATATTTTTACTGGTGCCCACTCAAGCAAATCGATGAAGAACGGAACAACAGTGCTACAGTTCTACAGTGCTACAGATAGCGAACATATTTACCAGGGGAAGTTTATTAGGTATTTTTTAACTTTTAAATGAATTACAATTTAGGTAGTGCAATTATAATGGTGCTTTTATATGCTAGTTTTGATGTGCACAGTTATCACCAAAGCATCCTAGTCCCTCCACCAATATCCTTATCTTACTCCTACTCCAACTCTTCATTTCCTCTCTCCTCCCACTGTCTGCTAATCTGCTTTGCAATTCAAAGTCAAGGATTTGTCTTTATTCAATACTATCTATTCCTTTGTCTAGTTTCTCCATATACCACAGATGAGATCATTTGATATTTGTCTTTCTCCCCTTGGCTTACTTTGCACAATAATATACCCCTCAGTTCCATCTAAGTTGCAGTGAACTGCAAGATTTCATCTTTTCTTAAACTGCGCTGCACTGTGTTAAGTATGCTATGATTTCTTTATCCAATTAGCCACTGTTGAAATGTTTTGTGTTTGGGGGAGCAGAGGTTAAGAATTAGAACTGATGGTCCATGCAAGAGATGTATTCTTACATTTCTGGGAAATAAGAATCACCATAATGTTTTCCATAGAGGCTGAATGAGACAAAGTTCTCATCAACAGTGAAAGAAAGTCACATGCCACAAAAAAAGGAAGGAAGGAAGGAAGGAAGGAAGGAAGGAAGGAAGAAGTCTCATGCCATGCAAAAGTAAAGCATTCCTTTAGTCATCCCCAGCAATACTGGTTGCTTTGTCTTATACCTCTTTCTCACTGGTGTGACATGGTATGTCACTGTCATTTTGACTTGTTAACAGATAAGTGATGAAGAACATTTTTCAGAGGCCTATTGGCTGTTTATACATCTTCATCTTCTAATTCATTTCATCTCCTCATTTTTGATAGGGTTACTAGGATTTTTTGTTGTTTAGCTTTGTGAGGGTTTCATCTATTAGTCCCTTATCTTATGCATGGTATGAAAATATTTTTGACATCCAGTAGTATGTTATTTTTGCTTTGTGATCTCAGGGATCAAACCCTAGGTCTTACACATGCAAGATAAGTGCTCTCCCTCTGAGCTACATCCCTGTGTTTTTATTTTAGCTGGAGTTTCTTTTGCCATGTAAAATCTTTTTAAGTTGATATATTCTCATTTATATGTTTTTTTTGTTTCCTTGCTAATGAGTCAAATCATTGAAAACACCTCTGAGGTCCACATTCTGAATATCTGCTTATGTTATTCTCAATATATTTATAGATTAAAAAAAAAAGTTCATGGAACTCTACAGATGAAATCTAAAGAAAAACAAAACAAAAAAAACAAACATATATATATATATATATATATATATATGGATTCAAGTCCAATACCAAGAAATTTAATCTAATTAGAATTGACTTTGGGCCAGAGTGATAGCACAGCAGTAAGGCATCTGCCTTGCATGCGGCTGACCCAAGTTTGATTCCTCTGCCCCTCTCAGAGAGCCCGGCAAGCTACCAAGAATATTTCGCCCGCACAGCAAAGCCTGGCAAGCTACCCATGATGTATGCGATATGCCAAACACAGTAACAAGTCTCACAATGTTACTGAGCCCGCTCAAGCAAATCAATGAACAATGGGAGGACAGTGCTACAGTGCAGTGCAGAATTGACTTTTTGCATGGCATAAGATTTTTTTCTTACTTCTTTGTGCGTGGCTATCCATTTTTTTTTTAGAATTTTAAAATGCATTTTTATTTTTATATTTTAAAGCAGAATAGTTATGAGCATCAAATCACCTCGAAAGTTCTCCACTAGATAGATATGCATGAACATACATTGCAAGCAAGAGAAAGTTTCCAATTGCAGAATTTTCATCTTGGTAGTAACAGTCAAACTTCTAGGTTTTCAAATTTTCATTTGTGTATTTTGATATTTCTCATTCTTTCAATGCTCTTGATTATAGCTTTTGCTGGCTTTGATCCGGGATTTAGACATCATTGTCTTCTAGGTGCTTTCAGAGTGATAATCACTTCTATTTTGTCACAGTCGATACTTGGATCGATTATAGAGATTTTCTCAATATCTGTCACTTTCACTGCTTTTACAGTATCTATGCAACAACAGTGACTTCCTTTGAACATAGGGAATCCTTGAACAATCGTAGTGCACACTATCACAGCGAAGACTATAGTCATGCCCTTATTCATTTTATCAATTGCTGTCGTTGCTATTTCTTCAGCTTTGAGACTCTTCTTCTTCTTCTCCATTTTTTTAATAGCACTTGTTGAAGAAGTTTTCCATCTTCCACTTCATGCACCCAACTCCTTTATTATAGATTAACTGACAATAAATGTTGGATCTTGTCTAAAGCTTTTTTTGCACCTATTGATATTTTCTCGTAATTTTATATTTTCTTTTGTTGATTTGACGCAGCCTGGAGCGATAGCACAGCGGTAGGGCGTTTGCCTTGCACGCAGCCAACATGGCCAACTCGAGTTCGATTTCTCCATCCCTCTCGGAGAGCCCAGCAAGCTACCGAGAGTATCTCGCCCACACGGCAGAGCCTGGCAAGCTACCCTTGATGTACTCGATATGCCAAACACAGTAACAACAAGTCTCATAATGGAGACATTACTGGACCCGCTCGAGAAAATCGATGAACAACAGGGGGACCGTGATACTGTGATACTGTTGATTTGGTGTATTACACTACCATTTATTGAACCACCCTTGCATCCCTAAAACGAATATCACTTGATCATGCTGGGTGATACTTTTGATAAATCGCTGGGGTCACTTTGCTAACATTTCATTGAGAATCTTTACGTAAATGTTCATCCACGGTATCAGTCTGTGATTTTTCCTTCTGAGTAATATATCTTGGTGTCTGTTTTTTATATTAGGGTAATGTTGACCTCAAATAATTTTTAGGAAGACTTCTGTTTCTCTGGTATTTGGGGGAGAGTTGGAGGGCATTAATAGTAAGTCTTCTTTGAAAGTTTGGTAGAACTCAAGTGGAGTGTCTGGATCTGGACTTTTGTTTTGGAGGATATTATTTTTATTACTGTTTCAATTTATTACTCATGACTGGTATGTTCAGGTTTTTCTATTTCCTTTTCTTGTTTGTCTGTTTATTGGATCACACCCAGTGATACTCAGGGGTTACTCCTGGCTTTGTACTTAAGATCTATTCCTGGTAGTGTTTCAAGGAACCAAATGGTATACCTGGGATCATACCCAGGTCAGAAGTGTGCAAGGCAAATGCCCTACATGCTGTTCTGTCATCTATTTCTTCTAGCCTCCCCAGCTTAGTGGCAAAGAGTTATTCATAGGACTTCTTATAATCTTTTTAATTTTTGAGATTTCATTTTTTTCATTTCATCATCCTGTTAATCGTCGATTGCCTCCAGCAGGCCCCAGTAACGTCTCTTTCATCCTAGCCCTGAGATTATATTCACGGCTCTTTAGGAGAATGAGACCCATCATTGTTACTGGTATTTGGCATATTTGGTACGCCACGGGGAGTTTGCCAGACTCTGCCCTGTGGGCAGGCTACATTCGATAGCCTGCAAGTTTGTCCAAAGTAGGAATGAGATAATAAAATGTCATAAAAAAGGTTCTGATAAGATGTCGCACGGCCGCGAATGCGGCCGCGCGGTTCCGGGATCTGGATTTTATAGTCTCTGAGTCTTGGCCGCTGATGGGATTACACGGCGCCAGGGGGCCAGGTGGTGGGTGTGACCCCCGCCTGCTGGAATTTGGAGGATCTGGATGGAAGATGCTCGACAGTCGAGCAATTTTTGAGATGTCTGTTGTAATTTATCATCAATCTTCTATGATCTGATGTATTTAGGTTTTTCTTTTTCTTTTCTTCCTGAGGATAGGAAAGGTTTGGTAAATCTTGTTTATTCTGGTTTTTTTTTCCAGCAAAACTGATAGTACTTTGTTAATAAAAGGCACCCAGACATTTATGAGATATAGTATTTAAAACTTTTTAGAATTTAATGTAAGGACTGTTATTTACAAAGTGATTGACAGCTGAATTTTAGGTATACAATGTTTCAACAGCAATCCCGTCACCAGGGTCAACTTCCCTCCACTGATGCTCCTATTCTCGGTCAACTTTCCTCCACTGGTGCTCCCATTCTCCATCCCATTCCCCCCATCCAGCTGCTACTTTGACAAGCACATTTCAAAGTTCACTGATGGCAAGTTAGATCTTACGCTTTCAGTGTTTGTGAGTCTGTACTCAACAACATGTTTGAACATACAGCTATACTACATTCCCACATCCACAGTATACCAAGGGCCCCTGGTCCCTGATTCCCCATTGGTTCCCCTTCTCATTTTCTTCCATCCCTCCCCTTTATTTCTTTCATTCTCTGTCCAGTGCTTCCCCATATTCTGGGATCATGACTGATCTAGACATTCCGTCCTCTACAACATTAAATTTCCTCACCCAATTTCATTATTTTTTTCTTGGAAAACATCTCATTTTATTTACCCTTTATATTGTTTCCTTGATTTTTGACATTTTTTAGCTTTAATTTAGATTATTTCCCTTTTCCACTTACTATGGAATTCAATTATTGTGTTTAACTAGTTTCTCAAGCTATGAAGTTAGACTACTCCTTTGAGCTTTCTAAAGACTTTATTACTATGAATTTCCCCCTTAGTATTATTTTTCTGTCTCCCATAGATTCTGATAGCTTGTGTCTTCATTCTTGATCATATCGAGGAATACTTTTAGCTTTTCTTTCACTTCATCTTTGATGTAAGATAATTTCACATGTTGGGAATTTCCCTCACTTTCTATTTATGGCTAATTTCTACCTTACTGGTATTATGGTTTAATAAGATACTGATAAGATTTCTATTTTTTGTGCAGCTTTATAGATACTTGGACTATTCCCCAATATATAAACTAGAGAATGACCTACCATTCTATCCTACAGAATGTGGTCTATTTAGAGAATCATCCAGGTATATTGGAGAAGAATGTATATTCAGTTTGTGAAAGCTTATGTGTGTAGGTAGGGGCTGCAGAATACTGTACATATTATCCTAGTTTTTCTAATTCCTCATGTAGGGCTCTAATTTCCTTATTAATGTTCTGTTTAGTTGATATACCCAGTATTGAGAATGGGGTCTTAAAGTCTCCCAATACTATTGCGTTGGCATTGATGTATATCCTCAGTAATATATTCTTTATAGATTGTGTTGCCCTTCTGTTTAATGCATAGATGTTGACAAGGGTTAATATATATGTATTAGTGCAATATATTAACAGATAAGGAATATATCCTTTTGATCTACTGATCCCTTGCCAGTATATGATAATGTCCATCCTATTTCTTATTAGATTTTTTAGCTTGAATGCTATCTATGTTCTAATCAAATAAGGCCATTCCTCCATTTTTCTAGTCTACAGTTAGTCTGTATGACTGTTTTCCAACCTTTCACTATGACCCTATATGCATCATGAGGTTTTGGCTGTGTCTCATTTAAGCAGCATAAATTGGTTTCTGCTCCCTGATTCTTCTAGCCACCTGTGCCTTTGACAGTTACAGGATTATTGATATGAAAGAGTGTTTTGCCATTTATCTATTTGTAAATTGTGATATTTTTATTTTTGCAATTTGGCTTTTTGTTTTTACTGGAGGCCATTGCGGATTCCTCTTAGAGCTTGTTTAAATGAAGCAAATGCACTCAACTGTTGGATAAGAAAAATCTGAGTGATAACCTTGCAGGGTAAAAGATTCTTGGTTGGTTCTTTCCATTTAGTACTTTGATTATATCATTCTATCTCCTTCGTGCTCAAAGAATATTATTTGGTAATTCTGACATAAAAGCTTGGTATTTTCAACTTAAAATTTTTTCCCACACATGGACATTAGGTTTGATGACTTCAAAATGTCTAAATATGTATTAATTATATTTGTGATAATACAACATGCTTATTAAACTTGTATAAGTGCACATAATATAAGTGTCCTATCCCAGAAAACAGAAATACCTGTAAAATCAAACAAATTATGTGGTCAACAATTTAGATAATATTTCAAGATATTCCTTTAAGGAATATCTGCTTCTAGGTCAGTAGTCTAACATACTATAGAATGTAAGATTTAGAGGTTGTTTGGGGCTGGTCTACTGATATTACCTAGATGATTAATTTAACAAAACCGCAACCACATAATCCATTTTGGATTTACCTGAATCCCAGGTTGGGATATGTGATTTATTTCCTTTATTTTACAAACTCTTTTTCCTCTCTTCTGTCATTCTGTCTCTCTACATACATATATCTATATACACATATACATATGTGATATATATATGGAGAGAGATAGGGCTGGATCGATAGCACAGTGGTAGGGCGTTTGCCTTGTGTGCAGCCAGCCTGGCTAAGCCGGATTCAATTCCTCTGCCCCTCTCGGAAAGCCTGGCAAGCTATCAAGAGTATTCAATATGCCAAACACAATAACAAGAAGTCTCACAATGGAGACGTTACTGGGCCCGCTCGAGCAAATTGACAAACAATGGGAGGACACTGTGATATGGAGAGAGATGCATATAGATATCTCTTACTTCCTAAATAAAAGTCACTTTTAAAGCTACTGAGAGTATTTGATATGCCAGACACAGTAACAACAAAGTCTCCAATGGAGACGTTACTGGGCCCGCTAGAGCAAATCGATCAAGGGGAGGGCAAAAAAAAAAAAAAAAAAAAAAAAAAAAAAAAAAAACTCAGTAATTGTGAGTGGACTTTTGAAGTACCCAAATTTTTAAAGTATATAACCTAGAAAAAAACAATTATAGGTCCAGTCCAAGTAGAATTTACCCAGAAATGTAGTTGCCTAATATTAAAATATAAAACAAAATGTAATACTGATAAAATAAACATACAGTAGGACAGAAGATGCTGAAAAACATTTGACCAAATTCAGTATCCTTTTATGATTCAATCACTTAATCACTTAATCACTTAATCCCCGTTATTCATCTATTTATTCGAGCGGGTGCCAGTAACGTCTCCATTCATCCCGGTTGCGTGCTAGCATAGCCCAGTGGTATCTGTTCATTTTAGGAACATGTAGAGCCTCAAACCGATCATTTAGGGTCTTGACGAAGAAGTCTGACCATCTTATAGGTGGGCATCCACGTGATCTTTTGATGTCTCGTGGAATCCAATCAGTAATGGCTCTAGTCCAGCGGTTGTCTGTAAACCTCATTACGTGTCCAGCCCATCTGATTTTTGATGTCTTGGCAAATGAGACAGCGTCCCTGATTCTTGAGCGTTGACGAAGATCAGAACTCCGGATTCTATCTCTCATTTGAGTGAATCGTGATATTCCAAGCATAGTTCTTTCGATTCCTCTTTGAGAGACCTCATTTATGATTTAAAGTTATAAATTATCAAGAGAAGAATTTTCTCAACCTTATAAAGAGAATCTATGAAAACTCCAGAATTATTATACTAATGACAAAGAACTGAGAATCCTTTCCATCCAGATCAGGAACAAAATAAAAATATTTACTCATACCACTGCTACTGAACTTTGTGAGCGGATGGATATAACCGGGATCATTATCAAGTAAGAAGGAATAATATACATCCAGATGAAGAAGAAAGAAGTAATAATCTCTCTGTAACTGCATTAATTTGATTTAGAAACTCCCCAGGAATTCACTAAAAAAACTATTGGAACTAATGAACAATTCAGTAAGTTTAGGAATATATGATCAAAATACTAAAATCAGTTATTTCTCTATTTCAGCTCCTTCCAGGCTTGTCCTGGGTACCTCTTACTCTTGGTTGTTTATTTGAAAACTTTACAATACAAAGGCAAAAGGAGAGTTTCTGTGAACCTCTGAGCCATTACAGTGAATTGCAGAGCTTGAAGGGGTGCTCTGGGAAACAAGGAACTTGTAGCCAGTTCATCCAGACAGAAGTGCCCAAGATCTGGCACCCATTTAAATCCTTGGTTCTGAAGGGTAGTCTTTTCAGGGGACAAAGAATACACTTGAACTTGCGGGATTTTCCTCTAATTCCAGATATTTAGTGTTCTATTGAATTGAACTGAACGAAAGGACATGCAGCAGATGTCAGAGAAATTAGGACTGAAACAAAATAGTACTGTCCTCCTGTTCTTCATCGATTTGCTTGAGTGGGGACCAGTAACATCTCCATCCATTATGAGACTTGTTGTTAGTTACTGTTTTTGGCATATTGAATACGCGCGACAGAGAGCTTGCTAGGCTTTGCCAAGCAGGCCGGATATTCTCGGTAGCTAGCCGGGCTCTCTGAGAGGGACGGAGGAATCGAACCTGGGTTGGCTGCATGCAAGGCAAACACCCTACCTGCTGTGCTATCGCTCCAGCCTGAAACATAATAATCAACAATAATCAATTTCCGGATATCTACATGACAAATAATGATAGGACCCCTTTTCATTCCCATAGGAAAATCAACTCAAAATGGATCATAACTAAATGTAAATGCTAAAACCATAAACTCATAGAAAAAAAGCATGAATAGTCCTAAATTCTAGCTTGGTAATTATTCCTGACAAAATATCAACAAATAAGACAAGTGAAAAAAGGAAAAACTAGGTAAATTAGATGACATATAAAACCAGACCTTTCTTTGTGAAAGGACCCCACTGAGAAAATGGAATGACAACCTACAAAATGGGAGAGAAAATATTGTCAAAATACATGTATAATAAGATACTTATATCCAGAATCTATAAAGAACCATTAGAACTCAATAACAAAAAGTTAAAAGTTAAATAATCCAACTAGGAAGAAGGGTTTGTGTGGTGGTGGTGGTGGGGGGGCGTAGGGGAGAGCAAAGAATTTAAATAGAACTTGCATCAGAAAAGACAGTTTAAAGGACCAATTAGCACAGGACAGCAAGCACAGTGCCTTTAGTGAATATGAAAAAGAAAACCAAAACCATGATATTCCACTTAGCTTCCACTTAGATGACTACTTGCGGAATTGACTCTATTAATTTTTAAAAATATTTCTTATTTGTATAGGGGTCATGCTCAGTGGTGCCAGTAGGGAGAGTGACTATGCAATGCCATTCACATATTCATTTACTCACCAAAAATGAGCACTTCTTAGATATTATCTACCTAATAAAGGCTGAATGGTGGAGAAATAAAAACAACATGTTTGGCGATAATCTAGACTTGAGTTTGCATGTAAGCTCATTATTTAAAATATGTGGCTAAATCTTCCTAACCCTTATTTATCCCATCTTTAAAGTAGAAGTTGGCTAAGCTGATATACCACAAATATATTAAATACTGGTGTCCAGTATATGCAGAACACCGAGAAACATGTTAATTTCTCTTTTTTCTCCACTAATTTCCATGGCTAAGAAAATGATCAATAATACATGGTTAACGGTATAGTAGGTATGATATTTATTATAAATAAGACAAAAATATGAAGTAGGAAGTTCAAGAGATAAATAAGAAATGAGACGATCCATTCTAGATACCCATAAATAGCACCACTATTACCATCTCCATAATTATACAGACATAACATTTATAGAGTTGGTTACTCAACTAAGTAAATAATTATCAAATAAAATAGATATCAATAGTCTTAGTTTATTCTCAGAAAACTTGAAGTAATCTCAAGTAAAGTTTAACCATAGAGAAGAGATATTCACTTGCTGGTATTATTCCTTAGAAAAAAATAAATAAAATGTGGCATTTTTTCCATCAAGAATTAGTCAATTTTGGTGATCCTAGACCCAGCAGTTATATATGGCCGCAAGAAAATTATTTAACATCTTGTTTATTCCATCCCTTCATCTGTTAAATGGGAATTAAAATAATGAATGCCTTATAGGGTAGTTATTAAATTAGTGAATTAAGAGTTATCAAGGATAAGAACATCTGGCCCGGTATCATTAAGATCATTTTATTACTCCGTATAATCCTTCATGTCATAGCAAGAACATGCATAGTTATTTTAATTAAAATCTAACTACCACTCAATGGGAAGGTGAAATGCCATCTGCACATTTGTATATGCATATTGGGTCACTAAGGACTTTTTCTTCAGATCACTCAGAGTGGCCAACAAAATGAGCTTCTAGGATTATATCCTGTGACTTTGTCGTGGGTGGAGGAAGAAAAGAAAATTTCAAGAAGGAAGGGAGGGCGGGAAATGGGTGTTCTTTCTAGAAGAAGGGGATGATAAGGCACTTGGAAAGGCAAAACCCGCAGTGGCCTACTTGTATCTACGATATAATAAGGAGTCTTTGGACTCCCAAGAATGATCTACATAAACCCAGAACTCTGATTCAAACACCAGGACGGGAAGAAGTCGACTCATACATCTTCCGCATCTAACTAGACACCGAGAGTCAGGGAGATTGTCCAACTCCAATTGGACAATGGGAGGGCGATGTGGCTGCGATATCTGTCACCTCACAGGGTTGATCTTGCTGAACTGACTGGCTAGGCTGGTGTCTCCCTCCTCCCTCAACCGCTGTATGTGCATCCCCTGAGAAGATGCGCATATAGTCGAAGAGGATGTCTTTCCTGGACTAGAGAACAGACTAATCTTCCACTGAGGGGAGAGGCTGAGCTCCCGTACAAACTCTCAAAGGGCTGGAGCGCAAGCTGAGCCTGTGGAAAATTCAAACCCTGGCACAGTATGGTTCCTCCAGCACCACTGCCAGTGGTGGCCCCCCAGCAAGCAGGAAGGAATAGTCACTGAGTGTGAACGTTGAGCCCGTCTTATCCTATCGCTCGAATACCCAAGCTCCCCTTTCTCTTCATCTCCATGCTGACTGCCATTCTCTTCTTTGCTTCTTACCCAGACCATTAAATACTTTCCATAGCTGGTCTCTGTACTCCAGTCTCCTCAAATCCTGCACAGGACACAATGTCAGCGAAATCAAGTATTCCCCTTCCAGCTTCCTCAGGCCTCCATCCAGATATTCCTGCTTCTCTGTCGGAGTCTTTCCCGATTCTAACTTTCCCGAGGAGCCTCTAATTTCTCAGAACCTGCAATTGCCAGGTTGGCAGGCAGACAGAAGTACCTGATCACGGATTATGCAAAATTAGTACAAGTTTGTATTATAATATCCTTAGAGGAAAGGTATGGCAAGTGTGGTAAATACAGTTTCATATGTGGTTAGTGAGAGTTGAAAGTGGTTTGATGAAAGGATGATGGTAAAGTGCTTATTTCACACAAGGCTGACCCAAGTTTGATCGGTAGCACCACAGATGAGTCCCTGAGCCCTGCCACTACTGGATGTTGTCCAACTGCCTGCCCCAGAAAAAGGTGGTTTGCAAGGGCCGGTAATATTGTTCCATGGTTGGAAGCCTGTCTCATGAGCTGGGGGAGAAGGCAGCTGGAATAGAGGAGGTTCACTAAGACATTGATGGTTGGAGGGATCGTTCGGGATGGGAGATGTGTGCTGAAAGTAGATAAAGACCAAACGTGATAGCCTCTCAGTATATGTGTTGCAAACCATAATGCCCAAAAGTAGAGAGAGAGAGTATGGAGGTAACTGTCTGCCATGGAGGCAGGGGGAGGGTTGGTAAGGGGGGTTATTGGTGGTGGAGAATGTGCACTGGTGGAGGGATGGGTGTTTGATCATTGTATGATTGAAGCACAAATATGGAAGCTTGTAACTATCTCACATTGATTCAATAAAAATATAATAAAAAGGTGGCCTGATGATTTTGAAAAAATAATCTTATTAAATATACCAGCAATCTATATATACATATTCATGTGTAATTATGTTTCTGATAATATGCCCTGAAAATAATTCTAAAATCAAGAAAAGTTTATAAACAAATACATCCACTGACAAAGTGTTGAAAATATTTTCAAAAGGAGTAAGTCCAAATGGGAAACATTAAGAATTGTTTAAATAAGCTACAGATTATCTTCCTACTAACCAACTCAGGGAAAATGAGGTTTAGCAATAAGGAGAGCCCAAATTCCTATTTCGGCAATGCCCAAGAGTTCTTAAACACTAACTCTGTTTGTTCTGAAACACTAACTCTATTGATGCTATAAAGTACTGATTTTGATTAATAGACAAAGGGTGTTGCTTTTAACAGCTAATAAAGAACACACAAGACATAAAAATGAGACAATGTTAGCATGAGAGTTACAGGAATCTCTAATGACTCTTTTTTACTAATCTACATTTCCTATGTAGTTAAATAAATTATGAAACTTGCAGAATAACAAAGAACTGATTAATAGACTAAAAAAAAACTTTGCTCAAAGTTTCATGTTGTTATTTCAATGGCAGGAAAGAGTTTTCAATGATTCTGTGTTGGCAGTTGGTACCCCACAGTATGCCCGGCTTCCTGCTCAGTCCAGACAGACCTCCCTCTACACTCACTGGGGCAGCCCAAGCAGGGCATTTTCTATGTTTTTAAAAGGGTTTTAAAGAAAAAAAATTATGGATTGATTTAATTATGCATGAGGCACTATTCACCAGGACCCTGTCCTTCCCAACCACTCAAGGAAGTCTCCATGGACACTGTACCAGGGAAGATCCAGGCTCCAACTGTGTGGCCCTAGTACTTTGTCAGCATACGGCAGAGATGGGACTGGAACCCAGATAACATCGTTTCCAAACCCACTTTTCTTTCCCTAGACCACACAGACCTCTCTATGATCAATGGCCCTTCTGCTTTTCTTTTGACTGTTCACAAATGCATCTAACTGAATAATCATTCCTAACATGGAAATGAGCCAATCACATTAGAGAGAGGAAAAGACAACAATTAGAGGTCTCCCCTTTCACCTGTATTACCCCTTTTTTCTTAAATTTTCCGCATAACTCCTAGCATCTCTGAGGACAGATAATGGCCTTGCCTGCTTCATTTCACTAGAAGTAGCACCTATGTACCTGGGATGAACTGGATCATAATAAACAATAGATGTATGAGAAATTATATTCAGGAAAACATGTACAAATTCGTCTCCTTATTAGTTACATGTCTCCTGACAAATCTACTAAACTCAGCTTTTAAGCAATACTGCCTAACATGGTTATGAGTTTAAACTCATTCATTAAAAAAAAACACCTATTTATTGAGTTCCTTTTACTGATCAGACATAGTACTAAGCCATGCAAATGTAGCAGAGAGCAAAACAAAGATCTCTCAAGCAGCTCAGGGTCAGGTGAGTGAAGAAAGACAAGAATGTAATACACTGTGTTCTGGGGCGATAAGCATTTGGGGGATAAAACAGCTTAGGGATAAGAAGTTGCAAGTTTCTGCAACTTTAAAGGGTAGCAGAGAAAGGGCATTTGAGTAAGGAGATGTGTAGTGTGGGAGCAAACTTCCCAGGCAGGGGGCACAGCATGCCAGCATTTCGTAGTGGTTTAATGCAGTGAGTGAAAGAGAGACGGGGAGGAAATGAGATCCCATAAATGTGGGAGGGGTGTGGACGGATTGTGTCACGTCCAAGCCATGGTAAGAATCCTGTCCTTTGTTCTCGGCAATACCAGCAATCATGGCAAGGGCGTGAGCTGAAGTCGGAGATGAAGAGGCTTTGAACAATTTCAGAATTTCTCAATGGACTGATTCTAGTGTTGGGGTGGGCCACTTCTCTTAGCACCAAGCAAGTATCAGGGCAGACAGTGGGTCACTGGGTTCATGCAGCATCTCTGAATTCAGTCACTGAAAGCTACTCAGAATCTTAAGACTTCCGACAACCCCAAGCGCCCTCATTTATTCTCAGACCGTTACCTAAACAATAACCCACAGGTCTAGGGCCGAAGCGTAGGAGTCTATTTTAATATTGCAGGAAATAGCTTCTGTGATCTCGCACAAAAGTGGCCACGTCAAATTTGGAATATTCATTTTCTGCTGACAGGTCTGCCAACGGATTGGCTATGGATGGGAGTGAAAGCTAGAAGTCAAAGAAGATTCTCAGGGATCTGGGACAAGCAAACAGAAGGAGGGACTTGCTCATCGCTGAAGTTGTGAAGGCAGAATGCGGATGAGCAAATCTGGTAAAGAAAGCAGGCATTCAGTCAAGCTACAGTAAGAACTATTATGTAAAAGCAGATGGGTCTGTATGTTATCCAAGAATTTTGTAAAAGGAGGTAATGAGCGCTCGTTCCGAACGTAAGGCTTTTTGCTAGATTGCAGAGTATGAAGGGGTAGGGTTAATTTTTTTTTTAAACAAGGTAACTGAATCATTACTGATGACTAATATTACCCAAGGAGCTATCCTAAGCAAGGTCATTTCAAGAATGATATATACACATATACACAGACTCATGACCCAAAGAAATGAAACAGATCTGTGGAATTTCAGACACTCTGTGGTGTGGCTAGACTGGTTTTTAGCACTGCTAGAAACCCACCCGGCCAGGATGGCATGGAGGAGGCATCCTGCAGTGAGATTAGGCTCAGCCTGGAGAAACGAGTGGGCACGACAAGTGCCCAGGGCCTCATCCCAAAGGAGTACCACCACTCTCAATGCTTTGCAGTCGACTGGTCAATCTCTGTGACCTTTTCCACATGCACAAGCAGTTACAGGATTCCTCCCGAGGAAAAGCTGCAGTCAGACATGATTTAGGCCGTTTTGGAGAAGAGTTGACTCATTCTTTCAAGGACTGAAAAAATCTGAGTCAACACAATGAAGGGATTGATAGTAACACACAAGTTAGAGCTGTGAGGAAGAAACGTCCAAATACACCACCGCCGGAACCTCTGCCCCCGCCCCCCCCCCCCCCAACGTTATTCTGTCTGCTCCCAGTCAGGAGCAGCTTACTGAAAAGCAACGCTTCTCATCGAAACAGGAAGTTTCCCCTCCCTGTGGTGAAGAACCAAGCTCTCAGCATTAAACAACTTGGACTCGCTCTGGATTTTGCATCTCGTGTCGGAGACTTCTAGCTGGATATTTTCTATTAATAGTAACTATGAAGAGATGAGACGGCAGGTGGGGAACATTTAGGCTCCAAGAGCCCTCACACACAGACACCTGAACTCGGCCTGCTATTCCCAAAACTGCCTCTCTACAGCTTGGTGTTCCCAGAGACCCTCTTTCTCCTGAGGAGAAGGGAACTGAACCAAATTGTCCCAGTGAGGTGCATCTCCCTTCAGCCATTCCTGAACAGAGTTAGAAGGATCAGGCCAAGGGGGTCAACTGGAACTCAAGTAGGAAGCGTGAGCGAGAAGCAGCCGTAAGAGACAGATGCCGGCCGGCCTTCATAGTCCTGTTTCATTGGAAGGACGGAGAGTGTCATAATGAATTACCATTAATTTGAGCCAGCAGTCCTGTTAGACTGAGGCCGCCAGCCCAGGATGACAAACAGTGCCTGCAAGATCATCTAATGAGGGGACAAGGCTGTCTCGGCAGTGCCGCTTCACTCAATTAGTGGACAAGGCTTTTAATGCCGCTCTGCACAACGAAAGCAATTTTGATTACTTAGAACCGAGTCTCCATTTAGTGTGTTTCGGAAGCCGAGACAGGATTGCCCCCGCCCCCGACCAAATATAATTTATCTTGAGAGTATTTGAATGGTAATAAGCCATTTGAAAGCCAATCACATTATTTCCTATTTTTCCCTAAGTAATATTGAAATATAGTTTTTAGAAGTTCAAATGATAGAATTTGCTCTAGCAAATGAAATGTAAATAAGATAGCAAATGATTAAGGCTATGCTGAGGGCCTGTATGTATATGTGTGTGTGTGTGTGTGTGTGTGTGTGTGTGTGTGTGTGTGCAGACACTCTGTGTGGTTCTCGGTGCCAGAATTACAGTTGGCGAATTTCATTTCATCAGCCAACATTATCAGGAGGGTTGCATATTTATTCTATAGATCCACATTTAAAAAAAAAATCCAGATCTTGTCTCCTTTGGCTGGGAGCACTTACATATCATAGTTTTGAGAGAAGTGCTAGTCTCCTCCGTTTTTTTTTTTTTTCACGGTGTCACTCCAGGATGAAAAGTGCTAATATGGGTGATAGTCCCACTTTCCTTAATATCGTGCTCCTTGGGGTATATCATGAGGAAAGCCTTAGCCGAATCAAAGTGAGCTTGTAGGTGCTGTTCATTCAAAGCACGCAAGGTGATTGCTCCAGCAAGGTCAAAACTACAAAACAATACACAGGTTTCATTATAGCTGCTCGCACGGCAAGAAAGTCCATAGAAAACTGCTACCTGGGCCAAAGAGATAGTAGAAGGATGAAGGAAGTTTGTTGCCTTCAATGCGGCCACTCTGTGTTTGGTTCTGGGCACTGCATGATGCTGTTTCTCATCCCACTTAGGGACTACCAGGAGTGACCTCTGAACTCTGCCAGGGATAGCTCCAAAACAAACCAAAAATCATAGACTGATGTCATAGGTTAAAGGGTAAAGGAAGTTTCTACAGGATGGACACTGGTGGGGAGCTGAATGTTTCTGTTGAATGGATGTTTCTGGCACACACACCTCCTGGCCTCCTGGCCTCCCTAAGAAGAGCACTAACATCAGATCGGACGGTGAGAGAGGTCAGCTACAGTGCCATCTTACACAGTTACCATCAGGCGGGTGTTTTTGCCCAAAATTAGGGGGCACAAATCCCCTTGCCTCAAGTAGGCCTAACCCAAAGCCAACTTTAAACGGCTCATGCAGCTTTTCTTAGGAAAAGGACGGTGAAAATATGAGCCACTCAGGGCAGAAACCCAAAGTTTAAGATGGCCCTGAATAACAAAAAAAATCCTTATAGCGCTACAATTTTCAAAGCTCTCTCTTTTTCTGTTTCATAGCTATAGCTCATTTCACAAAGTAGGGTTTTGTTTGCAGTGGGGAGGAGAAAGTGGGGAGTGGGGAGTGGGGGTGCGTGGTTGGCGATGCTCAGGGGTGACTCCTGGCTCTGTACTCAGGAAACACGCCTGGTGGTGCTCGGGGGACCATGTGGATGCCGGGGACTGGACCCAAATCAGCTGTGTGCAAGGCAAGTGCTCTACTATCTCTCCAGCCCAATTTTCGCAAAGTTGTTTTAACTTTTAGTACTTTTTTTTGTCCTCCAAAGAGTTAGCTCCAAAAGTGTGTTACATACTCAGGTAACTGGTCATGTTGTTATTAGTAGAAATGAACAAATTATTGATATTGTTAGCATTATAAATTAATATTAAAGGGACTAATATTTATGACCAGTTTCTTATGGTTGTTTTTTTGTTGTTGTTGTTTTTGCTTTTTGAGTCACACCAGATGATGCACAGGGGTTACTCCTGGGTCTATACTCAGGAATTACTCCTGACGGTGCTCGGGGGACCATGTGGAATTCTGGGAATCAAAACTGGGTTGGCCGCGTGCAAGGCAAACACCCTACCCATTGTACTATCACTCCAGCATCATCCTATGGTATCTTGTTTTAATAATGATAATCTACATTATCAGGTTTTTATAATAATGTTTTATATCCTATGGTATCTTGTTTTAATAATGTTTTATATCCTTGTTTATATAATGTTTTATATCCTATGGTATCTTGTTTTAATAATGACATTCTACATTATCAGGTCTACAGCCTGTCGAAGAATGAATACACCTCTCTCTCTTTCCAAAATATCTGTTGTGGAAATACATCAGGGGCCAAATTATTGGCCAAATAAAGCGGATAATATTCTTCATGTTTTTTTTTTCATTCTCCTCTCTTGTTAATAGAAGTAGAACATAAAGAGAAGGGATTTGGAGTTGCAGGAAATAAATTTTAAAAATGAATTAAAGATGGAATGTAATGGGGAATCATTGGTAAGATGCACAAATCGGCAAGAATCATTCTCTGAAGTGCCTCTTCTTTAACATTCTCTTTGTTTTTTGTTGAAGACAGTCTAAAGACTGTCATGATTCCATGAAACTCCCACCAATGTTAGTATCCTAATACTGCG
This sequence comes from Sorex fumeus, assembly GCF_029834395.1. Taxonomy (NCBI): domain Eukaryota; kingdom Metazoa; phylum Chordata; class Mammalia; order Eulipotyphla; family Soricidae; genus Sorex; species Sorex fumeus. The sequence goes on from NW_026606157.1 coordinate 8,857,018, forward strand.
TTTGTCATTGTACTGGGGCTAATGTTTTTATGAATATATAATACTTTCATAGTTCAAAAGTCACAATGATTTGAGACATACCCCATCCCAATCTTCTGTTCACCCATCCACACATTATATGCAACGAGTTTAATTTATAATTTCCTTTTGCAAAAAAAAACAAGCAATGCATGCACTTATTTTTTTTTATCTTTCTTTCTGATGCAAAACTTTGCAGACTATCTACACTGATGCCAGAAAAATAATCTTACCTAACGATATCTCCTGGAACAGTCTCCATACTAAGGTAAAGTAATATTTCTCATTTATTGTTATAATGCTCTGATACTCCTCTCTGTGGGGATACTGGAATTCCCACAAAAGGTCTTTAATAGATGGGAAGCCAAGAAATCTCCAATAATTTACCATGGCAAATAATGTTCACACGACAACGTGCATGAGTATTTGCTAAACTTCCCCTGTGATTCTCAGGGAACCACTGGTGGAAATGGAAGTAGGTTGGTTGGCTGGAGCTGGAGTTAAGTGCCTGTCCATCACTGATGAGAAGGGTGGAGTGGCCACTCTAAATTGCCTCAGAGGTCTTCTCTAGAGTCCAGGTTTATTCTCACCCCTGAATACAGAGCTGAGTGATCCTGAAGTAATTACCAAACAGTACCTGATATTAATGGAGAGGGAAAAAATCATTTTATAAATTTCCTATTTGTCTCTAACTCCACAGGTCTTCTGTGAGACCCTAGATGAACTCAATCTGCTCAAGAATCCCAAAGCCCATAGAGCCAGCAAATATTCTCCATGCACTAAGATCTTGGTAGCAAGGAGCACTCCTTAGTTTTTCTTGAATCTACCAAGCTTGAGAAGAGACAGGTTGAAAGAATGAATGACTCCATGAATCCTATCCAAGTCCAAAACTTGGGGACAATTTTCTGGAAATCGACCCATGGGCTAGAGTCCTGAAAGACGTTGTGTGAGTTCAGCAAGAATGTCTGTCCACACTTCCAAACACATGGGCTTCAGAGGTCAGTGCTCTGCCCACCAACCATTGTCACCATCCAGATGCCAGGCTGAACTTGCCCATGGTGGATCGTGCTGGTTGGTCAGTAGCACATCTCTACCAGTACAACTCTCTACGAAGGATAACGAATGGAGGAGAGTGAGGACCAGCCCTGAGGCCAGAGCCAGCCCCAGCGAGGCAGACCACCCAGCCCTCACACTGCAGGGCCCAAGGATCTATCTGGGAGAAAAAAGGGGAGGAGAGAAGAAAGAAATTCCTGCATGAGATCTGTCCACAAATCCACCACTGGGAACCCTCACCTCGGACCCAAGATCTCAAGAAGAAAAAATTAACCTTTTCTGCTACCACTGATTTTACTTTTACCCCGGAGCCGACGTGAAGCACAGTTCATTTTTGGAGCACAATGCAGTTTGACAGAGAACACGAAATCGGTGTAAGCATTCTTTTGCAACAAGATTCGTTTGCTTTTTAAATCCAGGTGTTTAATCACTTGTATGACCTTTCATTTACATAAACTCCTACAGGAGAGGGAGGGAAAAAGACCAGGGTGGTGCAGATGGCCCCCTCCCAGCAAACACTTTGCTAAGACCAGGACTTAGTTGCATCCTCACCCCATGATCACATGCAGGGCATTTATCAGCACACCTCCAGGGTGGTGGGAAGGAGACTCAGCCCAGCACCTTCTGATGCCTCCTGACATCTCAGACCCTCTGGGGGGCAGAGGGAGGAGAAGGAAGGAGCGAATGTTCTCCACAAGGCTGAATGTGCCCCTGACAAGTGTCTGTCATCGTGATCTTTAGAGATACTCTCATCTCACCTTCTCCTCCTGCCCTCGTGTCCAGGAATATACAGACATCCTTGTACGCTTCTCATTTTGCAGTGAACTGCGGGGGTTCCCTCTGGGGGCCGCCGGCTGCAGGGCCGCCTTGACAAAGGAGAGGGGCGCGTGGGGCCTTCCTGCGGGGGGCACACGGGGGCCAGGGCTAGCTCTCCCCGCCCAGGGGTAAGCCTCTGTGGCGCGCTCCCCGGGGAACTGTGTGCTGCACAGAGCCGCGCTGTTTGCTTTCCCACCAATCCGGGAGAAGGCGCTTTCCTCGTACAGACACCAAACATACAGTATATGAATGTTTAATGGAGGCTAAAACTGGGAGAGTACAGAAAACAAGAACAGAGCAGGTTAAAAAAATATCTGGTTTCTCTCTATCAAAATACTAATTAAAATTCATGTTCATGGGGATGATTATACATATGTTTTTGAACTAAAAGTCTAACCTGGCACTATTTTTTGGCCTTATTTTTGTGACAACATTTTTGTCCATATGGCATGAAGTGAATCATTTTACATCTTTTTTTAAGCTCTATGTGTTTTTCTTGTTGTCTATTCCCTCTTCTCCCACCACACACACACTGGCAGCCGCTACCAAGTTACCAAATGCCAACGCAACCCTGCAAGCTGGCTGCATGGAGCTATATACTACTGGCATTTCCCTCCCTGCAGAAATATTCTCTCTCCCTCCCTCCCTCTCTCTCTCTACCTCTCTCTCTCCCTCTCTCTCTCCTTCTCTCTCCCCCTCCGTCTCTCCCTCTCTCCCTCTCTCTCCCTCTCTCCCCCCTACCTTTCTCTCCTCATTCTCTCCCTCTCTCTCTCTCCGTCTCTCTCTCTCCCTCTCTCCCTCTCTCTCTCTTTCTCTTCTTGCACACACACACTCACACACACATGCACTCACGCACCCCCTGATCGCGCCCCTCATTTCCTGCTCCTCTGTCCATCCTGCAGGACCCTGCCCAGCTCCTGCGCGTGCCGGCGCTGGCTGTGCGGGCTCACCGTGCCCCCTTCCGCCTGGCTCTCTCCTTGGCGTCTCTCGCCCCTCCCCATCTTCCTCCTCCATGGCACGATGACAACGAGTGGCTCACTTAAGAGCGGCTATAAATTAATGGTTAATCGAGCCCATGTAATTAGTTTAGTCACAGCAAAAGTGCGAAATCCATGATTGTCCAGTAGTCTCCTTCACTATATGCATGTATATGTGCGCGTGTGTATGTATGTGCACGTGTGTGTATGTATGTGTGCATGTGTGCGCATGTGTGTACGAGTGCATGTGTGTATGTATGTGTTTGTATATGTGCATGTGTGCGTGTGTTTGTGAGTGCATGTGTGTATGTGTGTACATGTGTATGAGTATATGTGTGTGCATGTGTGCATGTGTGCATGTGTGAGCCTGTGTGTGGTGCATGTGTGTGTGCATGTGTGCATGTGTGGGCGTGTGTGAATGCATGTGTGTGCATGTGTGAGCGTGTGTGTGAGTCCATGTGTGTGCACATGTACGCGTGCGTGTGTGCGCTCGAGTGCGTGTGCACGCCTAAGCCACAATCATGCAGGGCCCTGCTTTTCCACATAGGGAAACACTCCTCTGGGCCTGCAGGCCTTGCGGCTTGCGGGGCCGGGGCTGGTGCACCCTCCCCCTGCACGTGCTGCCTCCCCCAGGACCAGGCACTGCTGAGTTTGTGTGGAAGGGCAGCAAACTCCACCTAACAAATGTAACTTTAACAACAGTAAAACCACCTAATAGCTTAGCATGCCAGGGGGCTAATGTGGCGGGCCATTTACTGCTGCACTAAACAGCCCCGGCTTGGTTCTCATTGCCAAGTGTCGAACTGAGAATTGCAAGGCAGGAATAGCTCCTAATTCATTAGATAAAGGGGGTCATTGCTCATCGGGCTGGGGAAACTGGAGGGGAAGAAGGGGAAGGAGGCTCTGCTTTTCAATCGCCGCCCAAACCCGGGCCCGGGGGCTCTGGGCCAGAGGACAAAGCCTTCTTTCTGTGCGCGCCCACGCCAGCACCTACCTGTGGGCTCGCTGCCTTTGTTCGACAAGGGTCCTCTGGAAAGAAGCTGGATGGGGCAGGGAGCCTAATGCTGGTGCTATTGTTTGTTATTTGTAAATCACTCTGACATCCTTGGAACAAAAGCCACCCCAGAACAAAGTCTGAGTCATCCTTGGCTGTGAAATGAGCCACTTCTGAGAGGTCCCTGCCAGCCCTTCCTCCTGTGCCCTGGAAAAGTCGCTGGGGATGGCTGTGACCTGCCTAATAGGCTGGGCAGGAAAGAAACTGCTCGCGATCAAAAGGGGGCACAGAATTCTTGGGAGCGCTGCTCCGTGTCCTAATATTGTCTGTCTGTCTTTGATTCCTGTTCCTTTTTCTTCCAGGCAGTTGGAAAGAGTTCTAAGTGAGAGCTTCTCTGAATAGTCACGGAAAGCCTATGTGGACAATATCATTCCTTTAAGGTTTTTTTTTTTCCCTCCCCTAACAGAATAGAAAAATACTCGAAATTTTCAAATGAGATCTCTAAAATGGGACTTCTTTCTTTCCCGAGCATTAGCCCTAAAACAACCGATTTCTCTAATTCCTGCCATCACTCAGATTGGCCTTGAATTACCTCCCAACAGGCCTCCCCGGTGCTTCCAGATGAGAGCGTGTAATGGGGGATCTGTTAATTAACTAGAAGCAAAGTTGCGCGGTGGGGATCAAACACGGGATACGTCCTAAAACTCCCACAGAGAAGATGAAATGCAGCGCAAACTTTAAAGACTTCCCGTCATTAGCTGAGACCTTGCTGCTCCTGGCCCAGACTCCTCCTGCTTCAGAGAACAATGAGGACAATGATGGCAGATATGAAATAGTACAGCCAGGAACAAAGGGACCAGCTATTTACCCGGAAGAAAAGAAAGTTGGGGGGTGGGGAGGAGCAGGAAAGCGAGAACTTTCTTTCTCTGTGGTTTCTGTCTACTTTTAATTAATTTATGACTGCCAGGGAACAGGCACGACGTGCACCCAGCAAAGCACGGTGCTGAAGGATGGTGCTAATCGGTGAACGTCCCTGACTCACTCTCTGGGGCAGTAGCAACAGCTGCAGGACAGGGCCTGGCCCCCGGGGGCAGGAGGAATGAGGAAGGGATGATGGCTAAGGGGCCAAGTGTTGGGCGGATCTTTGCCTTTTAGGGTTCAAACCGGAAGACGTGAAGGAGCAAAGAACTTGATGCAACAAACGAGGAGTCTCTGGCCCCAAGCTCAAACGGTGCCTTTCTCTGAGATCTCCCGGTAATTTCCACGTAAAGATTCCAACGTGCTACATCAGTAGCCCAAGCAGCGTCATGATATTGGCCTGTTGTTCTTCTCTGTTCTTTTTTTCTCCTTTTTGGGTCACACCCAGCAATGCTCAGGGATTACTCCTGGCTCTGCACTCAGGAATTACTCCTGGCGGTACTCAAGGGACCCAATGGGACGCTGGGAATCAAACCCAGGTCAGCCTCATGCAAGGCAAATACCCTGCCCGCTGTGCTATCATTCCTGCCCCTCTTCCCTGTTTCTTGACAGATAAAGAGAAAGAAAGAAATGATACTGCAAGTTGAACGCACTCCAGTGGCAACACACGGGATAGGCCTCCACCTCACTGTTAGGTGTTTCCACAGAACTTGACCAGGAGCTTCTCTGCACAGCTGCTGGGCAACAGAGATCCAACAGAGTTGGCATCCCACACGGGACCCGGACAGGAAGCGTTAGCTGCCCTCACTGTGTGAGGTGGGCCAGAGGGCTCCCGACGGGCTGGGGGCCCCGTGCCTTCTCTTCAAACATCCCTGGGAAATGGACACACACTCTGATCCCTCCTGAACGCTTACCGGCAAGGCTCACTTCTCTCTGATTTCAAGTCACGTGTTTAGAATGATCAGGGGAAGTATGAAAATGGATGAAACAAACCCCAAAAAGCTCCCAGGGGATGTTTTCTCTCCATTTAATTCTAAGTCACTTCAAATGAAGGATCTTTGGGTTTAATAAACTCAACTCTACTCTAGGGGACAAAACTCTTGAATATATAGGTGAGAAGCTGACCATTCTAATAATTAATATATAAAATATTCACTGTGAAATGGAAGATATGTTGTAAATTATTGAGAATCTTATTCGACATATGTACATATAAATGGAAAAGACTCCATGGTACCACTTGTAATTGCCACTGACATGGTAAAAGCGCAAAATGGCAGGACAGGTGAGGAAAGAAAAGGCCTAAAGGTCTATTTATGACATTTGAGAACTAACCTGTATTTTAGAAAATATTATTTATTCTCCTTGGTCTCAGTTTCCATGGGGATAATAATCCCCCTACCCTGATTCCACAAGGGTTTTCTAAGTATTGAGTGATATGACACATGTCAAAATTTTTTTAAAACCCTCCACTTCCTTTGCTGTCTTTAGAAAAGTCCTGGTCTAAATTATAAGGTATTTGGGGATTATAAATGTATAATAAAATTACAATTCCTCGGGAATTTCATAATTCTCAACAGGCTTCAGAAAGATCACTTTCTATAACCCACCCCAGTTACATTCATCCTGCCTTCATTCAGCTTCTTTTTAAATCTCTATCCATTCTAAAATCATGCAAAGAAAGTTGCATTATTTTCTCTTGACAGCACAACTTGACACAAGTTTCCTCTTCATGCAAAAATTCTTACCTTTCTAATTCTACAACATTCCTTAAACATCTTAATATCCTTTCCTACGGTAGAGCGTTTGCCTTGCACGCAGCCAACATGGCCAACCCGAGTTTGATTCCTCTGCCCCTCTCGGAGAGCCTGGCAAGCTACCGAGAGTATCTCGCCTGCACGGCAGAGCCTGGCAAGCTCCCCGTGACGTATTCGATATGCCAGACACAGTAACAACAAAGTCTCCAATGGAGACGTTACTGGGCCCGCTCGAGCAAATCGATGAACAACGGGAGGGCCTTTACCTTTTATCCTTTCCTAAATTCGTGATAACCCTATGGTAACCTGGGTAAATCCTAGAAAATTCCTTTACATTCAACCAGAATTGCACAGATCGTATTAATATCAAAATAATAAGAAAATAATAAGACAGGCCACACAGGATAGTTGTGAACATAGAAGTCCAATTTCTTGTAACACAAAAGATATCAAATCTTTAATCTCTTAGGATTAAAATTTAAAAATGCTTTAATTAACCGATTCTTAAACACAGGAGGAATTTTGATCTCCAAGATTAACCTGCCAAGTTGGCCAAATATCTCTTATTCCTGTGATAAGATGCACCTGATAGGAGTGAATCTCTGATTTAATCAATCTGTTGGAAAACAGTATAACTACCTACAAGGGCTCAGCAAGCTTTTGGAAAATCAGGTAAATATTAATGATTGGTACTTTGTCTGACCTACATTAATTGAACTGAACAGAGTTTTCTGGCACCCAGACAAGGTGAGAACGCCTCTTTCTGATACCTTTCAAAACTTGGAGGATTTAGCAATGCTCACTTACCTTCCCACACAACAACAAAGACAGGTAAGATATGGCTGTTGTCCATAGGACATACATCTAGGGACAATCCTTCTACTCTGCCCATTATCTTAAAGCCTGCTGAAGAGCAACATCCCATGACATAGTTATGAGGCGTATCTTGGAATAATCGCCAAGGATTATCCACTTGTCAAATTCTACATCAGTGCTTCTGAACAGAGGTCAATCTTGCCCACAAGCAAGGTATGGCAACAATTCTTTTTCTTGCATTTTGTAGGGACTGAGGGCTTAGGTGGAGTGGCCAGAAGCCACGAACACTAAAATGCACAGAACTTCAGCAGACCGTAATTTCCACTCAGAAAAAAAGCAATTATCCACTGGAAATGTCAACAGTGCATAGGACAAGTCATCCCAGGGAAAACTAGTAGGAACCAATCTATTGTGAGAGCAGGACTTAGATCTAAATTTTCAATCTCATCTTGGGCCTCCTTTCCTGAACTCTGTGTCACCCTAGGAAGCTACAGGATGGCCCGTCATCATTCTGATTTGCTGCATTATTCTGCAAAGGCATGGGAAATGCTGTTTTCAAGATTTTTCTGTTTTAGATCACCTTATTCTGGGTTCCCACCTATTCTAATTACTAGAAATCACCTGGCTTCAAATGGTTGTAGAATAGCGATAGGTTATTCAAAACTCAAGAACCAATGGACCCAAACAAAGAAAAAATCACAAGACAAGATAATAGATTTCATGCATTAGTGTGTATTCTACTAATATGAGATTGATCATCTTGGGGAAAAGCTGAGGTAAAAAATGTCTTCTACCTGGACAACAGGATTATTGCAGCTGAGTGACACTTGAAAATGCCTGAGAGTAGAGAGGCAGAATCATCATCATTTCAAGAGACTACCTTTTTTTTTAACTCGGGTTTAAAGTTTTTGGTGCATTAAGTTATAATTTGAAATTTAGGCTAATCTTTTAAATAGTCACAGACACTACATTTTCATCTATATCTGTGCCCCGAGTTAGTTAAATTGAGCTAGATCATTCTAGAATCATATGACTGAGTTTTAAAAACGAACTTAGTCGTATACAAGATTCATTTCATCAAATATTATGAGGGCTGTAAGTAGCAGATGCCTTCGCATGATCCATTCTTGGAGTAATGAAGAAGTCACTGTTACTGTCTTCCCGTTGTTCATCGATTTGCTCGAGCAGGCCCAGTAACACTGCGAAACTTGTTGTTACTGTGTTTGGCATATTGAATATGTCATGGGGAGCTTGTCAGGCTTTGCCATGTGGGTGAGATACTCTCAGAAGCTTGCCGGGATCTCCGAGAGGGATGAAGGAATTGAACTCAAGTCGACTGGGTCAGCCGCATGCAAAGCAAACGTCCTACCACTGTCCTATCGCTCCAGCCCAGTGAAGAAGTAACTAGACAAAAATACCAGGTCAGGTGCAGTTTTTCGGAAGGTCTGTTAGTCTGTGTGCCTCGTGTTATAGAGCACTGCTCAGTGTTCTAATTGAAGTCATTCATCGGAATGCAACACAATTCATTAAGTCAATGACAAAGCAGGCACCATGTGGGAATTTGAGAGATTGAGAAGAGTAAAGTGGGAAGGGGAACTCCAGACAGTGAAGTGGACACTTGGCCGTGAGGCTGACCGGCAAGAGAGACACTCATCAGACCCTAATTCTGTTTTGGAAGTGTTCAGCTTTTTACCTAAGAATTCTGATCTGAGTTTTTGTACTAATTCAGGTGGAGGGTCATGAGGACATTAAAGCAGGTGAAAATAATAAACACTCCTGGGAGTTCAGTGAAAGAGCAACATAGAGGAGGAGGAAAAAATAGAACAGTATCTACAGTTCAAAAAAAAATAATAATCCAGCCCTGGAATGTTCAGAGTCCTTTAGAAGCTTAATACAGGGGAACAGGACCAAGGAATTCGGCCAAGGTCTCTGAGTCAGTAGGAATATGAATGTCTATTGGAAAGGAGTTGTTCGTCAAGGAATTGTTTACTTTTCTGCAGAAATTGGTACATAGCTTCAGAATCAAACTCCTGTTGGCTTGTGTATGCATGGCATGAGACCTGGTGACATAATTTAGCTTCAGGGCTCCTTGGAGAATCGGGTTAGGGTGCTGAAGAGATGGTACAGCCTGGAAGATGCTCGCCTTGCATGCGGCTGACCAGGCTTACATCCCTGGCGCCCTGTCTAGTCCCCCAAGCCCTGCCAGGACTGATCCTTAAGTGCAAAGCCAGGAGTACATGCTGAGCACAGCTGAGTGCGGCTCAGAAACCAAACACAAAAGAAAGTCAGGGCAGATGAATCACTTGGGCCCCTAAGGAGGAAGTGAGATGTAGGGACATTGGGATCATAGATAGAGAAAAACATCCACAAAGCCTTCCTGAAGCAGAACTTTTCAGAGATTCTGTGGCTCTTGCCTATCCACGACTGGGCCACTGATACTCCAGACACAAACATGCTAATAATGATGTGGAATCAAATAACTTTTGTTTGATTAAGGGGCTGAAGTTAAGGTGCTCAGTTCCAAAGCAATCCATACAGTGAATTTAGCTTGTGTAGGAAACTGACTGGGATACTAACAATAAATATACCAATCATTAGCCATCACAGTTTCTTTTGCTGTTTTCTTCAAAGTGTGAAATAGAATAATTTGAATTCCCAGATGAAAAATCTTATGTAGATTTTGCCTTTCAATGAGCAAGGCAACAATTTTTTAAAAAGTGTTTCATGTTAAATATTTAAAATATTAGTGGAGTTGGGGGTTGGGCATACCTTGCAATGCTCAGTGGTTGCTCCTGGTCCTGTACTCAGGTATGATTTGCTGGGGACCATCTGGTTCTGGAGACTGAACCCGAGTCAGTTTTGCATAAGGCAAATGTCGTGTCCTATGTACTATTACTCTGACTGCTCAAGCTGTAATTTTAAAATCATAAATGATACATTTAAAACTATCTACTCTCTCACTAACTTACTAATTTTATATTTTAAAATATTGTTTTCACGGAGCTGTTACCGACTGGATCCCACGGGATGTCAAAAGAATGCGTGGCTGCCCACCTACCAGATGGTCAGACTTCATCAAGATCATGAATGATCGGTTTGAGGCTCTTCATGTTCCCAGAGCGAACAGATGCCGTTGGGTTACACTAGCACGCGACAGGGACAAATGGAGACGTTACTGGTGCCCGCTCGAGCAAATCGACGACTAACGGGAAGTTAAGTGATTTAAGTGATTTAAGTTTTCATGGAGCCATTTTGGGCTACCTTTCAAATTTCCAACAAATTCTCCATAGTATGACTGGTGAGCTCAGTACGCTATAGCTATAACCTCAGCAAAATGTTTTGACTCATTTTTTTTCAAGTCACATTTTATTAAAAGAACTGTTTCCAGTTCCTGTGGTGACCAGAAGGTATTAAACAATTAATCCAGGCCGGGAGATGAAGCTCATGGTAGTGGCTGTACTTTGCACATCTGGTTCCTGGCTCCCATTCCTGGTATCAAACAAACAAGCAAAATCCCACCGTCATTCTCACTGGGGATAACAAAGTGCTTTTTGAAGTCATTTCAACAAAACATATGAAAGAATCCCACGTGGTTCCAGAGGAGGAGGAAAGGACATTTCTTCCTCCTCTTTCCCCCACAGCCAACTCTGCACAGTGGTCCATGTCCACAGCCCGGGGGACAGTGGTACATTTAAGTCAGCAAAGAAAAATGAGGGGTAGGAAGAGGACTGTCCAGAATGGCCCAGGGCACTCCCTCTCCTTCCTTTTCACTGTCCAGATGACCCTTTGGGGCCGTCACAGCAAAGAGGCGACCCAAAGGAGCAACCACAAAGAGGTACCATCTGTGCCTGAACCACAGTGCCAAGAAGACAAGCAAGTGGAAATTATTCCTGGTTCCAAAGATTTGGATTAAGAACAACTGAGAACAGGGACACCAAAATGTGCGTCTTGGGGAACCATCAGGTATTAGAAGACAGGAAGGTAGACGAGGAACCTCACCAAGTCCTTTTTTCCTCACTGCAGTCAAGGAGCAGAGGAAGTGGAAGAGTAAGAGCCAGGAAGAGGGCAGGGAAGAAGAGGGAAGCAAAAATTACTCTCTGGACACTGAGCTAATAAACCCGGGCTCAGCACCTGTCAGAATAGTCCCTGAACCAAGAAGTGCTGCTTGTCTCACATACCCGGGTGGACCTGACAGCCTTTTCTGTCTGTAAAATGCTCCATGGGTCAATACCCCTCAAGTCCTGAAGCTGGTCATGGTCACACGGGAACCCTTAATGCCTCTAGACCTGCACATTCAAGTTTTCTTCCGCATGGGCCTCCTTCCCGACCCTCACACTCAACAGCAGACTCTACAAAGACTCGATCCCAGAGAAGTCCCTACTTCTCACTGCTACGTTCTCTCTGATGGTTTATCAGGGAGTCAGCCAAGTGATAAGCTTTGCCTTTTATTTATGAGCAACTGTTTGAGCATTAATTACAATGGAACTGCCAAGTGTAGATCAGGATGGGAGAAAGGTACCTGCCTTCTGATGGCCAGCAGTATCGTTGTCCAATGATCCACCACAATTCCAGCTCACAAGAGTTCTGAGTGGGCTCAGTGTGGAGACTGAATTGCTCCACGTCACGGACAGGAAGGATCCCACCAGGACATTATTTGGACTATGTATAAGTGCTTGGAGGATGGATGCTTTGGCAGAACCTTACTGAAACCCAAAGCGTTCAGTATTACATTTTCTTAGAGATGACAAAGGATAAAGCAGAAGTCAATGGCATGTGTGCACACATACACATTCTAACACCATGTGTGCACATGTACACATCCGAGCACCACCACCACCACCACTACCACCACATTTTATTTACCCTTGGATTTGGGGGCTGATGGGGCTCAAACCCAGGTCTCATGCAATGGAAGGGATCAACCCCCCAAATATCACACTTTAGCTTTGGCAGAAGATTCAACATTTCTCACTGTTGCCCCCAACTACATTTTCTGACTCCCCCTCTCCCACCCAGTGGCCCAGTGTGCCTCCTTTTTATAGGACTGGAACTGGAAATCACCATCACAGGGAGAAAGCATTAAAGGCAGAGGTGTCTCCTGCAAGCACAACACGTGACCCGGCAATACTGTCTGGATTAGCAGTTTTACAGCCTCACTAAGCCCTGCAGCTACAATTATCTGGTTGCATTAAACTGAAATCACCTGAAAAACTTCACACGGATCAAGCCCTTGGAAATGTCTAATCTGCCAGTTTACAAAGAAGGGAAAGTGGAATTCAGGAGTTGAGGACGAGAAAACAAAGTTTTCTGCTAGGTAAAGTCTCATCTTTTCCCTGGCACAGCACTTTGGGTCTGAAGTCGGCCACCAGTGCCATCATTTTTCACCATTCATTGAAAAGGAGATGGAATCTGACCGTTTCCAGCACACGTCCCGAGAATCTGTTTGATGAGAGAATAGAAGCCATAAGGCATAAAGCGGCATTGCCACAGAGAAGCTAGGCTCCAGCGAGGAGGCCTTCAGCTAGTTTTAGCACAATATATGTATCTTTTTATATACAAAAAGTTACGGTACTATATAAAGAGATCCTTAAATGCGACATACACTGAAATTCTATTTACTGCCTAACTATCCGTTTGAAAAAAAAAAAAGAAAAGAAAAACTCTGTTCATATTATACTGTCTCCAAATTTCATCTTCATTTATCTGGAGTGTGTTTGCTTTGCCTTTCATTTGGAAGAGATAGTCAAATCAGAAGCCTGAAATTACAACTCTGATTTTAGTTCATGGCCATGGTGAGTGAGCGGCAGATCAAAGTGACTGCTGTTCGGTTCTAAATTGGGGGTCCCACGGCCTGTGGTTAACACCTCACTTACTACCACTGGCTCCCTGCCCACTGCTTGTCAGAACAGAGGCTAAAAAGACATGGTGGCAGTAGGAACCTATTCTCGAAGGCACACGCCCCCAGAAGAACGACTGGGACTGGTTTTCTGTACAATGATGCTGTACCTAGTGATTTATCTACAAGGCCAAGTGGATGCAATGCCAAGATTTCCAGACAATAAAATGAACTCCTTGAACCTGCATGGGTGTGTGCACATTCACCATCTTTCACACTACTGTTGGAATGATTAAGTTCTGTTGGGGAGTTTTAAGTTAGCTCCCTTCTCTCCCCTAAATAAAACTGTTGGGAAAATTAAAGTTCTTCACCCTGCATGACTTGCAAGCAATGGCACAATCCTTACAAGAGTGACAGCTGAATTTCACTCCAGAATGGTAGCCCATGATGGCAAGAGGAGGAAAGTCACATGGAAGAAGGAGATATGCTTCAGGGCTGGAGCGATAGCACAGCGGGTAGGGCGTCTGCCTTCACACGGCTGACCCAGGTTCAATTCCCAGCATCCCATATGGTCCCACAAGTACCGCCAGGATTAATTCCTGAATGCATGAGCCAGGAGTAACCCCTGTGCATCGTCACCGGGTGTGACCCAAAAAGCAAAAAAAAAAAAAAAAAAGATATGCTTCCTCAAGAGGTTGTCACCATTGAACAGTATCAAGCGTATATTGTTTTCCAGTCATTCCCGTTTCCCCCTGATAATTAATATACAACATAAACTTTCAACTTGAGATCCTAAGAGCTATACAGATTTTTCTTAATGACAAGACTTAAAAGCAATGTATAACTTAACTATTCACGAAGACCAAGTTACTAAATCTCTCAACTCCAGCTAGACTTTCACTTAAGTGCAATGGTTTATGTCTAGTGCCTCAAAATAGACAGATTGATTAGAAGTAATCTAAATTTCCTTCCTCGGGTTTTACAGATCTGTTTTATAGAATGCCTAAGCATGCTTGGACTTTATTGGAAGGAATTTTAGATACACTCAAGATTCCCCTGCTCTATAAGCAAGCCAAATATTTTATAATTCAAAGTAAGGTGCACTATTGTGATACGTCTATAGATCTAAAGCCACAATGGATTTTTTATTTGATAAATTAATGTAGGTTTGTGTGCAAGCAAAATTATTAATGTAGAGATAAATGTTTATGAATTTATAACATGAATATCTTTGCTCGGCTTTTTTTACAATTTTCAGCTTCCTTCTGTGAAAATTTAAAATACCTCATCTAGTTTTTCAAAATAAGAATAAAACTCAGGACCATTTCAAACAATCCCTCCTTGAGTTTCTGGCTATGATTATGACGAGGAGGTTCACTTATCTCAGAACTGAGGTTTACAGCCAGGGACACAGGCAAAGGAAACCCAGAAAGAAAAGGAAAAAAAAATGACTAGCCTGCCAGTCTTTCTGTTTACCACTGCTACACAAGATGTACTCCACGGATCAAGGCTGCGATTCTGCGTTGCAGCATTCACATGGCCAAAGGCACCTCTGGAGAAGACACTAGGAAAAACGTATCTCACTTCCAGTCCCAAGAAAATAGTCGAGCTCATTAGGCTGCCGTTCAGAAGCTGTGCCACTAAGACTGCAGCTCGCAGGCTGGCAACAGCAAAGTCACCATTTGTAAGCCATCAATAGTCTGTGTTTCCCTTCAATTGATGTTTCGAAACTACAGCAAGTATTGGATGATCACCGAACACTGATCAGCCACTCAAATTTCTGCTATTGAAGCAATTAGGAATATGGAACTTTTCTGACTATGACGGTGTTTGAATTTTTTAAAGAATTTAGGCACACGGGGAAAGAAAAAAATAATAATAAGAGCAGAGAAGCCTGTGAAAATCATTTATCATTCTCCTCCAGCTCAGTGAACCAAAATCATTCCATCATTGTCAAGAATGCATTTTTTTTTAATTTGGGCTTATCAGATGGCCAAAGTTATTCTGTCTGGTTTTATAAAGTTAGCTAAAGAACCTCAGTGATTTGTACAGAAAGTAGTATAGGAAGAGTATTAATAAAATTTAAAAACCTTAAACTGAACTAATTGATTTGAAGCTATATATTGGTTAGAAGCTATTTTCTGAGATAGGAGTGGGGAAAGTGTTTAACCTGGTTATGGCTATAAAGACTGTGCCTCTTCTAAATTAAATCAATTTTCTTGATGAAACTAATTTCTTGCCTGAAAGGTATTCAAATAATTCTGTTATAAAGACAGTTTTGCTACAGTTCTGCTCTTTTTCATTTTTTCCCCAAAGCCAGCACTCCAACGCATGTGTTGGAACATGCAAACTGTTTCTTCAAATAAAAAAAAGGAAAGAAAAAAGAAAGAAGGAAGGAAGGAAAGAAAGAAAGAAAGAAAGAAAGAAAGAAAGAAAAGATTTCAGTTTTGTAAACACTTAGAAAATGTACAAAAAGTTGATTAACAGGAAAGATCTCTTTTCAATTTTTCTATTTCTATTTACACTTGATCTTTACTCTGACTCAGCCAGACAAATACATCTTGCTTTCTGCCCTTAATCATCACATATATCACACACACACACACACACACACACACACACACACACACACACGTAGTAATAAGCAAAAGACGGTACTGCAGTGAGGTGGTATTTCTTTAACTAACTGTTGCCATTTTAATGATTCGATGCTAATAACTGGAAAGAACTGTGGGCTCATACTTTTAGGTAGAGTTTCTGAGGGTATGAATCTGCGAACTTCCTGAAATGGTGGACACTTCTGAATGTGCGTGATTTTTAGTCCAGCAATTCTACATCTAGTCATCCATCCTATCTGAAAAATCACTTCAGCGCACCCAGATATAGACATAAAAAGACTTCACTTGTAGCATCATTTGGCAAAGTAAATAATGCAAAACAACCCTAATGTATATCAAGGGAAAATTAAGATTATGACACCATTTCAAGAGGGGAAATATTGATTTTTATAAAGCGAAAGGAACATAAACGACCAAGGAGGTTATCTCTGGAAGAATGTGGTTTTGGAGGTTTTTGCTTTCTTTGTTGTGATTCCAATTCTATACATAGATTCCAACGTTTTACTTTTATAATCAGAAAAAAAAACATGAAGACAAATATATTTATTCACTTGTGAACTTGGAACAGGAGCTTGTTCATTTTCCTATCATATTATTTAGATAGATGGTTTTCTAGAAACATGTTATAAAGGTTTTTAACAACCAAAGCTCTATTTCTATTTCTAGCTTATATATAATCTTAATATTTACTTTGTTTTTATAGAGTTTATAAAGTTTCCCATGTAAAGTATATTTTATGAATATTATGAATATATAATATTCCAATTTACGGTAATAACAGTAATTTATGTCTTATACTTGTTTCAACTGTAGCCAAGACGTAAGAAGTAAAAAGCTCAATGACAAGTTTCTCAGAAATTCAAGGAAAAAAGAAATTTACACTGAAGCTGTTATTCTAAATATGTACTATACTTTTTTTTAACTTGTTCTATATTTGCTAAATTTAAATTTTCACTTTGTATGAGTGACCCTTCTTTTTATCCTAGCAATACATGTATTCCTTACCCTTCATGTTAGAATGAAATTATTCTAAAAACCCTACATTGTCTCATCAAATTTCAATATTATAAAATGATTTAACAGTTTTTTGAAAAAACAAGATTTTTCATTAACAAAATACATGGTTATCACTAAGTTTTAAATTATATCTGTGATTACTATTATAACCATTTATACTGAAAGTTGCTCATCACAATCTTCAGAGAGTAAGGACCTGGTGTGAATTTAGTCATAGTTACTAAATTTCCATCTATTTAGAAATACTCTTAATTTTGACATTAAAAAATAAATTATGATTCTTTCTAGAGATAATCTATTTGCTTCTTAGACAAAGACCCCAATGGTGATCTTGTCTCAGACCATTTCACATACCAACTTGCAAACTGGCCACGGGGACCCGTTATCCTACTAGGAAGATTGAAATTCAGGAAGTACAAATTGGCACCAGCATTGGTTTTATTTCCAATCACAATTTTTCATACTTGGTGGGAGGAGGGGAGAAGAAGATCCCTCACGTTGACTGGAATGCGGTGTATGGTGTACGGAGCTCTAACCTTGAATCTGTGCATTTTTTCACATAGACTTACTTGGATTTGATCTGTCTGGAAGGCCATAAGCCTTGCCTGGGAGAAGTAAGGTGCTTCGCCCTAGGAAGATGACGCTGCATGGGGCTGAGCCACATGGGGAAAGATTGTTGCATGGGCAGTGCTGGGCTAATCTGACTTCCTTTGTCTTTGGATCACTAGTCCTGCTGGCCTTTTCTCAGCCCCTGATGACTACTGTGTCTCCTCCTGGGACTCTGCAGAAGCCACACAAGTCTCCTTGCTGGTCCATCCCCATTCCCCTTCACTTAGGCTGGGCAGGAGAGAAAAACTGGAGCTTCATTGCAGGATCACTTCCTGGGGGTAGAATCAACTCAGTGCTTCCCTCCGAGCAGGAGAGATGCAGAGGGCCAGGTCTTCTGTCTACATGGGAGAACTGGACACAGGGAGCCGGGACAAACGCCCTTCCAGGGCTAGAGACAGGGTAACAAGTCGGTAGCGCTCTTTTCCACCATCACTGCTTCAATTTCATCATTCACGGAGTTCTGTCTGACACATTTCAGCAAAATCCTCCTGAAACATTCCAATGAGAACAAATCCTCTGCTCAGAGGACTTGCCAACGTGGCTTTTGTAACAGTCACTTAGTTACCATCTTATATTTCCTTGTGTGGGTTTTATTTAGCGCTCATTTTTCTTATTACTAGATAGGGTTCCATCGGGACTTTGTTTTTGGAGGGTTTTTAATCCCTTTACATTTCCCCCTTACTCTTAAAGCTCCAATCCTAAAGCATCCAGTAAATAACAGGACTCTAAAATCTACTCGTGGGTGAATGAACCAGTTAATATTGAAACTAGGAAGTAGAAAACCAATTGTGAAATGAAACAAAAGCTACGTGTTCTGTAAGGAATTTATAAGAGAGGGCAGAGAGATAGTACAGTGGGTAGGATGCTTGCCTTCCGCTTGGCCTACCTGGGTTCGACCCCATATGGCTGCCAAGAGTGATCCCTGAGCGTAGAACCAGGAATAAGCACTAAGTACCACCAGGTATATATCCCTCCCGACATTCTCCCTGAAAATAAAAGAGAAATCACAGAAAGGCAACTTGTCCAAGATGGAAATGGAGAAGGTTGCATTGATCCATCTCTAATTTGATTGTAGACTTTGCTCTACCTCCTGAACACCCTCCTGAAATGAGTGATAAGCTAAGACATTTGGGACACTGGTGATGGGTGTGGTTACAATTATGAACATGAGAAACCTTTACTAATAGCATTGTAAGCCAAGGAGAGTTGGTAATAAAAATAATGTTAAATACTGACCACCCAGAGGGAAAATTTTTAAAATAAAACAAAAAAATCTTTGCTGTTGCACTTAAAATTAACTAAATAAAATTTGAGGCAGTTTATTTTTTGTTGTTGTTGTTAGTTTTGTTTTTGCTTGGGGGCTACACCTGGTGGTACTCAAGTGTTACTCCTGACAATACACACAGGAGTCACTCCTGGCAGTGCTCAGAAGACCATACGGGATATCAGAGATTAAGCCCACCTTGGCTATATGCTGCAAGTCAAGTGTCCTACCCACTATACAATCTCTCTGGTTCCTTGAGTTGGGTTCAGAACCAGCTCGAAGCTGCCCAGGCAAGCCTGAGTTATAGCACCCACATATTCATACACACAGACACAACTGTGTGTACTTTATGTCCCACAAAGAGAATCGGTTGATGTGACACTTAGCTAATTTTAAATAAAACGTCAAACCAATGAGGATCATACAACAACCAAACTGGCTAAGTAATTATATAAGTGAAAGAGTTGCAACTCAGAAAAAAATATAGAATAAGGAAAATATCTATTCAAATCTAAAATTTCATATATAAAAGGGATAAAGGGGGGAAAATTCTTTAGTGACAGGGGAAAATGTCTACAATGGCTATTTTACTTTATCTTAACCAGTGGCAACTTCTACATTTTACTTACTCAAAAGAGAAAGTTGCTTCAATGAAGCCCTGCTTCTACATCAAGGGTTCTGCACATATTATCACATACACTTATACTCTGGAATCATTCACGAGCATCCTAGGTCCATTTAAGAAGGGTTATGTGTAGTCTGCAGTCTTACTAGTATTGCTGTATGTACAAAATTTTATGTATATTGATGTGCACACTTAAAACTTTGAGTTTATTTTTGCTGAAATTTCTATTTCAATAATACTTTCTCAAGAAAAGGCTAGATGCCTTATCACACTGACAATGAAAACATTGTTTATATCAGCTTTTTTGGCCATTACATTTCCTGTTGATTTTCTCAAATTATTTATAGACACATTCTTTTCACTGGGTGCTTGAAGTAAAGTGTTTTATGATGGTCATATCAGTCAACGTCAGTCATATGAAACCCAATGTTTCCAACTGAAAAATAAAAATTCCAAGAAATTAAGAATTAGTAATTCCACGCCAATGACTATCGACCTAGCATCACACCACCTGAGTGAAACTGAGAGAGACTGAGTGCCAGGAACACATTCTCATGTTATCAACTTTCTGTTTTTAAATCTGAAATGTTGGCTCTTTCTTGCCTCAGTTCCTCCATATTATAAACACTGACATGTTGGCAGCTAATCAAGTAATGATTGGAAAGTGCTTAAAGCTTAAATATTCTTGGAAGAGAAGTAGTGTACAGGTGCAAAGTAAAAGAAAAATTTTAAATGTTTCCCACAAATCGAAGGAGAAAAAAAAAACCATCAAATTCTTCTTGGGCCATGTTTGCAAAAGAAGAAAGCATTCCAAATCACCACTATTTAGGTAGGAAAATGGCTTCCTGGGGCTGATTCAATACTTCTCCCAAACTTTGAGTCGGCTTACAATAAAATATCAAGAAAAAAGGACCACAGGTAGGTGGACTAAAGAGATTGTTTATGAAAGATTCATACAAAATATCTAAGAGCAGTTTTGCACCTGGGAACCCAAGAGAAGAGGATCCCACCAATGATTTTCAAAGGAAAATTATGGCGGCATACACAGACCACATTTAAGAAAAAAAAAAATAAACCAAAGCTTGCTCCTCTAGAGAAAGGTACCCGCCCTGCACTATAAGAGTAATTTATTTTTGGAGTTGTCACAGAAGGCCATTTGCTCCTCAAAAAAAAAAAATCTTGTTACCGCATGGTTCCTATGTGCTAGACACCATCAAGAGACAGGACAGCGAGGGAGAACGCCAGGGCCTTGCTTCTGCTTGAAGCTGAGAGTTTAAGAAGAGGGATGAACATGAGAACATGAATCACCAAAGCACCGTTGCAAAAAGAGGACACCCATAGACAAAGACTCCTGCTGCAGGAGGCAGGTGACAGTGGAGAGCCAGGACTCACTCCTGAAGAAGCGAGTCTCGCACTCTGGCCAGCACTAGGAGTTCCTCCCAAAAGGTGGGGGTGTGCAACCGCCCCTGGAGAGAGAGGTCTAGGGAGAGGAAAGGTGGGTCTATAGAAAAAACAGCCGACAAGAGCAGGTCTAGAGTGCAAAGTACTGATGGAGGCAATGCAGAGAGAGGAAATGGCTGATGAAGGCGGGTGCAGAGAGGAAAGGATTAATTGAGACAAGTATCACGATCACAATCACAACCATACTGTTGTTTGTCAATTGCCTTGAGCAGGCCCCAGTAACGTCTCCTTCGTCCTAGCCCTGAGATTTTAAAAAAGTGCCACATTCAAGGCTCTTTCAGGGTTAGGAGAATGAGACCCGTCGTTGTCACTGGCATTTGGCATATTGGGTACGCCACGGGGAGTTTGCCAGACTCTGCTGTGTGGGCAGGTTACATTCAGTAGCCTGCCAGGTTATCCATAGTAAGAAAGAGATAATAAGATGTCACACGGCTGCAAATGCGGCCGCGTGCTTCCGGGAGCTGGGTTTTATAGTCTCTGGGTCCTGGCCGTTGATGGGATTACCTGGCACAGGGGGGCAGTTGGTGGGTGAGACCCCTGCCTACTGGAAGATGGAGGATCTGGGTGGAGGATGCTCAGCCCCGATCTGAGCAGGCTTGGAGATCTCATCCCCGGGACCCGCATGCCTGTGTTCCTCTGATAGGATAACGGAAATCCAAATCAGTAGGAACACTAAATACTGGTGAGGATGTGAACAAGAATTTGGATCCATTGCTGGTGGGTGTAAAAAATGGCTGCAGCTGCTTTGAAAGATCTGGTATAGGGAAAGGAAAAGGCTGCAACAAGACAGGTGTAGACAGGAGAAGGCTGTTGAAGGTAGGTGTAGAGAGGAAAGAGCTGGTGAAGAATGGCTGAAGTTGGTTTAGAGAGAAGTTTGTGCAAAGGCCCATGGGTAGAGGCAGCGAGAGGCCTTGGAGGACACAGAGTGATGGAGTCTGGAGTCGGGGCCCAGGAAGACACATCTGGACTCTGCAGGGGCCAGAGGAGACGGGTGATGGGCTTTGCCCTCAGAAGCAGAGCTCTGCACACACAGAGAGTCCACAGGCACTTCCCAGAAACCGTTACTCCTCCTGCCTCTTGACTCAGGAGTCCAGGAGCCATCTCCCTGGGACTGTGTTCAGGGCACGGTCTCAGAGCTGGCGGCAGATTAGTGATTCTAAAGGAGAGGTGGTGAAACTCCCTCTCGGGCATTGCAGCGGGGGGAGAGAGAGCAAGCACAGAACTTTCTGGAAGCCCCTTTTGGTGGAGTGGCAGAGGAGAGCCTGAGTTTGGTAGGTGGGGATTTGCCTTCAGAGAGCAAAATCCAAAGGGGACTCCTCAGCACCTCTCCTCAGGCAGCCAACACTGGTGACATACATGGGCAAGAGACCCTCCCTTCAAGCCATGGAGGCAAGACTCTAGAGACACAGCAACAGTTACTGTACCCCACACAAAAGGAATGGGGTGCGCCTTGCCTTGCTTCCACAAATTTCGGGGTGGTACTCTCGCAATTCCTTCCTTCACAATCATCCTCTAATCTCTTCTGTCTCTTCCCTCCTCCGTGCCTCCCTCCCTCTCTGCCTCACTCTCCTCTCTCTCCTATATCTCTATATCTCTTCTTTCTTTCTTCTCTCTCTCTCTCTCTCTCACTCTCTCCCCCCCCCCCATGATGCTGACTTAGGGAAGCCTGCTTTTCTACTTTTTTCAAAATCATTGACGGCTGGTGCCCAGAGAATAGCTAAACCATCTCCCAGTTGAGAGCAGGAGCAGGGCAGGCGGCTACACACGTGTCCCTGCTAAAGAGAAGCCCAGGGACAGCTCCCAGGGCCCCAGGGCAGCAGTGGCCTGCCAGGCCCCACTGTCGGTCATCCCTCTGGACTGACCATAATATTTGTCCTGTAGCAATAATTTCCCACAGACGCATCCCATCGCCCCGACAGACCGTGCTTACTCAGAGCTCGCCTTGAATGCAGTGATTTGTCTGTACCGGGAGAGGACAGTGAAGACAAAGGCGGCTTTCATGGGCCTGCGCTGCCCGTCAGCCCTCACTCTCCCCTAGAAACTCCGCTCCCGCCATGCTGCAGCCCTACATTCAGAGCATGAATGAGCCTCTTCCCCGTGTTCCTTCTGCTCATCCTCAGTGTGGCCTGGGGGACCCCTGCACTGCTGGTTGTGGCCCCAGAGGTCCCTGGCTTACAGGGCCCGAGCAATGCTATGTGTGGGACCCTTGCATTGGCCCCTGCTTATCCGTGTATCACCAGGAGTGGCTTCAGATCCCCTGAGCACTGCCTGGAAACACACACACACACACACACACACACACGCACGCACGCACGCGCACACACACGCACGTGCACAAAACAGAACAAGACTTCTTCTACTGGGGGCTGGACCGATAGCATAGCGGGTAGGGCGTTTGCCTTGCACGCAGCCAACATGACCGACACAGGTTCGATTCCCAGCACCCCATATGGTCCCCCGAGCACCACCAGGAGCAATTCCTGAGTGCATGAGCCAGGAGTAACCCCTGAGCATCGCCGGGTGTGACCCAAAAACCAAAAAAAAAAAAAAAAAAGACTTCTTCTACTAAACTGTTGACGTTGTCGAGCAGGATTTATTTTACATCAGAGAATCGGGGTCAAGAGGAAGCGCAGTGCTCAGAGCCAGAGAGCAGACAATCGACTGTACCTGTTAGCAGCCTCCCAGCCAGCTTGACTGGAGCCTCCCAGCTCAGCAGACAGCAGCCTGGGACGCGGCTCATCATTGCATATGGCCTATTGACAGTCGGCGACAACTTTACTCATCATTACATATGGCCACCTACGGCTGACAGCTGCCAAGCAGGCAAGTTCACATACGTCGCTTCACAATCACATGGCATCACAAAGAGAGGGGTGAGATCCCAGGCCAGCGTGCCACAGAGCGGTCTCCAAGGTGCCCCGCCGCCAGAAAGCAGAGCACTGAGCAAAGGCAGCCCCCCAGGCCCACCCCACTGCACTCACCACCACCACCACCAAGGGAAAAACACCCTCACACGCAGATGGAAAGGTCTTTTCTTTCACTCCACACACTCAGAACACTATTTTGTTTTCTGGTAATTCCTTCTGATGCCACTACTTTTCTTCCCTTTCCATTCATGTTGATTTCCCAGAGGAAAAGAGGCGTGGAATGTCATGATGTGTACCAGGAAACCAGGACAACCAGACAACCAGGAAACTCTACTCCTTGCTGTTAGGGAAAAGAGTAGATAGAGAAGTGGGTAGAGAGACTCCTCCTGGAAGCTGAGCGACCACTACCTTGAAAGTCAGGAAATAAGATCATGGGGGCTTGGAAACAAAAGCTAAATCACAAAGGAAGAAGATTTCAAAAATCTACCTCAACTTCCTTCTTGCAGAGCACCTTTAATATGAAGAAGGATGAAGTGGGATGAAATTTTGTAGTTTTGATCTGCTTAAAAATTCATACACCTTCATACACCTACAAACACACAGTAAGTCAGATATAGCACAGCGGGTAGGGCGTTCGCCTTACACGCGGCCAACATGGCCGACCCGAGTTCAATTCCTCCGCCCCTCTCGGAGAGCCCAGCAAGCTACCGAGAGTATTCGATATGCCAGACACAGTAACAACAAAGTCTCCAATGGAGACGTTACTGGGCCCGCTCGAGCAAATCAACGATCAACGGGAGGGCCTTTACAAACACACAGCACACACAAATACATGCAAACACACACACACACACACACACACACACATCTGTATGACAGGACCTTCCCAAGTATACAGTAGTTTACCTAGCCCATTTCGTGTGACCATCGCCGTATTCGACCCTACCTATTCCAAACAGGTCATATGAAAAGGGAATTTATCCAAGACAGATTCCTTCCATCTGTGTTTTTCTAGCATGTATTATTCTGGCATGAGATAGTAAAGCTGTAGAGATAGAGACTAGAAGGTTCGTTTTCCATGAATACCAGTAAGACTCAAGCATTTTTCCCCAGTTGTCCTTGGAAAAGAGATGCAAACCAGGCTGGCTGCAAGCTTTGACCATTGCTGGATTTTGTCATAATTCTAAAGGCAGCAGCATTTGTCTTTGACGTTATCAGATAGGAGAGATTTGAAAAGGCTCAACAAAGTATAACGTGAACAACTGGGTTTTTTTTTTCAAATCCCATTTTATGTTTAATATATGCCCAGTAACATAGGCTGTTAACAGACCCAGAGATCCACAGGAAGTTCATTAAGAATTATCACGGAAGGATGGCTGGAGTGACTGTTCAGCACATAGGGGAAGGAAGGTACATACGGGAGGATAAGGTTCTAGCCTTGCAGGTGGCTAATACAGATTCTAGCCCCAGTACCATTTATGGTCTCTGGGGCTGCCAGGAGTGATCCCTGAGCACAGAACTAGAAGTAAGCCCCGAGCACAGTGCCGTGTGGTCAAAAAAATAAAACACTAAACGAACCCAAAAACATTTCCAAGTCAGAGGATGTAAATCAAGGATAAGGTCAACTAAGTGTGATTTCAACCGCCTCCCGTGCTCCTGGGAATTCCCAATAACTGCAATAAAAAGACACTTCTCAGAGGCTGAGCCACACCATTGGGTAAGACAGATGGAAGGTCCCTTCCATTCAGAATGAGAAAAATCAAACTCTAGAGCATTGTCCTTCAATCCCTAGAATCTTCCTAGTTAAACTTAACATCTGTGAGTTAGAGTGGAAGCCAGCACCCATAAGTAAAAGTCCTGGACTGACAACAAGACCATTCTGTTTGGAAATACTCAAGAGGGTGTGAGCAGTGTCTGGGCACAGTGAAAGGCTGAATCACAACAGAAAACTTTGATACGAGACATAATATAAAACTTCTTACTAAAATTTCCATAAAGAAACCCACTATACTTCAAGGCAGAATACAAACTTTAGCTATTATTCACATGACCTTGGTATTTAGTAAACTAATTTGGTTCACTCTTCTCCTAAATTGTAGTGCTCAGGGCTTGCTCCTGGCTCTGTGCTCAGGGATCATTCCAAGACAGCAGAACCGTACACCTTCGCAGCAGGAATCAAACCCAGATCAACCTCAAGCCAGGCAGTGCTTATCCCTCCTGCTTATCCCAATTTTTAAAGAAGCTAATTTTACTATTTTAATTAATGTCTAATTTACCATCCAAGTATTCTATGGTTGAACAAGAATAATAAATGCAGAAATATACTCTAGAATGGCAGAAAGTCATCCTATACCTTCATTCAGTATTAGGTGGCCTACTTGAATTTAAAGATATACTTTTTACCTATAAATAATATAGCAGAAAAAAAGCACTAATCACTTTGTCTCTTTTAGTCTGATCTTGTTTGTTCAAACCTAAATCTCTCAGTCCTTGCTGGATTAGGATGATGAAATATTCAAAAAAAGAAACAAACAGGAATATTGTTTATCCCAGTCCAACAAGTCCCTGAATCCCAAATCCAGTTCTTACAGGAAGTAGTGACAAAAAAATCTTCATTTGACACTTTAAATTAACACTTGTTTTTCATTATAAAAATCTTTTATCTTCCTTCGCTGACATTTCAAGATGAACAGATCTGAAAAGTAAGGGGAAAGGGAAGGATGTGTGAAAAAAAGAAAATACTTCAATATACCCATAAAGGGCGAGATACGCGATAGCACAGCGGTAGGGCGTTTGCCTTGCACGCAGCCAACATGGCCGACCCGAGTTCGATTCCTCCGCCCCTCTCGGAGAGCCCGGCAAGCTACCGAGAGTATCTCGCCCTCATGGCAAAGCCTGGCAAGCTCCCCTTGGCGTATTCGATATGCCAGACACAGTAACAACAAAGTAACAACAAAGTCTCCAATGGAGACATTACTGGGGCTCGAGCAAATCGATGATCAACGGGAGGGCCTTACCCATAAAAATGAATATGTACCTTACAAAGTAGAATGATTTCTCTCATTTCGTAGAGAAAAGGCAATTGGGAAAAGCATTCGGACTGCATCAGTTTTGAGGGAAATTAGAAAGACAATGGAACAAGCTAATTTCCGAAAATATAATAATAATGACAAACAATAGCTGTTACAAGAATAACAGCGAAGACCACCACAAAGGGACTTCTCTTTAGTTTCTAAGCCCCAAACAACCACTGCTACAATTTGCCACACTTGCCTTGGTTCTTACATAGAGAATGTATTTGGTTTCACAGGTAATTGGTAGCCTTGAGCACATGTAACTTACAGTCACTGAATAAAAAGATTCGCTTTGGTGAATTAAAATGGAACAATTTCTCCCAAATAAAGGGGAAAGGGGGAGGGGGGAGTTACGGGGATTAATAGGCAAGTGTTTCATCTATTTTTTTCTTTTAATTTGATGTTATGAAAGCTTTAGGCATCTAAAAATATACCTCTTTTATTCTTGGAGGTCTGAAAGATTTGGCTTTTGGAAGAGAAACAGTTTCAGTGGGGAGGGAATTGTTGAATTCTGTCTCTGTGTTTTTTTTCAAGGGGGTTGACCATAACCCGAGGCTCCAGCTCCTGCCGAGTGCCTGTCGTTATGAAAGCAAGGTGCTCCACACGATCTAATCATAGCACTAAACCTTGTTACAAGCCCTTTTACAGCTCCAATATCTGGGTTACATGGAAACACGCTGGAGAGCCTCCTTGTACTATGAAATAAATGTCATTCTGACTGGCATCCTCTCTTCCAGCAAGTAATTTCCCTCTGCTGATAAATCGATACAGCAAAAACAAATGAGCGCGCACAATGGGCACAGTGAGGATTACATTTTTATTCATTTCAGAGCCCCTGCAGCCAAGTTTTTTAAGCACAATAGCAGAAAATGATGCACTTGAGCCAGGAAATCAGAGAGATACACAGAGACACGGAGATAAGAAAAGAAAGACCAAAAGAAAAACAGTGGGGAAATGGGAAACAAAGCAGAAGGGTTTCCTACCAAGCGGTGCCGGCAAACTTGTGTTGGAGAACAAGATTAATTTTAGAACTTCTGTCCAGTGCCTCCTAGAAACGAGTGGGGAACACGAGCGTCTCTTCCTTGCCCCTTCTTTGCTCTGTAACGTTGTGATCTGCCATAGGCCTAAGGCCTGGCTTGTCTTTGATGAACTCGAGTTGGCGAGCTAAGACACACGCGGGAAAACATACCTAGAAAAGCCAGAATAAGAATTGGGAGACAACCATTGATCCTCACGCATCTCTGGAAGTCTCTTCGAGGCATTTCTGGGCATCCTGGTCTTCCAAGCAAGTTCGGGAAAGACAGACAACAGAGAGGGCCACTTCAGATTCACGGTAGAAGTGGCAAGTTATAGACTGAGAGCGCAAGGCCCCATGTAACGAATGGGTTTCAGACTTAAAGGAGCTGATGCCTTTAAACAGTGAAAAGTGGATCATTTGGTTGGGGATGGCTTGAAGGATTGAAGCACACAGTTTATATGTGGGAGGCCTGGGTTCGACCCCTGGTACCACAAGGTCCTCCATAGCGCCCACCCAGCAGTCAGGAGTAACCCCTGAGCACCACTCCTGGACTATACCCTGAGCACCGCCAACTGCGCTCCTCCCAAACCAATTGAAGTCATTTTTGTCTTTGGATGGGAAACTGAAAAAAGGCCATCACCAAACATTCAAAGCTCAGACTTCCTGTGAAAGAATTATATTCCATTTCCTGTGATTTGTGGTGGCATTTAACTCTTAAGTAGCTGGAAGTATAAATGTGAGGATTAGAATGTACAATAGGGCTTTATGAAATTATGTGAGTGTTCTCCTCAAGCTCCAAATTAATTCTTGGGCAAATTACTTAACGAGACTGACTTAGTTTCCTCATCTATAAAATAGGGATGAGGATAACAGTGATCAACCACCTCTGGGTTTTTTGAGAGATGTGAAATTAAGGAAGGTGCTGAGAATCGCTTATGACTGCAAATTAGTGTCACATAAATGCAACCATTATCATCAGTATCATCACGATGATTGGCATCGCTATCACCTCCATCATCATTGCCACCATCTTCATCACCATCATCATCCATACCATCCTTATCACTATTTTCATTCCCTTCCTTATCATCACCACCATTGTTACCACCACCATCCCATCACCATATCATTGCCACCACTCTCATCAGCACCATCACACCACCATCTCAGCCCCACCACTCT
This sequence comes from Sorex fumeus, assembly GCF_029834395.1. NCBI lineage: Eukaryota > Metazoa > Chordata > Mammalia > Eulipotyphla > Soricidae > Sorex > Sorex fumeus. Next base: position 8,885,938 of record NW_026606157.1, read on the forward strand.
CATCAGCACCATCACATCATCATCCTCATTTCCACCGTTCTCATCACCACTATCACACTACCATGCTCATCCCCACCACATCCCTGCCACTGTTTTCACCACCATCCTCATCCCCACCACCATCATCCATTGCTTTCTAGATTCTGGTTGTCTGGGCATCATTATCACATCCTGTAGCATGCAGGGTTACCCATGTACTGGCTCATGACATTCTTAGTGTCACATCATAGCACTGAATAGGAGTCTTAGAAGACTTAATTGAACACAGTTATTTATTCTATCTTTTTTTTGTTTGTTTAAGGAGTTACTCCTACTCTGCACTTGAGGAATTATTCCTGGCAATGCTTGGGGTGCTGGGGATCAAACCTGGGCCAGCCCTGTGCAAGCAAAGTGCCCTACCCGTTGTACTATCTCTCTGGCTACACAGTTCTTAATTCTGAACCCTTGATGTTACTTTGATTCCATGTTCACCATCTCCGATCCATTGGGAATGTTTACATTGTACAACATAATGCATAAAAAAGTTTAGAACTAAAAAATAAACATGCGTATATATAGATGCACATATACAAATATAATGTCACAGTCACGGTCCTCCCGTTGTTCATCAATTTGCTCTAGTAGGCCCAGTAACGTCTCCATCATGAGACTTGTTGTTACTGTGTTTGGCATATCGAGTACATCATGGGTAGCTTGCCAGGCTCTGCCGTGTGGGTGAGATACTCTCGGTAGTTTGCTGGGCTCTCTGAGAGAGGTGGAGGAATTAAACCCAGCTCAGCCAGGTCAGCTGCGTGCAAGGCAAATGCCCTACCGCTGTGCTATTGCTCCAGCCCACAAATATAACGTACAACATTTATTTATTTTTAACATTACTGTCAATATATGTTTACATATAAGAATAACTAAGTGCCGGGATTGGAGCACTAGCACAGCGGGTAGGGCATTTGCCTTGCACGCAGCTGACCTAGGTTCGATTCCCAGCATCCCATACGGTCCCCCGAGCACCACCAGGAGTAATTCCTGAGTGCATGAACCAGGAGAAACTCCTGTGCATCGCTGGGTGTGACCAAAAAAGAAAAAAAAAGAATAACTAGGTGTCGACTAATTTTCCAGTGATAATCAATGTCTAATATAGTCTTGATATTAGTTAGGATTTTTCTTTCTTGGATTTCAAGTTGATAACTCTTCTGCATTTTAAGCAATTTGAATTGGCATACGCTTACAAAGCCTCACCCATTCGGTATTAAGGTTCCACTGGCCCACATATCCTATTGCTTAAGAAAAGAGGAGAAAATCGTACTGGTTCTTCACCTGTACCAAATTCTTGGATAGCAATTTAAGAAAAACAAGTAAAAAAAAAGCAAATTTAAAAAGAAAAAAATGGTCAGGGGGCGGTCTTCTATCCACTATTGATCTTTCTATTGTTTTGTCAAAAACCAAGGATGGCTATGACATTAAACCAATGCTTAACAACTCTTTGTCACTGTCATCTTTCCTGACTAACCTTTTAATAAAGTTTTCCCTACTAGCCACCCCCTGAATTTTTTTCTTTTTGGGTCACCCCGGGCAATGCACAGGGGTTACTCCTGGCTCTTCACTCAGGAAGTACTCCTGGCGGTGCTCGGGGGACCCTATGGGATGCTGAGAATCGACCCCCCCGATCAGCCGCATGCAAGAAAAATGTGCTACCTGCTGTGCAATCGTTCCAACCACCCCCCTGAAATTTTTAATGTAACAGATATAACAGATATGGTGCATTTTTCTACATGTGTTTGTGTTTTAGCAGATGAAGAATAAGCATGTACTCCCTCTTAAAACCAGTTTTTTTTTTTTTGCTCTGTAAGTGATAAAATCACCTTTAGAGGATATATGGACTATTTCTTATTAGGGAAAACCAACAGCTTTCTGCCTTTTTAGCATATTAGGCACGAGATAACCTGCAAAGATGATTTGAAGTTTGGGAATAACTTAGTGTTTGTCTTTTGTTTTAAACAAGCCTTTATGTACCAATCCAGGGCTGTTTAACTGATCTTACTCAGTATTTGGAGAGTAAAATATCTATGGTAGTTTGCAAAAGGTGCCTGAAAACCTACAAAGCTGTTTAAGGACAAGAAGTAAGAGGGATGGAGAATAAAGTGGAATTGTTTCCAATTAAAGCAGCGAGGGAATTAGGTAGGTGGAATGTAATTATCTACATTGGAGTTTGGCCAGGCTTCTGGGCTCTTTTAAAAAAAAAAAAAAGAAAAAAAAAGCTCTGTGATCTTTAATGAATAGAGAGGTAGGTCCAAGTTTAACATCTCATCCGACAAAATGGAATAAGATTTCTAAGTCCTTCTTTCCCGGAACACAAGTGGCATTCTTCTTCAATGAATTTGAAACTGCATGTCAGCCCTGGACTTTGATTTAAAATAATTATTTCATAAAGCAATGACCTTGGGAATGGGAGTGTTGGAGACACAAAGCAATCAAGGAGAGGAGAGGCACAATTTAGAGCAAATACAAGTCAAATCTACCACACGTTGAAACACAAGTCTCTGTCAGCTTGTACCGAGGTGTACACAAAATTGAACAAGTCAGTCTACGTTCTTTGTTTTTCTGTTTGCTTGGATTTTTGTTTTGATTTGGGGTTACCTGAAGAAGTCACAGTGAAAGCAGGTTAGCTTTACGCAAAGCCTACAAAGCTTTCCCCAACCACCGAGGTGCTAAAGCAGGGTAATGAAAACGGATACCCTCTGCAAACTCAGAGGCAGGTGATGTGTCCTCAATAAATGCAAGAAGACATTGTTTTCTAGGCTCACTAATCAGAAGAACGTAAGGAAAATGTGCACTGAATAAACAGCTAGAAAACATCATAGCTGCTATTAGATGCCGGGATGCAGGCTTTCGGTACCTTTTAGCTTAACTTTCATGCAATTTACCTCTCCTTTCGGTAGTCTGAAGGGAGTGAGAAATTCCTCTCTCTTAATTTCTCCCCTTTTCATGACTGGACCAGGAAGATGGAATCTGGGCACTTTGATTACCAGTCAGAGCCAAAGGCGTGCCCTTTGATATGGAAATCCCACTTCTGTGACAGCCTTTTCCAGGCCCCTTCTTCCAGTGGACCAACTGGAATTTTAAGTAGCTTTGTCACCAGCTGATAGTGAAAGCCAACTGTAGCTTTTTCCTGTTAAGTGTTGTTTCAAGTTACACTATGTTGCTTCCAGGAAATGGAAGAGCTGAGAGAAGAGTGTGTGTGTGTGTGTGTGTGTGTGTGTGTGTGTGTGTGTGTGTGTGTGCTGGACCGACTATCCAGAGGAGGTGCTAGTCCCTAGGCTGCCTGCCTGAAGTGTGGCCTGCACCGAGCTGATCACTTTAAACACACACTCAGAGCACAGAGCTGCCGTGCGGTTACCCGGTTATTGTCATCTGCCGGCTGTATGAGTCCCGGCTTTGTTATAATTATTAATTGCACTTGTCAACTGTCATTAATTCCTCTTTAGCATCCCTGTCTTGGATAATTAGACAGAACAGGCTGACTGAGCTCATTGTTTAGAGTCCCTGGAAAGAGCCCACTGGGCCTTCAATGGAGAAAGCCATCAGGAATCCAACAGAGCCCGGGACTTAACCCTTTCTATGTGAGGAGAGCGGCAAAGTGACTTCCGGGCTGGGAGTTCAACGTTCCCACTTTGGTTAATAGGTGCAGAAGTCAGGGCAGTTCTCTGATATTGGGAAACCTATTCATAAGACGTCTTTCCTATGAAGAGTATTTAAACTCACTGAAAGTTCGTAGGAAAGACCAAGTCCCCAAATTAGCATCTTGAATGGGCCGCTCTCATCAGAGCTTAGGCCCCGTATTGGGAGAAGCTATATATTCCAGAAGTAGTGTTTTCCTAGGATATGTAAATATATATTATATATTTTAGTGTGTATTAAATATTTTTACCATATGGTACATGTATAAGCATACATGAATTGCACACGACATTTTCCCAGCTGACTTTTAATCTCTCGAATTTGTACCTTAGATTCTCAATTTCACATAGAGAGGAATGTTAGCATATGGAGAATAAGCATGAACTTCCTCTTAAAACCATTCTTTTTGCTCCATGAGTGATAAAATCACTTTTTGAGGATATACGGACTATTTAAACCAATGCTGCAGTTCCTCCACAAAAGGAATCAGCTGGCTTTTAATTATATAACTAGCGGCACTGAAAACATTCGCAAATTTATTTTATACTCCCATCCACAGAGAACTAAGCCATGTTTGGGCTCTGGAGTTTCCCTGAATGTAGCCAGTTTTGGCTGATAAAAGGAAAAACAAGTTATATAGTTGACATTTGAGTAATAACTCTAAATGAGAACTACTAAGTTATCATTTTAGGCAACATAATACATAAGAAAGCACTTTAAGAATTATAAAGTGCTAGAAAAATGATTTCATCATTATCGGCTTATAAAATGAAATGCCCTTAACAAAGTGAAATTTATTGGAGACTTAAATTTGTAGCAATTAGAAGTTAAGAATGAGCTACGTAGCAAGAATATCATAAGAGGGGTTATTTGTTTTAACCACTTGATGGCAAAGTTTCTGAATCCAGCTGTTCTAAACTGCCAAAAAAGAAAATCATGAGAATTTATCTTGGGGAAAAAAATTAAAGTCCATGAGGCTTTAGAAAAACGAAAGAAATCTTAATCACTCATTAGAGCTCTTTTCTATATTATCTTTTTTCCCCATGTTATCTTAGCTATAAGTTTTTTTTTGTTTCAGGCAAGTGCTTTTAAACAACTACATGCAATGAAGTGTATGTGCTCTCTTCTGCTTCTTGTTTTATAGACATAAATTCATTTAAGCCTGAATATCTCTGGGGGGGGGGCTAAGGGGGAGGGGGTTAGTCCAATTACCTCCATTTTAGAGATGGGAAAATAGACACGGAGTAGGTGCAGAAGTTCTGTAAGATCCTACAATTGGTCAACCCACACGGGAACCTTCTGCCGCTCCATCAGAACCCTAGAGAAACTGACACTGTCCACCAAACCTTCCATTCAGTGTGGACCCCTCTAGGTTTCTGAGCATATTTCCTGAATGGCAAGCGAGACTGACAGAGAGATGGAAAGCTTTCCATGGAGGTATCACTCTATCACTGTCATCCTGTTGTTCATCGATTTCCTCGAAATGTGCTGCCGGCAGACAGCTCAAAGGACTCTGAGCCTACCTTGCTTGTGTGGCGACAGACTTGAGTCTCGGATGCTGTGTCCCTCTCCAGCACCTGGTGGCCCCCCCCTTGCAGCTCGGGGACTAGGAGGCATTGCATCCCCAGCGCCGCCCACTGAACCACCTAGCTGAGTTGGCACAGCATCTCTGGGACATCACCCATGCTGAGTGGTGCTTGGGAAGCCTTCCCAAAGGAACTGGTCAGCTTAGGACCCTAACATGCAATATGTTAAAGGAAAAGCCCAGAGTCCACACATACATGTACGTGTGTGTGTGTGTGTGTGTGTGTGTGTGTGTGTAGAGAGAGAGAGAGAGAGAGAGGTTGAGAGGAGGAGAGAAAGCATTTTTGTTTTGCTTTTTGGGTCACACCCTGCAATGCCCAGGGCATACTCCTGGCTCTGTACTCAGGAATTACTCCTGGCAGTGCTCAGAGGACCATATGGCATGCTGGGAATCGAACCCAGGTCGTCCACTTGCCAGGCAAATGCCCTACCTGCTGTACTATCATCCAACCCCCAGAGAAAGCAGTCTGATGCTATAGGGGATTACTCCAGCCCTCCATTGGCATTATTATTACTGTATTTCACAATTAATACAAATTTAGCTGTGGTCTATACCCACACAAATACACAAGCACATATTGGATACTAATGCATTGTTCATATTAGATGTTTAATGCATTGTTTATGGAGTATAGACTGCATGCCCAGGATGTTCCACGAAGTATATAAGGGACAAAGGAATACAGATAAACATGAATAATGATTCTTCACTAAAAGGGGTTTTCAGGCTTACTAAAGAGACAGAATTTTGAGAAGCATACAATTAATATACTACAGAGTGCTAAATGGAATACAATCAATGGGATAGATCAAATGAAAGAGCAAAGATCAATGGCAAACCATTAAAGTAAGGAAAAATGTCACTGATTAAAAGGGAAAAGTTTCTGAATATCAGAGATGCCCAACAATGAACCCAGCTCATCTGACAAATAATAAAAGCATATCCCTGAACACATTCAAGTTGGGTGATGGTCTGAAAGAATCCTGCACGAAGGTAGGTGTGAAGTTGAACCATCCCAAACAATGTACACTCTCATCTCATGTCTTCAATTCTATAATCCCATAAAGTAAACTTTTAGCATGAGAGAACTTTACATTGATTATTCTTTACAGACTTGTACTGAAGGAAGAACTTCGGTTTCAACTCTGAAAGATGAACAGGGGATTAATTTTTACTGAATTCCAGGTGTATAGACAGACTAGCAGAAACAATGGAAGACTGAGGTCGCATCACAAAAGAACCATCTGGAAGCTGAGGGGAGGTGAGGGGGAGGATGAGAGGGGCCATAAGTAGGCAATAACAATAACAACAAAAAAAAAAAACAGAAGGTTTCCCAGCAGAAGTGAAGCAAATGCATCCAAGTCACAATCAAAACTTTTGTCTTTAACCTGAGGCAAAAGATGGGATATCAAACAGAAGGAACACCTGGATGAGAGGGGAAGCAAGAGAACTTTGAGACAACTGCAATCATATTATATGGCCAAGTCTGTCTGAGACAGATTCTTGTTTTGTCTCTAATTGTGACCTTAGGCAGAAAGGTTATCCTCCCTCCAACACAGTATCAGAGGATGGTAATGAGAGTTAATGAGTGAGTGAATGCGTAAAGGGACATACACGATAACCTTACAGTATCTGTACTGAAAACCATAATGACCAAGAAGAGATGCGAGCATACACACACACACACACACACACACACACACACACACACGGAAGTGGGGAGATGTGGAGGTTGAGGGTAGAAGGAAGGAAATTGGGGACATTTGCAGTGGGAAATGTACACTGGTAAAGGGATGGATGTTAGAATATTGTATGACTGAAACCCAATCATAGACAACATTTTAATTGTTTATCTGTGGTGATTAAATAAAAAAAAAGTAGAACACTTAGGAAAATGCCCTCTACACAGTGTCTACTCAGGAATATGAGCTATGATCATCATGATAGTTTAATTGCTGCTACCACTATTTTTCCATTCCTATCGCATGTGGATAAAAATTATCATAAAGGAGAAGAGAGAAGATTTATGGTGGAATCCTATTCTAAAGGAGACGCCCCGGAGTGGAAAGATTTCCTTGGGAAGTAGTGATTTTTCAAAACCTGATAAAAATTTTACAGTAAGGAAAGGAAATTATCATAATGTTGTAAAGAGGTTTTTTTTTTTTTTGCAAAGAATGGAAAGTTGGATCCGAATGCAGTGTAGATTTCACTACATTTCAATGTGCTGAAAATCTTTCTAGCTGATTATTGTAAGTTAATACGGAATCCATATTTGGTCTTTGGAAGAAATGAAATTTAAGGAACAATTTCCTGCCATTTTGGGTTAATGAAGTGGTACACTACTACCTAGAGTGTAAATTCTTGAAAAAGACTACCTAGATTCAAATCCAGATACTATAACTTAATTGGTATGGAAGCTTGGTCAAGGCTTTTCAATTTCCCATGTATCAGTTTTCCCCAAATATAATGTAGAGACAACAGAACATATATCAGAGAGATTGTTGAATAGGTTGAGACATATAAATTATATCAGCCTCCCTTCCTCCCTCCCTCCCCTTCCCCCTTCCCTCCCCCTTCCTTCCTTCCTTCCTTCCTTCCTTCCTTCCTTCCTTCCTTCCTTCCTTCCTTCTTTCCTTTCTTCTTCCCTCCCTCCCTCCCTCCCTCCCTCTCTCCCTCCCTCCCTCCCTCTCTCCCTCCCCCCTCCCTCCCTTTCTTACTTTTTTCCTCCCTCCCTCCCTCCCTCCCTCCCTCCCTTCCTTCCTTTCTTCCTTCCTTCCTCCTTTCCTTTCCTCCTCCATTCCCACATAATGGGAAAACTGATCCACATAATGGAATTTGTGGAGGCACAGAGTTTGCAATGCAGGGACTTTGGAATCTCTGGGGCAGGGAGGTGGGTACTCTGCTGATGGGTTGTTAGGTGGTGGTGTTAGGATTATTTACATGGGAATCTATCATTTAAAGTATTGTAAATTATAGAACCTCACCAGTAAAAATGTGCATTAAAAATGGCCCACAAAAATGACTGATACATAAAGAAGAGAAACCCTAGTTAACTTGTGCGTGACCCTTTTGAGTAATTTTATTTCAGGGAAGCGAAGCACAGGGGTTAAAAAAATCAGAAACCAGATTAAGTCCCTGGTTAATGAATATCTTGGAAATTGCTGCACAACTACTGTATATCTAACTCAGACCAGTTCCTGGGCTGTATTTGCGAAAGTTGTTTTGAAACATTCTCAAGAAGACTGCTTCAAACTGGAGTTTCCTCAAAGAAATTTTAAATCAGATTTCACCTCTGGTCACATTCAAGTTTACTTGTATTTTCTGGTATTTATAGAGCCTTAAATCCTCCTGAATTTTTTAAAATCATAATTCTAAAAGTTATTGGGTTGGAAAAAAATTGCTCCTGGGGAAACGATGTTATTCCAAAAAACTTTTTGTACCAGAAATAATAGTTGGATGATTTCTGCCTCAAAGACAGTCTTGAGATCCTACTTCTCTGTAAAATTTGGATATCCTGACCCGAGTGTTTCTTGCTTTTAAATAGCAACACTCATAAAGCGAAAGGTAGACATGACAACACAATGAACATGATAAATAGCTTGTCAGACTTTCAAATCAACTTCCACCATCCTTGCTGTCTGTTCCCAATACCCATTCCTCTGTGTTCAGATTGCTGCAGGGGAATAATTCAATAGCTGCTATTTAATATCTATCAACAGTTATTGCTATTAATTTTTAAAAATTTACGACACCGTGATTTACCAAGTTGTCAATAACAGAGTTTCAGGCAGACAGTGTTCCCACAACAATCCCACCACCAGTGTCCACTTCACCAAGTCCCCTTCCTCTCACCCTCCTGTCTCCTTCACAGGCACATTTCTTAAAAACATCTTTACTCAGGGACTGGGACTTAAAATGCTGTGACTCAAACATGAATCCATCATTCCAACCACACCCACCACCAGAGACCTCGCTTCCCTCTCCCGGTGTCCTGGGGTTCATTTCCAGCCTCCCACCCCACCCCCACCCCCCTAGCATGGAAGCTCAATTCTAGAGACTAAAACCTTCAGTTCAGAAAACTTTGATCATATGTTGCTCCCTTATTATTGCTTTTTAATCTCATATTTGGGATAGATCTCTCCCTCTTTTTCAACTGTAGAGAAGGTAACAATTACAATATGAACAGTGCTGAAGTCCTTGAATTCCACGAAACCATAAATCAATGATGGACTGATAAATTGAAAATAATTTTAGGTGAATAGAGAGATAATAAAGTGGGTAGGGCGCTTGCCTTGCCCTCAGCTGACCCAGGTCCAGTCCCTGGAAACCCATCTGGTTTCCTATATCTTAGCCCTGTCAGGAATGACCCTGAGTACATAGCCAGGAATAGACCCTAAGCACCACAGAATATGGACCCCCAATTTTTAATTTTTAAAAAAAACTGCATATTTTTACAGATATGTAATTTGCCTTGCACAGGGCCGGCCAGGCTGACCCGGGTTCGATCCCTCCACCCGTCTCGGAGAGCCCGGCAAGCTACCAAGAGTATCTCGCCCGCACAGCAAAGCCTGGCAAGCTGCCTGTGACGTATTCGATGTGCCAAACACAGTAACAACAAGTCTCACGATGGAGATGTTACTGGGCCCGCTCGAGCAATCGATGAACAACGGGAAGTCAGTGCTACAATGCAGTAAATTTCAAAAAAATACTACAAAAAATTCTGTGCTAATAAATTTTAAGATTCAAGTGAGATAGACCAATCCTACAAATGTAAAATTTAGAATAAGTGAAGAGAATTAAGAAAAGGAGAATCTTTTAGGCATAGAATATAGGCATAGGCCTGTAAGTATTAAAGTGTGTTTTATCTTACAGAAAGGATTATTAGGTTTATATTAGACTATATTATATAATAGATACCGTTGAAATATTTCTATTAATAAGTAAAGGATTATAATAAAAATCTCAATGGATGAATGAATAAACAGCTTATCAGATATATAACATTTGGCACAAGTGAAATGTTTATTTATTGCAAATGTATAAAATTCCTTAGCAGGATAGGAGTAAACGAACCTTTCAAACCTAGTAGAGGGCACCCCTAAATGCCATGAATGATTTTCCCATACTCAATCCAAGTTCTGTCTCAAAGAATTGTAAAACTCTATCAAGATGTTGAATCCTAGTAAGTTGTGATTAGTGTTACACCTTTCCAAAATCCCTAGTCTTGACTTACAAATTTCTTTTTATGACATGCTCTTTTTTTTTTTTTACTTTTTTTAATTTTTATTATTTTTTTTACAGTTGTAGATTTACAATTTTTTGTGCTTGGGTTTCAATTATACAATGATCAGATACCCATCCCTCCACCAGTGCCCGTTTTTCACCACCATGGATAATATCCCTCCCACCCCCATCCCCCCATCCCCCCCTGCCTCTGTGGCAGGGCAATCCCCTGTGTTCTCTCTCTCCGTTTGGGTGTTGTGGTCTGCAAAAGAGGCATTGAGTGGCAAACATGTTCAGTCCATAGTCTACTTTCGACATGCATCTCCACTCCTGGAAGGATCCTCCAAACATCCTTTATTTGGTGCTCCCTTCTCTATCTGAACTGCCCTTTCCTCTAGGATACCCGGCTGGCCTCTAAGTTATGGAGTAATCCTCCTGGTGCTGATCTCAGCTATTCTTGGGTATTAATCTCAAACTTTGTTACTTTATATCCCCCAGATGAATGCAATCTTTCTATGTCTATCCCTCTCTTTCTGGCTCATTTCGCTTAGCATGATACTTTCCATATTGTACCACTTGTATGTAAATTTCATGACTTCATCTTTTCTAACAGCTACATAGTACTCCATTGTGTAGATGTACCAAAGTTTCTTTAACCAGTCATCTGTTCTTGGGCATTCAGGTTTCTTCCAGTTTCTGGCTATTGTAAAGAGTGCTGCAATGAACAAACAAGTGCAGAATGACATGCTCTTATTGTGAATAGCTATCCCTATTTCTAACATGAAAATATTGGTTCTTTCTGGTATCAGTACATGTTAGGTTAGAAGTAGAATAAATGTTTATTTAACTAACATCTACTAAGTATCCACCTGAATACAAGAATATAGAAGCCACTTTTGTTAAGAGTTTCCTTAGACTTAAAAAGATAAATTCATATGAATAGCTACTGAACTTATTTTTAATGGGTCTTATTTTAACATGCATATTCTGGGTCATTTTATTATTGCAAACCCTTTTTAATTGAGATGTTTGCAAAATTAAAGCGAAAAATGAAGAGAAGTTGTGTAAAAACACAAACAAAAAATACATAGCTGACAGATATTTCTGTCAATTTCTGGATATGAATTACTCTCCAAACAATAAGAAAAAGACCTTATCTTTTAAAATGATCATATAAACACGAGAGTGTTAGAAAAACAACACTAGCTTTTTTAAGTAGATATCTTAACAAGGGTGATGATTTCTACTGTCCATAACATAGAACCCAGAATTTATTTTCAAAATATCCTTTCTGCACTGGAGTTGAGGGAAACTTGTTCTCATGATGGGGGGCCAAATGGAATTTAAATGAAGCAAAAGTTGTCACCACATGAGCCCAACAATCCACAACAGATCAACTCAAAATAACACAGAATATTATTGTGGCCCTGTTGGATTTCAATTATATTTTTAAAAATTCTTAAAAATCTTTGATCCTCTTAATTTTTCATGAGAAAAAAGTGAATAATTTCTTCATGTGGAAATCTATGTATATAGAAAATGCTATCATTAGAAAACCTAAATGGATTACTGGTGCAATCACCACAAAAATTCCAAAGCTATTTTGCACAGAAACAGAAACAAAGAATCCTAAAATTTAGATGTACCAGAGACATCCAAATGCCCAAAGCAGTCCTGTGGTGGAGCCATGTCAAAGGGATCAGACACTGAGGGATCAAACCTTCCTTCAAAGTTACCAAAATCAGGAGAATGGAATGGCCATGGAAAAACAGAACACAGACCAATACAATTACTGCTGAGTGAGACCCAAAATCCAAAGAACAAAATATGAAACCACCAAAAGTTAAACAATTTTCACAAAACAGAAACTAGTATCATTAAACTTAATACTTTCCAAATATATTAGTGATTCACTTGCCTGTCTTATTTAAGATGCAAGGAAAATTTTGAGATCTGAACCTTGCAAAATTTTTCTTTTTGCAATTCACCTTTGGCATAGCACTTAAGAATAACTTTTAACTCCAATTTAACACTATAATTCATATTTAATCTTCACCAACCCTATCTGTTCAGTCTTATGCTTTTTTAATTAATATTAGAAATAAATTATAGAGTTTGTATGTTCAGTGTATAGAAATAAAACTTTTTATAAATACTTAGAAAATTCTCTAAAGCTATATTCCTTTCACACCAATTTGAATTGCTTAAACACTTGCATCAAAAATCTACCACGTTGATGAGTAAAAAAATACAGTCAAAATCATGCTAAAATCATATTATGTTATATCGATAGCACAGCGGGTAGGGCGTTCGCCTTACAAGCGGCCAACATGGCCGACCCGAGTTCGATTCCTCCACCCCTCTCGGAGAGCCTGGCAAGCTACCGGGAGTATTCGGTATGCCAGACACAGTAACAACAAAGTCTCCAATGGAGACGTTACTGGGCCCGCTCGAGCAAATCGACGATCAACGGGAGGGCCTTTACCTTACCTTTACCTTTATCATGCCATATTGTGTAACAAAATGCCAATTATTTTGTATTACAAAATGCCAATTATGCGTACAAAATTTTCTTTAAAAAATCTAAGATGCATATACACGTATCATGTAAGAAAATAAAAATTATGACTCACAATTACTTAATTTGTAAATATTTATTATATTTTATTAAGAATCCCACAGTTAAACTTGACTAACTTGGGCAAATGTACTTTCATTTACAGAACGTGACTGTGAGAAGATTTTTTTCTGTAGAGAAGATGTGTAACCTAATTATGCCAAAACATCTATGAGGACAATTTGGGTCCAAAGTTTCTTCCTAAGTTATCATTGTTAAAAACTGCCTCTTTATTGCTAAGCACTCTAAAGAAAGATCGAAAAAAATAAGGAATTGCTTGCTCATATGTATTTATCTGACAGGCTTTTGGTATGCAGTTCATGTACTATTGGAAGGAAAAATTCTTTTAATTAGGGCTGGAGTGATAGCACAGCGGGTAGGGCCTTTGCCTTACAAGCGGCCAACATGGCCGACCCGAGTTCGATTCCTCCGCCCCTCTCGGAGAGCCCGGCAAGCTACCGAGAGTATTCGATATGCCAGACACAGTAACAACAAAGTCTCCAATGGAGACGTTACTGGGCCCGCTCGAGCAAATCGACGATCAACGGGAGGGCCTTTACCTTTACCTTACAAACATTTGCTGAGCAAGAGAACAATATTCAAGTAGTTGCTATTAAATAATTAAGACTCACTATTATCCAACTTTTCAAAGTAATAAAACAAACTTCTGTAACTTTTGAATGATTCCCACTTATATATACCCTTATCAATCAAAAAGCTAAAAGCCACAGCCAAAGAAATTTTATATAGAGCCTAAGTTTTTTTCAGTCAGACTAGATAATATTTTAGAGCATTGCAGGTGATCAGCACTAGAGACTCAAGAAGCAGCCTCTCCATCCACTCACAGGACACTAGTAATAGAGCATCTCAATGGTGCCTATATATATTATTATTATTTCTGAATTTGATGAACATTGAGAAACAAACTCTGCAATTCAAATTGTGCTGATAAAATCACCCACCTAACATTATGAATACTTGCACTTTAAACACCCAGAAATAAAGGCTTAATGCCTTTATGTTAAGATATTCAGGTGAATATATCTGTGCAGAGAACATAAGGACAATCAAGAAGAACCAGACATTTACACTAATAACTATGAATTGAGGAGAAAGGTATAGGTATAGTGCATTGTAAAGGTATAGTATCATTAAATTTAAATGTTCCCTTTGAAACTGAAAATGTGTTTTAAAAATAAGTCAGTCAAGTCCACATTTACATTAGTAACTATGACTTGAAGACAAAGGTGAAAGTATAGTGTACTGTAAAAGTATAGTATCATTAAATTTAAATATTCCCTTTGAATTGAAAATGCGTGTTCAAAAGAAGTCAGTTGAATCCACAGAATGGGAAAACCTACTTCCCCAATACCCATCTGTTAAGGAGTTAATATGCAAGATACAAAGGGCACTGGTAGAACTTTACAATAAAAATAAAATTCAACTCCATGAAAAAATGGGGAGAAGAATGAGCAGAAACTTCCTCAAAGAAGAAGTACAAATGGTCAAAAGACACGTGAAAAATGCTCTACATCGATAATCATCAGTAAGATTCAAATCAAAATTCCAGTGAGATATCACCTTACACCACAGAGATTGGCACACATCAAAAAGAACAAGAACAACCAACCATGGCACAGATGCAGGGAGAAAGGGACTGCTGTGGAATGTAGACTGATCCATATTGTTTCGGAAAACAATATGGACTTTCCTCAAAATGCTAGAAATTGAGCTTCCATATGACCCAGCAATATCACTTCTGGGAATACATAGGGACCCAAAACACACAGCGGAAAAGCCACCTGCAATTTTATGCTCAGTGCAGCACTATTCACAATAGCCAGAATCTGGAAACAACCCAAGTGCCTGAGAACATGATTGGATACAGGAAGGATGGTACATCTACAAAATGGAATACTATGCAGTTCCCAGGAAAAATGAAGTCATTAAATTCGCTTGTAAGTGGATGGACATGCAGAGTATCACGCCAAGTGAAATGAATCAGAGGAAGATGGACAGACATAGATGAATGGACTCATTTGTGGGATAAAAAAGCAAAGCGTGAGACTTAACACTCAAGGACAGTGGAAACAAGGGCCAGGGTTAGAAGCGTGTCACAAGGCAGTGGGTGGAGGACAGCTAGTATAGAGAAAGGACCACTCTGCCAAAGATAGTTGGAAAGGATCACTCTGGACAAGAACAGTGCTGAAACTAGGTAAAGGGACAAACATGATAACTTTTCAGTACCTGTATTGCAAACTATAATGCCCAAAAGGAAAGAGAGGAGAAGAAAACATAACAAGAAAGAAGAAATGTGAAGAAGGGAGGAAGACAAGGAGATGGAGGAGGAGGAGGAGGAGGAGGAGGAGGAGGAGGAGGAGGAGGCGGAGGAGGGGGAGGAGGGGGAGGAGAAGGAGGAGGAGGAGGAGGAGGAGGTGGCGGAGGAGGGGGAGGAGGTGGAGGAGGAGGAGGAGGAGGAGGAGGAGGAGGAGGAGGAGGAGAAGGAGAAGGAGAAGGAGAAGGAGAAGGAGAAGAAGGAGGCAGAGGGGAGGAGGAGGAAGAAAGTGGGGGATGGGGGTACTGGAAAATGAGAATATTGGTGGTGGGAAATATACACTAGTGAAGGGACCAGTGATGGAATACTTTATGACTGAAACCCAATCGTGAACAACCTTGTAGCTGTATCTCACAGTGATTCAATTAAAAAAATTTTTAAAAAATAAAAACAAAAATAAAAGGAGTCAATTTTGCTTCACTTACTGAATGAAGCACAATAAGAAAAGATGATCAAATTTGATCAACAAGTTATCACATGTGATGTTCAAGAATAAAATATTTTCTACCGTTCAGAGAAATCTCAGAATGACTTATTAAGGAAGCAATGAGGGGTTCGAATCAAAGATTGTATTTCCAGGAATCAAATCTGCCATGTTTCACTACAGAACTCTGGATGAATTTGCAAAGTGGGTTAATTGCACCAGGTGTGTAGCATCATAAGCCCTATAATTGAATAACTGCGAAAATCAGTGCTTTCTATTTTACAGGTTTGAAAAAAAAGAGCCAGGGTTTTGATTTCAAAGGGTCATTGGATTTTGCCATGGCCTTTCAGTCTTGTTAATTATTATGTGTTCAGAGTAAGGCACAGTTGTATCCACAGGTGGCAGACCTTTTTTAAATCAACACTAATCATATTCAGTATTCTGTTTTCGTGGTGTTTTTTTTTTTCCCCTTAAGCTGCCACCCACATTAAAATGTAAAAGTGTGCAGCTCAGAGTCTCATTAATGTTGCGCAATTTAGATGATAGATTTGTCAACAAAGTGGCTCATTCTCAAAGGCCAGTGAACCCTGTCGGGATAAATGCCTTAAAAATTGTATATTGCAGAGTAATCTTTAATTATAAAGAACTCACTTGACAATTTACAATATATTGGGATTATTTTCCTTTCTTGAGCAATCGAGAGTTTTATTTTCGAGATTAGGGGGGCCGAGGGAGAAAAAGAAAGTGATTGGATTTGATAAATAGTTAAAGCAAAAAAAGGTTGCTTACTTGCCAGCAAGGGAGAAAGGTGGTCATGAGGCGTGTACAAATAACAACCACTTCGGATCACAAATTATTAACTGGCTAAATGGTTAAAGCAAATAACTATAAATGCAGTGACATTTTAAAAGAATGTTAACAAAGGGGAGATAAGCAAAACAGAAACAACTGCTTCTAAGCTATAAATAAGGACTGTCTCAATGTGCCTCCATAAAATCTTGAATTTACAATACCTATGTGGCATGCTTATTTTTGTTTTATTTTTGCCTAATGCAGTATAAAATCTTATATTCAATTAAGCCTCTTTGTTGGCCTTGCTAATGTGTGTAAAGGTTGGTTTAACATGGCGATAGATGGTCTCTTTTCAAAACATAAATAAAAATGCATAATGTGATAATTCTCAAAACATTTTACTTCTGTTAATCTCATCGCAATGTCTGATATGCTTTATTACATTTCTTAGGATAGGAATCTTGGAAAGAATAAATGCTTATCTAACTGTCCTATTATTCTTCATTCCCATTGTGGACATTTTTTTATAAGCATCTGAAATAATTTCACCTAATTTTGAAAGATGTATCAGTTTAATTTATGTTATTTGCAGCCATAATTCTCCATCTTGAAAATGGAATGCACCATTTAAGAAATAAAAAAGATCTATCATAACTATTGGTGGTATTATTTTTATCTTATTATTATAAAATATCGGCTGGAGCGATAGCACAGCGGTAGGGCGTTCGCCTTACAAGCGGCCAACATGGCCGACCCGAGTTCGATTCCTCCGCCCCTCTCGGAGAGCCCGGCAAGCTACCGAGAGTATTCGATATGCCAGACACAGTAAAACAAAGTCTCCAATGGAGATGTTACTGGGCCCACTCGAGCAAATCGACGATCAATGGGAGGGCCTTTACCTTTACCTTTATTATAAAATACATGTGCATAATAGGTACAATTTAACAAATGGAAAGAAAGCATAACCCCTACACAAGGTATTAATAGAGCATTTTCTTGGGTCAGAAATGTCCTCTGACCCAAATTCTCCCTTCCTCACTAGACCTTTCAGATCAACATTTGCCTGGGTAGGTCTTAGAATATGAATTTCCTTGGTTTTCCTATGACTTCACCATCCTCACTGCATCTCAGAACAAACTAGTATAGAGAATGCTTGAATCATCATGTATTTATTCCTATATCTTCACTTTTTCTATTTAATGTTAATCAGATCACTAAGCATTCTACGATTTTTATCACTTATTTCACTGTGACTTTTGTTTGATGTTCTATCCTGTAGATGAAAGTTGTTTCCAGTTTTTAGCAAATATTTTAAAAAATACAAATATTTTTCCTACTAGCATCCATGCATGTCTCCTGATACACACATTTCTCTAGGATATACACCAATATCTTGATGTGTGAGTGTAGGCTATGAATTTCCACCATACTAGGTACTAAGTCACAAGTGATTCCATGTTACAACTCAACAAGTTCTGCAAAGGTGTGGTCTGAATTGGTCTGAATCTTTGTCAATGCTCTGACCCACTTGGCACTTTAATTTACCCCATTCAGATGTGTGTTACGATCTTATGTAGAATTTAATTTTTAGTTCCTGGACCACTTCCTAACACTTTTTTCTGTGTTTGTATGTTTATGTACATTACTGACTATTGGATTTTGACTTTTCCCTATTTTTCTATTGGTCTATTTGAATTTTTACATTATGGGCTATTTTTCCCCTATTACATTCACATTTTGACTGACTTTGATTATTGTGTGTAGTTTGAGGTACAGATCAAGTTTCATCTCTACCCAAATATAAGCAAGGTGATGTACTAAAGTCTATGATTTTTACATGATTTTGAAGTACTGCCCACCTAAGGTGTCATCTCATCAAAGTACATTTCTGAGCTATCTAGATTCTCTGTGTTGTCTACACACCTGGATCAGGAGCAGTGGCACATTTTCTGATTTAACAAGAACTCAGCATCAGTAGAATTCCTACCTATTTTTCCTCTTCGAAGAGCATCTTGATTAAACATTGACCTTTTCATTTTATAATAAACTTGCTACATACCACACTTAGAAAGAACTATAGAAAAAAAATGCACCGCACTGTAGCACGGTCCTCCTGTTGTTCATCAATTTGCTGGAGCGGGCCCAGTAACGCCTCCATTGTGAGATAGAAAAAATAACCAAAAAAATCAGTTTGAATTTTCATTGGCATCATACTATACTTATAAATCAATTTTGGTGTAAAGAACCACTTTATAAGATGCACTGTAGCACTGTCCTCCCGTTGTTCATGGATTTGCTTGGGCGGGCACCAGTAACATCTCCATTGTGAGACTTGTTACTGTTTTTGGCATATTGAATATAACAAGGGGAGCTTACCAGGCTCTGCTGTGTAGGCAGGATACTCTCAGTAGCTTGCCGGGCTCTCCAAGAGGGATGGAGAAATAGAACTGGGGTTGGCCATGTGCAAGGCAAACTCCCTACCCGCTGTGCTATCATTCCAGCCCTTTCACTTTATAAGGTAAGAATGTTAAATCCATAAACATGGTATAGTGTCTCATGATTCACAATATTCTCCACAGATATACTACATATCCCTAGTTATTGATATACTACATATCCCTAGTTACTTCCACTACCCAGCCGTCGCCACACTCCAGGATGCTTTCCAGACCCGCGCAGCCGCTTGCGGCTGTGCGACACATCATAAGACACTAAATACCCATCTTCCGAAATTGTCGTACCATATTTGATAGGGTTCAAATGTGGTAACACCTACAAGGGGGATTAGAGGTCGCCCCAAAAGCCTCTATCCCTCTCGAAAAGACTGGGAAGCTACCGAGAGTATTCCGCCCGCACGGAAGAGCCTGGCAAGCTATCCGCTGTGTATTCGATATGCCAAAACCAGTAACTACAACTGGTCTCATTCAAGTTATTGAATACTACTTAATAATTTATTCAGATATTTAGAAATATAGTTGATCACGGAGATATATATTATCTGCACTGTTTTCTGAATGCTCTTAAGAACATATATCATCAGCCAACACATTTCATTATTACCAACTTCTTTTTGGATCCTATTAACTCTTTTTTTTTTTTTTTGCTTTTTGGGTCACACCTGGTGATGCACAGGGGTTACTCCTGGCGATGCTCAGGGGACCATATGGGAATTGAACCCGGGTAAACCGCATGCAAGGCAAACACCCTACCCGAGTGCTATCACTCCAGCCCCATAGATCCTATTAACTCTTTATCTAGCTTTACAACTTTGCCAAGTATCTCCAAAAATTTTTAAAAACAGGAATGATAGCAAATTTCATTATCTTTATTGATCATAGAAAGAAAAATTTCAACATTTTACTAATAAATTTATGTTTACTTATTTTTTAAATTTATGCTTATTATTCTTATATATCATATCAAGGGAGTTCCTAATTTTAAAAAAATTTAAATTTTAATTAATTAAAATTCTTAAAATTTTAGAAACTTTTAAAAAAACACTAGGAGAGATTGAGTCTTATAGTTTTTTTCATTTACTGAAATGAACATATATTATCCTTCTATCTAAATTACATATTTAAATTTTTGTGTGTTAGGAAACTTTGACTTTCTCAAATAATTATCTTCATAATTAATAAAATCATGATTAGGGAATGTCAAATTTTGTTAACGTTTCAATGCAGTTTTTTCTATTCATATTTATGAGCTGAATTTGCCTACATTCTTCCTCATTCTTGTCACTCTATTTTTTTAGGTTTGAGATCAAGGTGATAACAAAGCTTTTTTGGAACACTTACATAAGATTAGACTTATTTCTTCCATTCATTTGTTTGTGATATCCTTTGGGTAAATTTTGGGGCGATTTTTGACCCTAAAATAATGGCAGGGCCTAAAGGCTACAGAACTCTAGAATCTCCATTTCTTTCGGAAACTTTTACTTTTATGTCATTTTTATATAACTTTTTAATGTATTTTTATGTAACTTTTACTCTTATGTAATTTTAGATATTTAATCATTTACCCAATGGTTTGTAATGAGCAATGTAAAGTTGATAATATAAAATTATTTCTAATTGGCTGCTTAATGTTTGATCATAATTTTTATGTCACTGTTATCATTTCTGACATTGGTTATTTGTTTCTTTCACTTGCTCAGTCTCTTAGCAGAGAAAGAGAAAATTTATCCTCTTTCTAGAGCAGTAAATCATTTCCTCTCTTAGATAGATTCCCACTCTCCTAATTGTATTATCTATTTATTATACAATTTTATTGTATTATCAGCCAGTGGTTTGCAACACTATAGAATCTGAAGAGAACAGCTTCATGCCACTCTATGCAAATCTCACTATACCCAACACCAAAGTTTCAGGGTCATCAGAGGATCAGAATGGTCCCTTTTCACATACTCTCCACTCTCTCTCTCTCTTTTTGTCTGACACCATGTTCTAATCAGAGCCAAAGAGTTATTTTTGTTGTTTGCCAGTTCATTTGTTTTGGTGATTTATAGTTATAGCCCATATATGAGTGCAACCATCTGGCAATTGTCTTTCGCTTCCTGACTGACTGACTCGACTAGGTACAGACACATCAAGTTCCATCCCCATTGCCTCAAGAGTCACGATTCATTTCATTTCATAGCTGTAATGGCACTCCCTTGAATGCATCTACCATGCGTTCATGAAGCTTAGGAGATTCTGCCTTTTTGTTCTCCATGACTGGCTTTAAAAACTTCCTCCAGTCTCTCACAAATTAAGACAAAACATTAACCTTTGTGTCTCAATATCTGATAGAACTTTTTGTTTGCATAATACAGATAAATCCTCCTTTTTCTAATATAGACATGTATGTGTTGATTAGTGAATATCCTGTGATATGATGTTTAGATATTATAATTCAAGCTTCTGTTCTCTGATTGTTTTAGGTTTTTTGGTGTTTTCTTTTCCATAAGTTTCTGTGTTTTCCTTTGGATGGCTTTCCTAGATGATGCTGTCAGCTTCTTCCATTTTTTCTTCTAAGTGTCTCTGTTCCAACTTTTTGTTTGTGAGTTTTGATGAGGCTTGAATCAATGTATATGTACCTAAGATCGCTTTTGGTCTTACTATTAACTAATCTTTAGACTAAACAGAATCTATCCTGTTCTTGCTTCCCTTTGATGCTTTATTGTTTTCTCATTTGACTTTCGTTTATGTTTCCTGTTCTCAACTTTTCTTGGCCTATAAAAGGATTCCCTTCTATATTTGCTGAAAAGCAGACCTGCCCATGGTAAGCGCCATTAGATTTCATTTCAATTAGGTAAAGTCTTCTACTGTGATTCTTGAATGATAATTTTTTCAGGGTAGATAATTATCGGATGGAGGTTTTTTTTATTAATTTAGTTTTTTAGAAATGTGCATATTGGGCCAGAGAGCTAGTGCACCTGGTAAGACCCTTGCCCTCCACACAGCCAACATGGGTTCAGTCTCCAGCACTGTGTGTGGTCCCTGGAGCACTGCTATCACTTAAGACAGAGCCAGGAGTAAGCCTTGAGTATAATTGGGCATGGTCCTGAAACAAACAAAAATAAAATTTAAAAAATGAGAGTATGTCTTTTCTACTGTCTAAACTTTCAGCATTTCTTTTGAGAAATGTGATGATAGTCTGACTGGGTTGCCTTTGTAGGTTTCACTTTTTTTCCTACTGTATTTGTAATGTTTTATTGCTTTCTTTTGATTATTTTACAATGATACATCTTGGTGTCTTTGTTACATTTAGATACCCGTGTGTTCTGTCATCCTACTAGGTACTGAGAAGTCCTTTCTTTAGATTTGGGAAGTCCCCAGCTATTATTTCTTTAAAAATGGAAATTGTGTCCAGTTCCCTTTACTTTCTGGGATATCAGTTTTCCTTATGTCTTATCTTCTAATAAGCCCATAGTCCTTAAAGGATTGCTTTCATTTCCCACATCACTTATCTTTCCTCAAACATTACTGAAATTGAAATATTGCGCCTCTGACATTTTTGAAATTCTGTCTTCAATCTCACTTAAGTTTCTTCAGCGAGACCGAGCCTGTTCGTGATGCTTTTCATGGAATAATTCATTGTGTTTTTCATATCTGGCATCCCTATGCATTTGTTCCTTAGGTCAGTCTCTTGTGGAGAACTTCTTTTGCCCCTTTATTTCCTGTTATCTCACTAACATTTCATTGATCGCTAGTGTGCACTGGATATCTCTCTCTTCATTACAACTAGTGAAGATTCATTATACTTTCAGAATCTGTGTCCATGTTTTTATGAGTGATTTCTAAGGAATATTTTAATTTGTTGTCGCCAGACTTAATATTTTAACATTTGCTTCGTGTTTCTAATAGGAGACACTGCGGGTCTTCCCTTGAAGTTCTCTGCAATTTCTCATGACTTCAGGTGTTGAGGAAGAGAAAGATGGCCATCTGCCCATCTGGAGGAGATGTGCTTCAGTCATCTCCTTGGTAGGGAAGACCAGTGGCATGTATACAACCTCTCCCTGACCCTCTCCTCTGTGACTAACCTCATTCTGTCTGAGCTTTAGGCCTCCAGAACCTTCCTCTAGGCCCAGTCAGAGGAATCTGCTGATGTTGAGACCAACAGGAAAATTTTCCAGTAATAGGGGGAAGAGGGTCTTAGCTTCCACACTGGGCCAATTCTTCTTTAGCCCAACCTACAGAGTGGGATTTACTAGCTAAAGTCCCTGGCACCCACCAAGTCTTTTCTTGTTGGGGATTGCCATGCTCTGTCTGCTGTTGTGTACCCCCACCTTCACTTTGGGCAGAATGGCAGAGTCTTCTCTCCTGGGTGAGACCCTAGAGCCTTGTGATAACACACAGTTCAGGCACTTTCCTTTCTTGCATCAGAGACTCCCTCTGCCAGCTAAGAGGCTGTATTGTAGAGGCTGAAGTCTCTGCTTGCCGCCAGAGGTGTACACAGATGTCTGCCAACGTTGCTGACATTCTAGACTAGTTGCTGTACCATTTTCTTGCAGCTTAATACACCTTTCCCATCTTACTAGGGGACATCACCGGGGCCCAAAGACTGAATACACCCCCAAAGTCCTGATCTACATGCTGCATGAAATGCAATTCACATTTTGTTCCAAAATGCTCTGAAGTTCTGTCTTTAGATGGTTTAAATGTAGCTCCAACCTCCAACTTCCTGTTCTACCAACACCACAAGCCTTAGGGACATCCACATTAAAGGCCCAGGATGCTCGAGCTGAAGTGGTCCCCTCTAGTGATAGGTTGAGATACATCCTTGGTTTCCATTTGCGTTTTCAGGGGAACTCTCGTTTTCATGGTCTATTACTCCAGGTTTGAATATTCATACTTTAAGGAATGTCTTCCAACTGTTTTCAGTTTATTATACTGTTCTTTCAGAACTAAATTCTTGGTTCTATTAATTTCTGCTCTTTTCTCCCCCTTCTTAATACATTGTTTAAGGCATAAAATTCCTAGTCTATACTTCTGGAAGGCATTCTACCATTGTTTTATGCATGATGCTCATCTTGTTAGTTAAAAATATTTATAATTTCTATTGTTTCTTTTTAATTTTGAGGGTGTTATTCTAGCTATCATTCTGATGTTATTTTGAAGCTTGATTTCTTTCTGGTAGGATTCTAGTTCTTTAAAAAAAGATTAAGACCGGGGCTGGAGTGATAGCACAGCGGATAGGGCATTTGTCTTGCATGCAGCCGACCTGGGTTCAATTCCCAGCGTCTCATATGGTCCCCTGAGCACTGTCAGGAGTAATTCCTGAGTATAAATCCAGGAGTAACCCCTGTGCATCATCATGGCCCCAAAAGCAAAAACAACAACAAAAAAATACCATAGGAAACTGGTCATAAATTTTAGTCCCTTTAATATTAATTTATAATGCTAACAATACCAATAGTTTGTTTGTTTCTACTAATAACAACATGACAGTTACCTGAGTGCAGAGCCAGGAGTAACCCATGTGCATTGCCCGGTATGATCCAAAAAGGAAAAAAAAAAAGATTAAGTCCTGGGCCAAAGGATGAAGAAGCCCCATGTATAATTCCTGGCAACATGGTCTCCAGGCACTTCTGCATTCTTATGGTACTGAGCACTAATGGACTGAGCACTTCTGGAAGTAACTCCAAGGCCCCCCTTGGAATTTCTTGGGAACCCCCAGCCTTCAAGCAAAGCAAAATAGGTAAAGACCTCATTTATGACTTAGCATGCAGTCAACATTTATAACTACTTCATCTTATTGAAAAGAACGTTAATTTTATAACTGTTTGTAAGGTTTCATACAGGTCTATAAGACCATTTCTTAATCTTTTAATTCCACAATTATGCTGATTCTTCTATTTTGTCACCGGCTAAAAGAAACTAAGAAGCAATATTCATCCTGTGGATTTGTTTATTTCTCTCTAATGTTTGGTCCGTTTATTTCTTAATATATTTCAAGGTTGTTTAATTAGAGGCACTAAGATTTAAGCCTAGTCTAACCTCTATTAAATGGAAAGTTCTACCGCTTACAAAGGGGCTCTGTCTCCAGAGGGATGTGCATTTTGAATTCTATCCCGATTAATTCATGATGCTACAACAGAATTCATGTGGACTCCGCATGGTGCGGTGTTTTCCACTATTATTTACACTTCACATGAGAAATAGGTGGTGAAGGCAAGTCACCAGCAGCACAAGCAAATGCAGTATAAGTCGGTGCTGCACCCAAGATTTCTGAGTGCAGAGCCGATTTCTGCACTTAGTGGTCCCCAATATTATGTTTCTCTTCTAAGCTCCAAAGACTTAAACCAATTTAGATTCCCTAGCTACAGTTTCTTTTCACTTAAAAAATTGATTTACAGTATTATTAATAATGGTTTGCAAAAAACTTATTACAGATCGTGATTTTCCAATGAATTTAATGCTAATTTCCCATTCCATAAACATATGAAAGTAACATAATTCCTTAGAAAAATCTTTTCAAACATTGCTAGATTTGAACTACAGTCCTCAGCCTGTTTTCAGTCTTGGCCTCTGCAGTAGACACTATTCCCAGCTTCCCTTATGTCCTTGTCCAATGCCACTGAACATAATGGCATCTCAATCTGCTCTCACCTGAAAGAAGCAACAGGCTGTGCATGACCAGGCTTCTAAGTGGCTCCGTGGCTCCATCCATGGGAAAGGAAAGCTCATTCCATTCAGACTTACAAAAAAGGAGTCACAATTGTTGGCTACCTAAACTGCCATCTCTCTCATTGATTAAATACGCATTTGAACAAAAACACAAAACAACTTGAATATAGATCTTGCAATTCCAAAATTTTTCTAGTACTTATATCTTAATACTAATTCACTTACTGTAAAAAAGTGCACAAGTTATAAAGATAATTAAAATTGTCATGATTCCATGGTCAAGAGTTAATAATATGTAATACGCTTATTCAGCTATCTTTTTATTAATTTTAGGTAGTTTCACTTAAGATCACATCTTTTTAATTTCACAATTCTTGAAAAATTCTCACTAAAGTCTTTTGTTGTCTGTACAATAACTTATGATGGAGATCACAAATTTATCTATGTACTATCCTGTTGTTGAAAGTTTAATTAACCTCACAGTGTTCCCAACAACATATGAAACATGAAAATACATAATTTTACGACATATAAATATATTTTCATACATCTGATCTACATTAACTATTTTCACCAATTAGATTTTTGGTAGTGAGATTGCAAGATACTGCTAGGCGCTAACCCAGTAACAACTGTCTTTCAGAGTGAAATTGCTGTTTTCGGAATGGCCAAGTGACATGACCATGGGTACCAATGTGATGTCAGAGGAAGAGTTGATGCCTCTCAGAAGCCAATACAGGTGGTGATATAATCTTCCCCTAGCCGTATTTCCTTTCAGAGGCTGGAATATAAACAGGATGGCAAGAGGTCCTACACAAGACATTTTTATTTTTTTAATTTTTATTTATTTATTTTTTGCTTTTTGGGTCACAGCCAGCGATGCTCAGGGGTCATTCCTGGCTCTGCACTCAGGAATCACTCCTGGCGGTGCTTGGGGGACCATATGGGATGGTGGGGATTGAACCCAGGTCGGCCACGTGCAAGGCAAACGCCCTACCCACTGTGCTATCGCTCC
The DNA here is from genome assembly GCF_029834395.1 of Sorex fumeus. Lineage (NCBI taxonomy): Eukaryota > Metazoa > Chordata > Mammalia > Eulipotyphla > Soricidae > Sorex > Sorex fumeus. Next base: position 8,912,711 of record NW_026606157.1, read on the forward strand.
GGCCCCACAAGACATTTTTAAATGCTAGAGAAAGGGAGCTCTGTGTGTTCAGAGTAACAGGCAAAAGGATGAAGAATTTGGTCTTTTTATCGGTGCCCTTACTCCTGGCTCTGTGCTGAAGCTGGTGCATGGGGGACCACGTGCAGTGCTGGGGATCAAACATGGCTCCCATTCTCACATACAAGCCAAGTGCCCTAAAACAACTGTCCTATCTCGCTGGCCCAGAATTTGGTCTTGGTTGCATCTGGTATGTCTACTGAGCTCTGAACCTGCAGCAAACATTTCACTCAAAAGAAATCTGTAACATCATCTTTAAAAACTATTTTGGATTAGCTGCAGTCAAATATTTTCCAAAGCCAGAGAGAGGAAATTTTGCACAGAACTCTGTGGAAACTTTGAAGGCTCTTCACAGCAATGGTTAAATCACCTCCTCAAAAAGTTAAGGGAATAAAACCTTTTCCAAACTTTATTGCAAGCACAATTTTCCCATATTTTTTCTATAATGTTATTATATTATATTACATAATATTATTCCAAACTAATTTTTCCTAATTAGATCATTTAGATGGTACAATTTTTCATTTCTTTTATTAGAGTTTCCTATTAGAATTGACGTCCTCTCTGTCCCTGGTCCCCCTACTCCCTGCACCCCTCGGGGATCTAATCCAGGGATATACCACTGACTCACATTTCCAGTTCCTGTTGTTTTTTAAGTCCCCGGTGTCTTGTTTATAATACAGTAAATCTTCATATTTGCCATATTTGTTAGAAGTAGTTCCACCTTGTCATTTGTCTTTTAGTGTTATTTATACCGATATTTCCACTTGTAATTCTATATAAGTTCCATATTTTCAATAATTCACTCGTGAGACATTCAGCTTCCATTAGCAGAAAAATCTATTGGTTTCTACTTAGTCCACTATATTAAATTATTTCAAAAATGTTTCAGCCACCATAATTCTAAGGATTTTCACATATGAACTCACCTCAGAGTTTTTAAAGCATAAATTATAGGAATTTAAGAGCAGATTTGCAAACTTTCCATTGATCTTCCAAAAAGACCATTTTATTATTCTTTGTACAATTCAACAACAAAAAAAAAGCATTCCTTTTCTATCATACTAGAGATAAACCCTTTTGAAAAATAGAATTTCTTAACATACAACTTTTTTTCACACACACGATAGCCAGCCACAGATTATGAAAGAATTTTCAACTCTAGGTCTGTGGTCAAACTTTCAGTTCCTGTTCCCAAGAGTGTAACTTAGAAAATATTTTTAAAAAATACAGATTTCATTTCATAAAAATATTTCCTAGAAGCCAAATCTACATTTCTATATGTTTATACAAATATAGCCTGGAATACTAAATAGCTTATAGAAACTTTTATAAGATATATGGCCTACCTACTGTAGTCCCTAAGTCATCATTTCATATTAACAACAAAAAAGCAGCAGCAAGGTTTTATTTCTTTAAAATAAAACCATTTTCAGCCGAGAAAAAAAGTTTTGCAACCTCAAGAAAAAATGTATCTTATTTTTTCCAAAAGGAAAGAAAATAATCTGCCAGTTGAGACATTGCCTTCATAATGAGTTTCGAAATTATAATTGCAAAGCCAGTTGTCATCTGAATACAAAAGCTATCTACCATAGTTTTATAAACATATGCCAAATATTTTAGTAATAAAAGTTAAAAATAACGGAAGGCATAGAAACTTGCATTTTTGTGCCATGTAAAAAACACAGCAACTTCTTTTTCAAAAGCCTGTGTGAGTTTTAGGAGTCTACCTTTTTCTGATCCAGTGCAAAGTCGGTGCCAAAATTCCCTGTTCCGCTTTTGGAGTCTTGTAAACAGATTCAAACAGGAATCATGACATCAGCAAGAGGAATGCTAGAATGAAATCAAAGAGGACTATTAGTGGCGCATTGCTTCTTTTCAGAAAATATATCAACAAAGGAATCTTCGAAGCAGATGCCTAAGATTTCCAAAATAAATAAATATCTGTATTTATCATCAGACACGTATAAATAGAATGCATTGATTGCTTATTGGAAAAGAGCACTGCTTTGTTATTATAAGGCGAGCAGAATTCGTAAAAAGTAACATGCAGGGAAGTGGCGTGCCTATTTGAGCAGATGCAGTTCTTTACGAAGGTGTCCATTTTGTGGGACTAGCCTGCAGCTTTATGAGAGGGAGCCTTTCAGGTAAGCGCTCTTACTCCTTTAGAAAGATCTGCGAGGACTTTTCGGCTGCCCACTTTGATTCTTCCCTGTACCACAACTCAAAAGTGTGGTCAAGGTAATCATGGCTGAGTTGCAGCAATCCAACTCCCTTGGCACTGCACCCTCAGCTCTGCGTCTCTGTGTGCAGTGCCCAGATCACCTCCAAGGCGCTCTGGCCACTCTCCTGAGCTATTAGCACTCTGGCCCTGCCACCAGGCTCCCTGGGCTGAACAGAAAGGGCTTTGGCAGGCTGCAGTCATGAACCAGAACCAGGTTCCTGTGAGCCGGAACCCGGCCTGGGAGGTGGCCACGGCCCTGAGTCCAGCTCTTTCTCTTCAGTATCAGTTCAGTTCGTGGGGAATTACGTAATACTCGGATTTTCTTTCTTATCGTGTCACTGATGGCTCTGGTTCATCACAGGGCTCCTAGCACTGGAGTAGTTTTATGACCATCTGTGGCCATCTGGAACCTGCCTGGTGGGGAAAGACTTGACTTCAAAACCAGAACTTTGGTTCCTGAGCACAAAAGTCCCAGCGTCACTATGCTGACCAAGGGAGCTCTCCACCTTGTTTGATTTTACTGATGGCTTCTGCAGAGAATTCCCAAATGGGAAAAGTTACTCTCAAATTTTTAAACATCAATACTTAGGTGTGTTTCAGGGAAAATACTGTTGTTGAACCCTCATCTAGCCATTAAAACATCCACTTGTTTATTTTCATTCCATGTATTATGAAAAAATGGACGCTAAGCTCTACTTTTTTCCTGTCAAGTGATATGTCACATCTCATCAAATATAAAGAGACAGTAGAATTTACTCAAAAAGGAAAGAGAGAATTTCTGTCAGATCCTATATTTGGGCAACACAGAAATACACAGGTGGTAATTTTACCCACAAGAGGGAGCTTGTATTTTTATACTTTTGTCACAGAACTTGAAAAACTTGAATTAAAATAAGAAATTCTTAAATTTTTTGCTGAAACCATAATCTTTCTGTCAGGTTAAGTTTTGAGAGAACTGAATTTCAGTTGCCAATTTTTTCTTCAATTATTGTATCTCTGTAGGTCAGAAGTTTACAGAAGAAAGACTATAGAAGAAATATAACTAGAATTTAAAGGAATCAAAATGTGTTATAATAAATTTTTCAGATAAAAGAATGAAAATGTAGGGTCCAGAGAGATAGTTCAGGGGTTGAGTGATTTGCCTTGCTCTCAGCGGACCCCAGTTCAACCTCCAGCAACACACAGTGTTCCCCAGTCACTGCCAGAAGTAATTCCCTGAGCACAGAGACAGAAGTAAGCCTGATTATCACTAGGTGTAGCCCCCAAACCAAAAAAAAAAAACAATAGCAATAAGTAACTAATACTTAAATAAATAAAATGTAACTGCAAAGCAGTGAAAGAGAAAGTTATTTTTACGTAATAGCATTTGTTGGATAAAATTGGCTAGAAGTATTCTAAGTGCTTTGTACTTTAATTAAATTACATAGAAGTGAAGTTCAGTTGTCTTCTTATTTAGAAAGGACATTCATATAAACCAATACATCTCTATGCGTTTTATAAAGCAGAAAAACACCATATTCTAAAACTCACAAAATGGTCATTCTGACTAACACCACTGCAAACATACCTAAGAAACAGAATGGCTAAAGGTTACCTTGCTAAAGTGTCTTCTCCCTGAATAGAAGAAAATCGGGGGTTTTGTTCCCCTTAAAAAGGGCGGGATGGGGGATAGGGGGTGGGTGCGATGCTGGGACCCGTGGCGGTGGAGGATGGGTGCTGGTAGAGGGATGGGTACTTGATCATTGTATAACTGAAACCCAAGCACAAAAATTTGTAAGTTTATAACTGTACTTCAAGGTGTTTCACTAATAAATAAATAAATAAATAAAAGCCCAAGTTTAATTCTTCCTGTCCTACAATCTCCCTTGAATAATGTGTTGAAGTACTAAGACTCTAAATAAATGCACTCTTGGATTTGTAAAAAAAAAAATAAAATGCATGCATCTCCTCTGAAACTATTGCAAAAAAATAATTTTGCCAAATTCCTATCAACAGAGTGATCTGTTCTATTCCATTCAGAGACGCAGATGTGATAGGTTGAATATCTGCCTGTGATCTCTTGCTAACTGCAGTGAAAACAGAAGGTAAAATGTCCCATGTCCCCCAAAAAAGTCTTTAATGGGAGCAGGGGGCTGAGGAAGGAGGGTCGTCACCTCTGCTCTTCCTTCCGGAATTCCAACCTATCCATCATATCATTGCTTCTCCCGCCAGAAATGGTGAATCTAATGGATTTAAAATTAATACCTTATAAATGACATAAATACATATACATATATATATATATATATCACTTGTCTCTTGTCATCACTTGTCATCCTGTTGATCTTCGATTTGCTTGAGCAGGCGTCAGTAATGTCTCCAATCATCCCTGTCACGCGTGCTAGTGTACCCTAATGGCATCTGTTCCCTCCAGGAACAAGAAGAGCCTCAAACCATTTGCTCAGGATTTTGATGAAGAAGTCTGACCATCTCATAGGTGGGTGGCCATGCAATCGTTTGACATCCCGTGGAACCCAGTCGATAACAGTTCTAGTCCAGCGGTCGTCTCTAAATCACATTACGTGTCCAGCCCATCTGATTTTCGACGTCTTGACAAACAAGACAGTATCCCTGATTCTCAATCGTTGATGGAGGTAGGAACTCCGGATTCCTTCTCTCACTTGAGTGAATAAAATGTGATACACCAAGCATAGCTCTTTCAATTCCTCTTTGGGATACCCGAATAGCATTCTCATCTTATTTTCGTAGGGCCCTGGTCTCGGAGGCGTATGTTAGTGCAGGACGAACAGTGGAGTCGAAAAGATGTGCCTGGAGGCAGAGGTTCTTCGTTCCTCTTAAGGTCTTAAATACTCTTGAAGGTGTTCCACACTGCTCTCTTCCTCCTGCGCACCAAGTTCTGGCCCAAGTCGTTCCTCATGTTGAGTTCTCGACCCAGGTACACACATAGCTGTTTCATTTGGAGGTGTTCGTTCCATTGAGAGCAAATGGAACATCAGGGACTGTTCGTTTTTCATATATATATGTTTTTCATATATATATATACATATATATATATATATATATATATATATATATATAAGTTCCAAGGAACAATTCTCGGGAGTTCAAGATGCCACTCTGTTTAACGTTCATTGATTTAAAGAAGGCCTTTGATTCTGTTGAGACGGAAGCGGTCATTGAAGCCCTAGCCAATCAGGGCATTCAAGCCCAATACATCAAGATCCTCCGTGAGCTGTATTGCGAATTCACTACTAGGATCTCACCATTCTACAAAGAAGTGATCATTGATGTCAAGAGAGGGGTTCGGCAGAGTGATACCATTTCACCAAAACTCTTCAGTGCCACCCTCGAGAACATCATAGGATGACTGGAATGGCAAGGAATGGGAGTGAAGATAGATGGTCGGCAACTACACCACCTCCGCTTTGCTGATGACATTGTTTTAATAACACCAAACATCAGCCAAGCAGCACAAATGCTGGCCGACCTTGACCGTGAGTGTGGAAAGGTAGGACTACAGCTGAATCTTACGAAGACAATGTTTATGAGAAACAGCCTCGTTCCTGATGCCCCATTCGCTCTCAACGGAACGACCATCTCCGAATGCAACAGCTATGTGTACCTAGGTCGAGAAGTCAACATGACAAATGACCTGGCACCCGAGCTGCGCAGGAGGAAGAGAGCAGCTTGGAACGCCTTCAAGAACATCAAAGAAATAGCTAAGAGGACGAAGAACTTCCGGCTCCGGGCACATCTCTTTGATTCCACTGTTCTTCCTGCATTAACATATGCCTCAGAGACCTGGGCCCTACGCAAACAGGATGAGAACGCTATTCAGGTCTCCCAAAGAAGAATAGAAAGAGCTATGCTTGGAATATCACGTTTCACCCAAATGAGAGAAAGAATCCGGAGTTCTGACATCCGTCGACGATCAAGGATCAGGGACGCTGTCTCATTTGCCAAGGTGTCAAAAATCAGATGGGCTGGTCACGTAATGAGATTTAAAGACGACCGCTGGACTAGAGCTGTTACTGACTGGATTCCACGGGATGTCAAAAGACCGCGTGGCCGCCCACCTACCAGATGGTCAGACTTCTTCGTCAAGATCATGAACGATCGGTTTGAGGCTCTTCTTAACGGGAAGTTAAGTGATTAAGTTTTAAGTGATATATGTATGTGTGTGTATGTGTGTGTGTGTGTGTGTGTGTGTGTGTGTATTACTGTCACTGTCCTCCCATTGTTCATCGATTTGCTCAAGTGGACCCAGCAACATTGTGAGACTTGTTACAGTGTTTGGCATATTGAATACGCCAGGGGTAGCGTGCCAGGCTCTCCAAGGGGGCAGAAGAATTGAACTCAGGTTGGTCATGTTGGCCGAGTGCAAGGCAAACGCCCTACCTGCTGTGCTATCACTACAGTCCATATATATATATATATATATATATATATATTATATACAATATATTATATATATTGGACTAATGTACCCTGTGTTTGCATCGTATTTGTACCCTTTACTTGGAGAAGAAACAACAGACCCATTTGGCCAGTAAAATGTTACTGCATTACTCAGGTGATGTGCACAGTGTTGGGCAGAGAAAAGATTCAGGCTGCAAAGGCATCCCTTAAAAAACCGAAAGCCAGGAGGTGCACTTGTGGGGTATCTGGGAGCAGGTCCATGCAGCCTCATGAGGGCTCCTCCATGTTCTCATGGGCTGTGTTCAGCAATCACAACCCCACTCCCTAACCTATATTCAACACGGAGCACACTGAATATGACACACTCAGAGTTGACAAAAATCCAGAAAATCCAACTGTTCTTCTAGGGAATGTGATAAGGAACGAGAAAAGCTGGACAAGACTATTATAATTGGGAGAAACACTAACATGGCTGAGAAAGGAGCCCTTCACCAAATAAAAGGGGTGTGAAGAAGCACTGCGTGAAGCGGCGTACTCCCTTAGGAGATGCAGAGCACTTCATTTGAAATTATAGTGGTGAAATAACCAAA